>NC_135478.1:93334652-93640025 GCF_052094955.1 Ictidomys tridecemlineatus
TTTTATGCAGCAAATGTTTTTAAATTTCATTTCTTGTTAATGTTTTCAGAAGATGAATTGAATCTTCTGGTTATCATAGTTGATGCCAACCCAATTTGGTGGGGAAAGCAAGCATTAAAGGAATCTCAGGTAAGATGGCTGGAGGAGGCCTTTGGATATTTCTGTTTTAATTTGTATATGTTTATATCACTTTAAAAAAACCTGGCTTGGGGCTGGGGTTGTGGCTCAGAAGTAGAGGGCTTGCTTAGCACGTGTGAGGCCCTGGGTTTGATCCTCAGAACCACATAAAAATAAATAAATAAAATAAAGGTATAGTGTCCAACTGCAACTTAAAAAAAAAAACTGGCTTTACTGAGGTATAATTTACATAAATTATAACATAACACTTCTGTGACTTTTTAGTAAGTTAGCGAAGTTGTGTAATGAGCACCATAATCCCATTTTAGAACATTTCTTTTGTCACCTGAAGTTCTCTCAGGCCTGTTTATAGTCAATTTCTGCCTCTGTCCCAAGCTGCAGGTGGCTTGTGTTTTGAGATCTCTTTATAAACTCTAGATACAAGTTTTTTGTCAGATTTGCCTTTTGTGTCTATATTGCCTTTTCTGAACATTTAATAAATTGACTTATATAGTAAGTAGTCGTTTAAAAAATTATCATAGTCTAGGCTGGAGAGAAAGCACAGTTGGCAGAGTACTTGCCTCTCATGCACAAGGTCCTGGGTTCAATGTCTAGCACTACCAAAAAAAAAAGAGAAAACGTTATCATAGGCTGACAGGAGACTTTAAACATGGTGGAGAGTGGTCCCGTGGCCCATTCCTGATTCCCCCAGTGGTAACATCTTACACAACTGTGGCATAGTATCAAAACCAGGGCACTCAGACCTTAGTTAGAAGGCTGGTTCTTGTGCACTCGTTATGGGTGTTGGTGTGTTTTTGTACTGTTGTGCAGTTTTATCCTTTGAATGGGTTTGTTTAACCACGCCACAATGAAGAAATGAAACTGTTCTGCCACCACATAGGAGCTCCCTGTGCTGCCTCTTATGCTGCTGTATCTTTAGAGTCATTATGTAATCTGAGTTATTGGAGAGTGAGCCTGTTGTTCCCATGTCTCCTGTTTGTTCCACAGTTCACTTTATCTAGATGCATGGATGCCGTGATGGTGCTGGGAAACTCCCATTTATTCATGAATCGTTCCAACAAGCTTGCTGTGATAGCAAGTCACATTCAAGAAAGGTATGCGTAACTCTTAGGACCACTCTGTGTTCATTGCTTGACATTTTTGAGGTTTTTGTGCCAGTTGGGATGTGCTGTTTCTAGTCTATATTATAAAATACAATTTTCTGGTTGTGGTGAACAGTAGTACATGTGCATTTCAATATGTAAGAACACTGATAAAAAGTTGACTTGCACAGTGACACATTTCATTTACACAAATCAACTAGGAAGAATAACGAACAACCAGGCTGGCAACTCCCAGCTCCTTCCTTATCACTCTTCCCCAAAAGGCAGATTCCACTGCATGTGTGGTCATGCTCCTTTTAGCCAGGACAGCTCTGCCTGCCTCTCCTGGTGTGACCATGAGCAGCAGCAACGTTGGTTCTGGCTGGGTGCTGTGACACATACTTGTAATCCCGGAAAATCCAGAAACTAAGCCAGAAGGATTGCATGTTTGAGACCAGCCTCAGCAACGTAGTGAGGCCCTAAGCAACTTATTGAGACCCCGTCTCAAAATAAAAAAAAGACCAGGGATATGGCTTAGTGGTTAAGTACCCCTGGGTTTAATCCCCAAACAAAAACAGAACAAAACGGGTTGTTAGACTCACTACCAGATGGTACATGAGAGTGTAGATACGTGTAGATTTTTCTATGTATTTTTCATGAGTGCTGCTGACCATGTTTACTTGGCACATTATGTACTGACTGTATGATCAGGTCCCCATTATAAGCTCCAGCTCTTCTCTATCTTAACTGTCACATCACGATGGAAGTGACTCTTAGAGGTCCTTGGATACTTTTCTAATTACCTTAATTGTGAAGAGTTATACTTCCTTTGGTGGAACAAGAGTCCAGGGCACCAAGTTCAGACTTCGGTTCCCATCCTTGCTGTGTATTTTTCTCAGAATTGGATAAGAAATATGATGTTGTTTTTGTTAAGATACCAGTGAATGGTATAACTGGCAGCATTTTTAGTTTTCAAAAATGAAATCAAATGTATCCTCTGCATGATCATTCTAAGAATTATAAGCACCGGAGAATCTTTTTCAGGAACCCAGGGACTAAATCTTTATTACTGGGGTAGATAGTGTAGAGCTCAAATAATAACTTAGCAGTGAGTTAGAATTTGATGTGACATCTTCTGATTGTCATCTGAGGTGTCTCAGGGGTCTGTGGCCCAGTACCCTCATGTCATTTTTCTGTTGTGGTGTTGGGGCCTAGCCCACGGCCTCAGCATGCTGGGCAAGTGCTCTGCCACTGAGTACGCGCTCAGCCTTTATCTCCTCACATTTTTCCAGAAGCAATGGAACCAGTAAAATATTCCGTGGTGACAAGTGAAATATTTACCAATGTGTCTGTTTTATGTATTTTTTTAAAAATGAAATTATTACAGTAGATAGAATCTTGTGAGTCCAGAATTGGTATGATTTTGTTTTTTTCTGAATTTCATTCTGATCATGAGTGAGAGGAGGGCAGTGAGTCTTGTTGCCATAACTAGAGTTCTTTTCACCACTATTTCAGTCGGTTTCTGTATCCTGGGAAGAATGGGCGACTTGGAGACTTCTTCGGAGACTCTAGCAACTTTCCTTCTGAATTGAATCCTTCAGGCAGTAAAGATGGAAAATATGAGCTCTTAACTGCAGCAAATGAAGTTATCGTTGAAGAAATTAAGGATCTGATGACCAAAAGTAACAGTTTTTATTTTCATGGCTATTATTTTGGTAATGGACTTGATTTGGGAGGCCCTTCAGGCCTTCACAGCAAAGATTTGAGGCTCCTGTGCGGTCTGCTTGCACACTCTCCCTCTTCCTTTTCTTTCTGGGAATCTCTCACCCAGTCTGCCCAGTATTTGGCTCTACAGCCTCGACACCGCTGACCAGCAGCTGCTGCTTCTTGCAACTCTGAGCAGCCTGTTTCAGGGGATGTTCTGTTGACCTGGTTTTCCTCTTTTATGGACCATTCTTTCCTAGTCTCTGTTTCTAGCTTTTCCTTCATCTTGTTCCCGCACATGTCTGCTTGTGTGTGTGCATGTGTTTTGCACATGGTTTTATTCCTTTCCTTTTTTCTTCTGACCGTTCTCATCCACCTTTGCCTTTTATTGTCATTTATACACAAACGTGTGCCAGTCTTTGTCTCAAGCCTAGACTTTATTTCGAACTTCCTGGTCTCCATTTCAGTGCCCTTAATCTCCTTCACATTGCCCAGATTCCATTATCCTTGCCCTCAAGGACACCACCGTTGCCACCTCCTGTTGGTCCCCAAATCCACCTGTGTCTCCAGATGCAAAGTTTCATTGTTGACCCCTCCCTTCTCCTCACACCCATCTCAGCAGCCTCATAGGCCTTTACATGTTGCCTGTTGTCTGCAGTTGTGGCTTTGTCAGACCTTAGTGTGTGTCAGAGCCACATGGACAGAAAAGGGGGCTTCAGACACAGAAGTTTCTGCCCAGGGCTGGAAGGACAAGGGGTGACCACTGATGGCTCTGGGATCTCAGGTGATGGAAGCTGTGTGGAGATTGGATTGTGGCGATGGCTGCACAGCTGTAAACTTTGTAGGAATAATTGAGTAGGACTGAGTTTTGTGGTCTATAAATCATACCTCAATAAAGCTTTTAAGAATCATTTGGAGGAGCTGGGCTCAGCAGTGCACGCATGTAATCCCGATGGCTTGGGAGGCTGAGCCAGGAAGTTCATGGGATCAAAGATAGCCTCAGTAATTTAGGGAGGTCCTAAGCAACTTGGTGAGACCCTATCTTAAAATAAAAAAGGGCTGGAGATGTGGCTCAGTGGTTAAATGCCCCTGGGTTCAATACCCAGTAGTCTCTCTGCAAAAAAAAAAAAAAATCAGTTGAAGGCTTATTAAAGCGGAGTACAGGGGGAGAACCCAAGAATTTGAATTTCTGAGTTCCCAGGCAGTGTTCCTATAGCAGGTTCCAGAATCTTGCTTTGAGAATCACTGGCCTCCAGGATAGGGTCAACTTTTTTGTTTAATCTTTACCACCTTTCCTGGGTCCTTGGCCTGGAGTCATAGCTAGAGAGAAGAGTGCTTGCCTAGCATGCTTGAGGCTCTGGGTTTGATCTCCAGCATCTCCTGGACCAGCTACAGTCCCCTTTACACAGTGTAATTCTGGGCTCCTCACCCTCTTGAGTTGCAGGTTTTGGATTTTGATTTCTTAAAAGAGTGACCTTTTCCAGCCATACATGGTGGCACACACCTGTAAACCTAGGGATTTGGGAGGCTAAGGCTAGAGAAGTTTTAAGGCCAGCCACAGCACCTTAGTGAGACTCTGTCTCAATATAAAAAATAGAAGGATTTGAAGATATAAATCACTCTTGGGTTCATTCCTATTACCACAAAACAAACAGAAAACTCTCTGTTTTTACCCATGGCATCAAACAAATAGTAGACTGCCTCTGTTTCTCATAAGGAGAGGAAAGGGGTTCTCTGCTCTCTACTGACTAGCCTCAGTGGACAGTGGAAGAAGTGGGAAAAGGTGGCAGGGAGCCTCAGCCCAGTCCCTGTCCAGGCTGTCTATAGTTATACATGACATTTTAAAATTTTAATTTTATTTCTGATACTAAGGCTGGAATCCAGGACCTCATCATGTATGCTAGGCAGGTGCTCACCACTGATCCACATCCTTATCCCTATATGTGACATTTTGTGCAATATAGATGGTTATTTATTTATTTACTTTTTGGTACCAGGGATTGAACACGAGAACACTTAACCACTGAGCCACATCCCAAGCCCTTTTAAATTTTATTTAATTTAGAGACAGGGTCTCACTAAGTTGCTGAGTCTGGCTTTGAACTCATGATCCTCTTGTCTCAGTCTCATGAGCTGCTGGTATTACAGGTATGTGCCATTGTGCTGGCTTAGATGGTTAATCTTGAACCTTTCAAGATAACAACAGGATCACAAAATTCACCCTTTTTTTTTTTTCCTTCAGTGCCGGGGATCAAACCCAGGGCATATTTGCTAGACAAGTACTCTTCCATTGAGCCACACCCCAGCCTTCATAATTAAATTTTTTAAAAAGATATTTTTTTAGTTGTAGTTGCACACAATAACTTTGTTTATATGTGGTACTGAGGATCAAACCCAGGTCCCTGCATGAACTAGGCGAGCACTCAACCACTAGAGCCCCAGCCACAGCCCCATAATTAAACATTTTTTGAAAGCTTTTCATTACAGTAAACTCTAGATGAAATTTACTATTTACTGATTTTTAGAATTTTTAATTTAAAATTTACCATTTTAACAGTTTTTAAGTGTATAGCTCATTATGTTACTGTGCCGCGGCTGAGCAGTCTTCACACCACCCATCTCTAGAACTTTCTTAGCATCCCAGACTGGAGCCCCACCCTTATTTCAGCCTGAACCAAGCACCTGGATATTTTAAGTTGAGAAAAGGTTTCAAAGTTGTTTTTTTAAGTATAACTGGGAACAAGTTGCTGTTTTTAAACCCAACCTGAAAATATCATCATTTTCTTTCACTCATGAACACTTCAGTTTGAAAATGGCTTTAGTTGAAGAAAGTACTTAAATATTCCCTCTTTAATGCTTTTTATTATTTGTAGGTGACATCAAGGGTCAACATACAGAAACTCTGCTGGCGGGATCCCTGGCCAAAGCCCTCTGCTGTATCCTGATGTTTGACTTGCTTGGAAACAGTCTTCTGTGATGAGTGTGTTTAACCTCCCAGCATTTCTTAGACCTTGGGTGTCTCTAAAGCCTGAGGGTTCTGAAGTGGTCAGTATGATAATTTAAGGTATATAGTTTATCTTGGCTTTGAGATCACCTATAAAACTTTAAAATGAGGGAAGAATGAACTCTAGTTCCTCCTGAATGTCCTTATGCCTGCAACAAACGCTTCTTCAGATGCTTTCTTGATTCTAATTTTGATAAGGTGGCATTTTTAAAAATTTTCGGTCTTGAGTTGGAAACAGTGTTTAACTTTAGAAGCTGTTTACTGACCTGTGAGCTTAGTGAGCTGCCCCTTCCTACAGGCTAGTGTACTTATCGGAAGGCCCAGCACTGTCTATGTTAAGCAATTGTATTGTTATTATTTTGCAGTACTAGGGATTGAACTCAGAACTTCATTTATGCTAGGAAAATGCTGTGCCCCTGAGCTGTGCCCCAGTCCTTTTGCTTTTATTTTTTAGGACAGTACCAGATGATTCCTGTGTTCTAGACTTTGACTCAGGTTGCCTGATCATCTTTGTATGGTTTTAAAATCTTATCTCATTTGATTGGTTTATTGATTTGTATATTGTTGCAGTATTCAGATCTAGGATGCATTGGATAATAATAGGACAGTCAGGCTGGGCTGTGACTCTGGCAGAATGCTTGTGTCCAACTAAAACCCCCAAATTTTTTTATTAAATTAGGGACAATCAGATGTAATTTTTTTTTTTTTTCCTTTGGTAGCAGGGATTGAACCAGGGGCACCTAAACACTGAGTCCACATTCCCAGCCTTTTTAAAATATTTTATTTTGAGACAGGATGTTGCTAAGTTGCTGAAGCTGACTTTGAACTTGCAAAACTCCTGCCTCAGCCTCTTGAGCCACTGGGATTATAGGTGTGTGCCACCGCCGGCAGATGTTAGTAGTTTTAATCATTTGAAACAAAGAATGATTACAAAGGTAGTAATCAAAAAGCCTGATCACTCTTGTGTGTCTTATCACCATTTCTTTTTTTTTCATCTAGCTGGTTGCTGAGTTTATTTAACTAATATTTAAGGTTATTTTTTTATTTATTATAAGTATTTATGAAATAAAATAATTTTTGTTTTCCTTAATATTAAGAAATTAAGACATTCACAGAATGAACAAGGAAGTTAAAGGTAAGAGCACTTTTTTATGGAACTGTAATAGTGCTTATTTTACCATTGTCTATTTGGGGGAATGTTTAAACTTAGTTGGAAAACCGTATGTTTCATATGCTTAATAAGTTATATTGGGGCTGGGGATGTGGCTCAAGCGGTAGCGCGCTCGCCTGGCATGCGTGCGGCCCGGGTTCGATCCTCAGCACCACATACCAACAAAGATGTTGTGTCCGCCGAGAACTAAAAAATAAATATTAAAAATTATCTCTCTCTCTCTGTCTCTCTCCTCTCTCACTCTCTCTTAAAAAAAAAAAAATAAGTTATATTGTTATTCATTTTACAGCAGTCATAACCATACATGTTTGATAAGCTACTTTGTTATTCAATTAAGTTGTAATGTTTTTATCTCTTTATAGATAATCAGGAGATGAAATCAAGGATATTGGTAAGATTTAAAAAGTTAATAATATGGGGCTGGGGATGTGGCTCAAGCTGTAGTGCACTCTCCTGGCATGTGTGCGGCCCGGGTTCGATCCTCAGCACCACATACAAACAAAGATGTTGTGTCCGCCGAAAAACTAAAAAATAAATATTAAAAAAAAAGTTAATAGTATGTTTATATATGACTACTTAAATTGGAAAATAGTAGGAATAAGACCCATTTAAAATAAAAGAAAAAAAGTAGAATTAATTTAAACAGGCATTATGTAAATTGACAATAAAAAACACTAAAATTTTGAAATAAAAAAAATTAAATGGAGTATAACTAAGAACATTTTTTAAAAAATTAAATAAATGGAGAACCATATTTAATTGTTAGATGTGAGTTTTTCTAAAATCACACTGAATATTCAATGCAATCTGTCAGAAAATCAGTGAATTTTTTTTTTTTCCTTGCAGGCTGGAGAGATTTTTTAAAAATTCAGCTATTTAATAAGTGAAGAATAAGTGAAAGGAAATAGGTTCTTTCTAAAAGGGAATAATAAATATGATGTGGAGGGCTGGGGTTGTGTCTCAGTGGTAGAACACTTGCCTGGCATGGGTGAGACTCTGGGTTTGCATCCTCAGCACCACATATAAATAAACAAATAAAGGTCCACTGACAACTAAAAAATAAATAAATGAGCGTGCCCTGTAAGTCATTAAAAGTACGTTGTGAGGCCACAGTGACAGTGTGGCATTGGCACAGTAGCAGCAAATATTTGGGAAAGCCTGGAGTCCAAAAATGAATCCACATTCCTACCAAAGGATGGCTTGGGACAAAGGACACTTAAACTAGAAAAAATTGATTATTCAAGAAAAAGTGCTGGGCCTGCCCATTGGATGTTTGGGGCAAAACAAAGAAGATCCTTGACTCACTACTGATACCTAAATCTGTCCTACCAAAGATCAGACCTTGTAGTATTAAATTTTGAGTCACAAAAATGCTAAGAGAAAATATCCTTTGATAATCTTGAGAGATAAGTACTTTATTAAGCCTGGAACTTAGGGAGGGCTTTACTCCTCAAAAAAAGAAATAAGTAAATAAAACCCTCAAAACAAAGACAAAATAGTATTTTTCAGTATAATTACATTATAGAGAATTAATGTTGTATTTCTAAAACAACAACAAAAAAAGAACTCTTATTAAAAGCTAATCTTTAAAAGTCAAACTTTTAAACTTTCACTCTAGAAAAACAGGTAGAAAAAGAAAATGAGGGCTGGGGTTTTGGCTCAGTGGTAGAGTGCTTGCCTGGCTCGTGTGAGGCCCTGAGTTTGATCCTCAGCACCACATAAAAATAAATAAATAAAATAAAGGCATTGTGTCCAACTGCATCTAAAAAGTAAATATTAAAAAAAAAAAAAAGAGCCTGCAAAAGAAGAATGCAAGTGGCCAGTTCTAGCATTTGAAAATGTTCAGCCTGAGCTGGGTGCAGGGTACATGCCTGTGGTAATCCCAGTGACTCCAAGGCTGAGGTAGGAGGATCACAAATTCAGGACCAATCTCAGCAAATTAGTGAGGGCCTAAGGACTTACTGAAACTCTGTCCCCCCAAAAAAGAGATAGGGATGTGGTTCAGTAGCTAAGTGACCTTGGGTTCAATTCTCAGTACCAAAAAAGGAAAAAGAAAATGTTCAGCTTGACTGGTAAGAAGAAACATTGCAGGTAATGGAATTTTCATTGTTGCTTAGCACAAATGAGAAAAACCATGGCAGTTCCTGGGGTTGCTGGCAGTGTTAGGGATTGGTTGTGTTTTCTCTCTCTCTCTCTCTCTCTCTCTCTCTCTCTCTCTCTCTCTCTCTCTGTAATATTGGGGATTGAACCGGAAGCTTATCCACTGAGTTCATCTTTAGCCTCAAACTTAAGAGCCTCATGCCCCAGCCTCCTGAGTAGCTAGGATTACAGATGTGTGCAGCTGTTTTTGGCTAGATTGGTTGTTTTCATGCTCTGCTGATGAGAGGATACATTGAAAAGATTTTTGGTTTATGATCTGTATCAAGATGCCTGGATATGGTGCACACCTGTAATCCTAGCACTTGGGAGGCTGAGGCAGGAGGATCGAAAGTTCAAGGCCAGCCATGAGCAAACAATGAAGGGAGACCCTGTTTCAAAAAGCAGAAGGCGGCTGGGGCTGGAGCTCAGCGGTAGCACGCGTCTGTCATTTGTGAGGCAATGGGTTCGATTCTCAGCACTGTGTATAAATAAATAAACGTCTATCAACAACTAAAAAAAGTATATTAAAAAGAAAAGGCTGGGCATGGTGACATACACCTGTAATCCCAGTGATTCAGGAGGCTGACTGAAGAGAATCGAAAGTTCAAAGCCAGCCTCAGCAACTTAATGAGGCCCCAAGCAACTTAGTGAGACCCTGTCTCTAAATAAAAAAAAGTCTGGAAATGTGGCTCAGTGGTAAAGCACCTCTGGGTTCAATCCCTGGTACCAAAATCTAAATAAAAAGGCTGGGATGTAGCCCAGTGGTAGAGGCCCACCTGGCATGTGTGAGGCGCTGGATTCAGTCCCCAGTACTGAAGGGGAAAAAAATCAGTGCATACACTAGCAGTCTTCTGGAGGCAATCAGGGAGGCGAGCAAAGGGTACGTGAGGGTGCCATCTGAACATCATTTAAGAGAGAATTGGAAACTGCTTAAATGTCCTCTGCAGATAATTGGTTAAATACTAGAAATCTGAGAAGTCAGCAAGAAGTACCATATGTACTCATGCTCTGCATGGTGGTGTTTTGTCAGTGTGGACTGCATATATGAGGTATAGACCCTTTCGCCATATGGTAGATGAGTACCATCTAGATGTGTGAAAAGTTCACTTTACAATGTTCAAACAGCAGAATTACCCAGTGACTCATTCCTAGGAGCTTATCCCCGTCGTTAAGTGACACACAGCTGTTTTATTTGATTGATGTAAGAAGATCTCTTCCCTCCATGTATCATGGACTGACAGTCAGGTGTAGGACACCAGTGGAGCCCCTCTGTGCGCTGTGATGATCTGCAGGGGTGCTCTCTGGGAGCATGCTCAAACTGTCACAAGGGTCGTCTCAGGGGGAAGGGTTAGGGGCAAGTCTGCTGCCATCTTTTACTTTAGTATTTAAAAATGGAAATAGGAAGACAAATCAGGAAAATAGTATTGGTTGTGACTTTTAAGTGGGAGTCCAGGGACACTCTGAGAGATATTAACGGGGCCTTGGTTTTTAGGTTATTAAGGCTGCAGAAGACAGCGCACTGCAGTACATGAACTTCATGAATGTCATCTTTGCAGCACAGAAACAGGTGAGTTGAGAGCCTTCCTCTTCGAGGACATTTGTTTCACATTGAAAGACTCTGTCATTTGAATGACCTTCTTGGGGCATTCTGTGTGGAGTCTTATTAAAGGATCAGGAATCCAGGATCTTTGCTGGAAACCAGTCACATCTGTTTTATGTCCTAGAACCTCTGAGAATGAGTTGGGTCCCCAGAGTACTGTGCCCTCCTGTGGATTTTCATGCAGTGTCATCATTTTCAGGGAATCTTTAGTCCATCCTTGGCCCCCAGCCAACAATCCCTGGTTTGACAGTTTCCTTTCCTTTCTTTTTTTTTTTGTTTTTACTTTTTATTTTGCGGTCATAGAGATTTAGCACAGGAGCTCTACCACTAAGCTACGTCCCTAGCCCTTTTTAAACATTTTTAAATTTTGAGACAGGGTTTTGCTATGTTGCCCAGGCTGGCCTGGGACTTCCGATCCTCCTGCCTCAGCCTCCCAAGTAGCTGTCTTACAGTTCTGAGTGTTGTGCCTGACTGGGATTTGGCAGTTTTCTACATAAACCTTGCCTATGTTTTTCTCTTTAGTGAGGCATTTAAAGATTCAATATATTGAGTTTAAAAACAGTAAAGATGCTCAGATGAATATAACTAATATATTTTTCTTTGACAGGTTTAAAAAAGATAGGCCAGGGCTGGGGTTGTGGCTCAGCAGTAGAGCACTTGCCTAGCATGTGCGGGGCACTGGGTTTGATCCTCAGCATCACATAAAAATAAAATAAAGGTATTGTGTCCAACTACAACTGAAGCATATATATATATATATATATATATATATTTTTTTTTTTTTTTTTTTTTTTTTAAAGATAGGCCAGTTGCAGTGGTACACACCTATAATCCCAGCAACTTGGGAGGCTGAGGATCACAAGTTCAAGACCAGCCTGAGCAACTTATGGAGATCCTATTTCAACATAAAAAAATTAAAAAGAGGCTGGAGATGTAGCTCAGTGGTAAAGTGCCCCTGGGTTTGATCTCCAGTACCAAAAAAAAGAAAAAGTGATATGCATAAAAGAGTCATTATTGGTATTGTTTCTGTAATATTTTCAAAAAATCCCTTTCAGAATATTCTGATCGATGCCTGCGTTTTAGACTCCGATTCAGGACTTCTCCAACAGGTATGTTTTAAAATAATTCTTGATGTTGATAATTACAAAGAGTAACTTTGAGTAGTGTTAAAATGATAATACTGTGGCTATGTTAAATTAAATGCTACTAAAAGAATGACTTTTAAACTTATTTTGTACTGGGGATTGAACCCAGAGATGCTTAACTACTGAGCCACATCATTAGCCCTTTTCATTTTTTGTTTTGGGACAGGTTCTCGCTAGGTTACTGAGGGCCTCACTAAGTTGTTGAGGCTGGCTTGGAACTGGCTGTCCTCCTATCTCAGCCTCCCAAGCCTCTGGAATTACAGGCGTGTTTTTATTTTTACTTGATACATAGTATATGTGCATATTTATGGAGTTCATACAATGTGACATTTTTATATAGGTATATAATGTAATGATCAGATGAGGGTACTTGGCATACCTTCATTTGTTATTTAAGCCACTTATGTATATGTAATCTTACACACATGACTTTATTTCAATATTTAAATATCAGAAAGATTGATTGCATTTTTTAGTTGCACATTTCAGTCTACACGATGTCAGCTCCAAGATCTTGCTTCTGCCATGACTGAAAACGAGTTCTGGCCCCGTCTCTTGCCTTTGTGTCCCTGCTCCAGGCCCAGCTACTCCTCCGGGCTCCAGGCTTACATATTCATTCGTGTTCATAGAATATCCTCTTGGACATCCGGATGTCACTTAAACTTAGGTCTCCATGGGAGAGCTTTTTTTACACAGCCTTTTCTTGCCCCAGTGGCAGCCCATCTCAGCAAGAGGCAATGTCACTGAGCGGTCAAGCCCCAGCCAGCTCTTGCTTGTCTCCTCTGCCTCTCCTTTTATATCTCCTGGCAAATCCTTTAGATTCTTTTTAAATACATCCCGAGTCCCTCCCTTCAGTAGGTGACTACAATAGCTTTGAGGCTTACCCTCTCCTGCCAAAGTTGGTTCTCACCATGACAGTAAGAGTGGAGCTTTTGCTGGGCACGATGGCCCACACCTGTAATCCCAGCAGCTCAGGAGGCCGAGGCAGGAGGATCACAAGTTCAAAGCCAGCCTCAGCAACTTAGCAAGGCACTAAGCAACTCAGTAAGACCCTGTCTCTAATTAAATACAAAACAGGGCTGGGGATGTGGTCCAGTGGTCGAGTGTCCCTGCGTTCAGCTCCTGTACCCAGGAAAAAAAAGAATGGAGCTTTCAAAATGTAAATAAGATGATGTAACTTGCTTTCTAAAAACCCTTCCCTGGTGTCAAATCACACAGGATTCTACCTCGGTCCTCTTCCAGGGTCCAGGTCTTGCCTGCTGAGAGCCTGCAGACCTGAGTCCCACCCCCCAGCCTCCTGGCTGTTGCCCGAAAACCCAGCAGCGCCAGACTCACTGCACCACACAGTCCCTGTTCCTCGGTGGTTGAGTGGCCTGCTCTCTGCCTGTACTTGATCCCTGCCTCTGTCGCCTCCTAGGAAGCCTTCTGTAACTACCCTATTTCATTTTTCTTCATAGAAATGATCATAAAGCTGTAAAGTTATTCTTGTATTTACTAACTCAATTTGCTCTCTTTTGGGGGGCTGGGTACTGGGGTTTGATTCAGGGGCACTCTACCCCTGAGCTAGAGCCCCAGCTGATTCCCCTTTTAAAATTTTTATTTTGAGACAAAATCTCAATAAGTTGCTGAGGCTGGCCTTGAGCTTGTGATCCTCCTGCCTCATCCTCCTGAGTTGCTGGGGTTACTGGCGTGCTATCCTGCCTGGTCTCATTTACTCTTGATCTTTTTTAAAATTATTTATATATATATATATATATATAAATGATTTAAAAAATAATATATATATAAATATAATATAAAATATATAAATATAATATATATAAATAAAATATAAATAATTTAAAATATATATATATATTTTTATATATATATATATTTTTTTTTTTTTTTCTTGGTAGGTGGACACAATACCTTTATTTTATTTTTATGTGGTGCTGAGGATTGAACCCAGTGCCTCATGCATGCTAGGCAAACGCTCCACTGCTTAGTCCCAGCCCCAGCCCTATTCCTAATCTTTCAAAAGCACTAAGGCACCAGTTCCTGAGGATGACACTGTTTGTCTTGTTTACTGCCATAGTCCCTGAGCTAGGGATGTGGCATGTGGTAGTGCTTGAAAACAGTTGTTAGATGAGTCAATGAACTTCATGCACCAGCTGGACCTTTTATAGGCCTGGAGAGTCACTGGTGGGAATTCCGTCCCCCTGGAAAGGCCCAGAGGTACTAGATTGACAGAGCCCTTTGTGTGTCTTGCAGGCTTGTGACATCACAGGAGGACTGTACCTGAAAGTGCCTCAGATGCCGTCCCTTGTGCAGTATCTACTGGTAAGGAGATTGCAGCAGCGCCTGCCACGTGGGTCACCCAGATGGTTGGGAGCAGGGACAGTGACTCAAGGGGAGGAGGAAGCAGGTGGCTTCAGGTTTCCGAGCTTGGAAGGCTGGTGTCTGGTGGTCCTCAGACCCTGTAACGCCTGTGCAGTGTCTCATGTGGCCATTTATAAAACAGTGCCTGTGGCTGGAGCTGATCATTGTGGGCTGAGTGAATAAAAATGCATTTTAAGGAAAGGCTTGGCTTAGCATCCCCCTTAATGTTGGCTGGCTGGTACCTGTTACGTATTCTGACTCCTGGTTATTTTTTCCAAATATTCTAAGTAAAAGTTTCTTTTTTCTTTCTTTCTTTCTTTCTTTTTTAAACAGTGGGTTTTTCTTCCTGATCAAGATCAGAGATCTCAGTTAATCCTCCCACCCCCAGTTCATGTTGACTACAGGGCTGCCTGCTTCTGTCATCGGAATCTCATTGAAATCGGCTATGTCTGCTCAGTGTGTTTGTCAAGTAAGTTCATGGGCCTCGTTTCTTTCTTTCTTTCTTTTTTATATGTTGGAAGGGCAGAAAAGATCCCAACTGTGTAGTTTTTAAACTATTCTGATTTTTTTTATTTACAGTATTCTGCAATTTCAGCCCTATCTGTACCACGTGTGAGTAAGTATCTTTGAGGTTGTGTGTGTGGCTCAAGTTTAGAGGTTTGAGAGCATTTAAAGTCTTCTCTCTCTCTCATTTCAGGACAGCCTTTAAGATTTCTCTTCCTCCTGTACTGAAGGCCAAGAAAAAGAAATTGAAAGTGTCCACATGATAAGAAAACATTTTCTACCAGGTGCGGTGGGTGGCATGCCCCTGTAATCCCAGGGACTGTGGTGGCCAAGGCAGGAGGATTGCAAATTTGAGGACAGCCTGGTCAACTTAGTGAGACCCTGACTCAAAATGAAAAATAATCAAAGGGCTAGGAAGGTATTGGTAGAGTCCCTGGGTTCAATCCCCAGTACAGGCAGAAAAATTTGCAACTTTTAAGGCTATTAATAGAAATTGTGTGGCAGAATTTTTACTGCGACGCGACGCTCTGAGATAAATACAGATATGAATAGGGTAGGTATTTATATAGTGAGTTTCTTACAAGAAATATTCCCTACATGTCATCCTCAGCCTGTGCTTCTGGGATTGGCATGTGAGGGGTCATCCTGTGTAGTACAGCCTCAGGTCTTCTGTGTTTTGTCCAGAAAGGGGGAATAAAACAGAGATCTCTGACTTTCTTTTTATGGGATGTTCACTTATCAAAGTCAGGCTTTTAAACTTACAGGTCCTCACTTTGAAATGCATGGCATGTGAAATTTAACACAGCTTTGGAAAAAAGTAGCTATTTATGGAATCATCAATCAAGATAAAGCATCTTTCATAGATGCCTCCCACGGTGGTCAAATGTAAACTAATCCTTATTGTCAATTGAGATTTGGCTTCAGATATTATCACATTTATTCTTTTTTTAATATTTATATTTTTTAGTGTAGATGGACACAATACCTTTATTTAATAAAATTAATTTTATGTGGTGCTGAGGATTGAACCCAGGGCCTCTCATGTGCTAGGCGAGCGCTCTACTGCTAAGTCCCAGCCCCAGCCCTATGTTTATTCTTTCATCTGTTATCAGTACGTTTGGACAGAGTTATCCAATAATAAGTTTGTCACTGAGTAACTCAGAATCTGATTTCAGGTGAAGGAGGAAAGCAGGTGTACTAGACGTGGAAAATTTTTCTTCATGAGCAGACGTGTGAAGAACTTATTTGTGGAAGCAGATGTCTATGATCTGAGGGGGATTTGTCAAGGAAAATGGATTCTGTTACTTGTCTGTAGATAAAAATCTGTCATTGTTAATGAGCAGAAAGGTTAATATTGTAGAGCTGTTCTCTAAAGGCTGTGAACTAAATAATGAAAACTTCCTTAAGTTCAAAACAAACATGATTTGTAATTTTAGCAATGACTTTATTTTTCTATATAATGGTTTTCCTTGAAATATTGCTTTAACTATTTCTATTCAGTGATTTTCATTGAAATCATTCAGGGTCCCTTCGTGTCCAGCACAGCATAGGCAGGTGTAAGGAATGGTGATAGGATTCGTTTTTTCAAAGCATATCAACAAAAACCCACTTGTGTACAAAACTTTGTATATAAATAAGATTTAAATTTTCTCTTTGACTATCTCAGAAATTGAGTCTTATTTAAATAATTTGCTTAGATAATTTCAGATTGTGTTCTGGATTTGTATTCATTAACAAATACACAATGATTTGGGGGATCGCTTTGCAAGTATTTATTAATCCTTGCATTTGAGAAGTGGTTTGTCTTTTAAAAACATTACTATTTCAGGGCAAGGGCTGTTGCTCAGTGGTAGAACACTTGCCTAGCATGTATGAAACACTGTGTTCCATCCTTAGCACCACTTAAAAATAATAAACAAAGGCATTCTATCCCCCTACAACTACAAAAATAATAAATTAATAATAATAAAAAATAAATAAAGACATGCTGTCCATCTGCAACCTCAAAAAAAATTACTATGGAAATCACTACTTTAAGTATAGGAGGTAAAGCATTTAGATCTAAAAGATGAATAGTTTCAGCTGGGCACAGTAGTGCACACCTATAATCCAGCAGCTTGGGAGGCTATCATGGAAGAATCACGAGTTCAAAGCCAACTTCGGCAACTTAGTGGCCCTAACCAACTCAGTGAGACCCTGTCGCTAAATAAAATACAAAATAAGGCTGGGGATGTGGCTCGGTGGTCAAGTACCCCTGAGTTCAATCCCTGGTACTAAGGGGGGAAAAAATTATAAAAGACAAAGTTTCAAACAAACTAGCAAGGTTTTCTCACTATTTTTTTGTTTTTGAACTGTTTTATATACTTACTTAGTTCTGGTTTTTGTGTGTTTATGATACATTTTGTGTAAATTTGTACAAAATAACTTAAATGTTCATACTTGGTTGAATTATTTCCTCTTAATCATATTTATCTCATGTTCCTTCAACATTTCCTCAAACATGTACTTTATAAATGGATTTCATTAAATGTCAGACAAATGTTTATTCAACTGAAGAAATTTAATTTCAAATCTTGCCAAAATTATACATGAATATATTGTTATAAGTACCATACATACAATAAAAAGTTGGTGTAAGGGTTTAATATACAATTCCTAAGAAAGTATTAGAAGAGAGATTTGATGTTTGTATTTTACACTGGGAGCAAGGTCAGCAAAATTTCACTTGCTTGATATTTTCTTTGGCTTAAGAAGGCTGGTTGGAAGTGTCATATATGTTTTGATAACAGAAAAGTGGGTCAGTTTATGGTACTATAATATTTAAATGCCATGCAGTTACTGTTTTGCAGAGTAAACCGTAGAATGAATGTGACTCTTCAACCCGCTGTTTTGAAGGCACCCTTTTAGGCTTTATATTATAACTATTATATATTATTACATGATGATGATGATGATGATTTGTGGTACTGAGGACTGAACCCAGGGGTGCTTAACTGCTGAGCCACATCCAGCCCTTTTTATTATTATTTTATTTTGAGACAGGGCCTCACTGAGTTCCTGAGGGTCTCATTAAGTTTTCCCAAGCTGGCCTCAAACTTGAGATCTTCCTGCCTCAGCCTCCCAAGAGCCTGGGATTGCAGAAATGCACCACCATGCCTGGCTTTTTTTTTTTTTTTAATTTATTTACTTCAAATTATCCAAAGGGTTTTACTAGAGTGCTAGTAATTCTGAGAGAGTGCAGGGAATGTTTTTAGCACCAAAACACTTTGGTGTAACAAATATGGTGTAAAAATCAGGCTGTGCATGGAAAACTGAATTGAAATTTGGGGCCTACATTTTATATTAAGAGAAATGAGAATTTTAAGACGATTCTCTGGTACCAATTTTTAATAATGCCATTGCACTCAGAAATACCAATTGCTTTTCCTCTTATAATTTCCTTTGACTACTACCCTAGAATTTCATGGTTCGTTTCAGTACTGTCTAAATAGCCCAGTGTGACTAAAATCAGGACGTGAGGCATACTTTTATTACTTTTTTTTCTAATTACAATAGAAAAAAAATGATTAAATACTTTCTGAAAAAAATCACGACATTCACAAAGTAGGAGGAAAAATAGAAAATCCACTTTCATCATTCTTCTGCCTACCCAGAGTTGATAGGGTTAGAAAATAACATTCATTAATATTTGGTGAATCTGGGAACCACAGACATGCATACACATTATGGGTATTTCTGTCTTAAAGTTCCTTTGAGTGTGTGTTTCCTTTAATGCCATCTGTCAGTGCGTCTTGTTAGACTCTTTCTGTTGCAAAACAGGAGTGAAGAGTTAGCCCGTAGCTTGCATCTTTGGGTTGCGTGAACACTGCAAGGAGACGCTGCTCCTCAGCAGCTGTTAGATGAGGTGGCAGCACCTGCATTAAAAGAGGGCCTGGGGAGAATTTGTTCCCCATGGATGGTGAATGATAGAAGAAGACCCAATGTCTCTAGAAACCTCCACAAACCCACTCAGATGATACCTGCCTTGCTGACCATACAGGACAGTCACATGGGTTAAAGGAAGCACAGTGTTTTATCAACTGAAGTGCCATAATGTGTTGCAGCCTCCACGGAGATCCTCTTCTGGGAGTAGAACTGGCCTGGATCCCAGGAGCCCCTCACTTTGTGTGGGAAGCCAGGCTCTCCTGGGTGGCCTCCAGTAGGGGACAGGTTGCAGGAGGGCCAAGGCCATCTTGGCCTCTAAAAGGAGGTGAGCAGCCTCACCAGACTCTCCTTAGGACCACCCGGGGTTGCTGTCCAAGTGTCCCCCTTCCCTCCCGCCCTATCCTGCCCTTTCACTCCCGCTCAGACTGTAACCTGGTCTGCTGCAGAATTCCAGCTCCCTCCCATTTCATGAGTCTTTTCAAAAACTTTCATCTTGGGCTGGGAATATAGCTCACTTGGTAGGGAGCTTTGCCTCCCATGCACAAGGCCCTGGGTTCAATCCCCAGTACCACACACACACAAATAAAACCTTTCAACTTCTATTTAGCATTGGTTCCTTTGAGTGTGTGTTTGACTACTACCCTAGAATTTCATGGTTCATTTCAGTACTGTCTAACTAGCCCAGTGTGACTAAAATCAGGACATGAGGCATACTTTTATTACTTTTTTTTCTAATTACAACAGAAAATGATTAAATACTTTCTGAAAAAAATCACGACATTCACAAAGTAGAAGGAAAAATAGAAAATCCACTTTCATCATGAATAATTGCAATGAATAATTGCCAAAATTTATGGAATCCTTATTTCATGTGTGGCCTTGAGCTAAAAGCACTTTCCAACACATCTCTTGTGAATCTCAACCAGAAAAGGTGGTGTCATCCTGTGTTCAGATGAGGAACTGTACTAGCAGCCTAGTAGGTTCCTCTTGCTAAGGTTTAGTTGAAATATATTCATATAACAAACTATTTAAAGATGTTTAATTCAGCCGGATGCAGTGACACACCTGTAATCCCAGATACTCAGGAGGCTGAGGCAGGAGGATCACAAGTTTGGGCTCAGCCCCAGCAACTTAGCAAGGCCCTAAGCAACTTAGTGAGGCCCTGAGATGTGGTTCAGGGATAAAGCATTAAAAAAAAAAATGTACAATTCAGTGATTTTTAATATATTCACAGATTTGTTCAACCACTGCCATTCTCTTATTCCAGAACATTTCTATCACCCCAAGAAGAAATCCTGATTCTAGTTCCTGGCAGCCATTAATGTACTTCCTGTCTCTGTGGATTTCCTGTTCTGGACACTCCCATATGGATGGAGTCCTGCACTGGGTGGCTTTTCACATCTGGCTTTCACTTGTATGCTCTCAGGGTTCATCCACACTGGGGCATGGGTCAGTACTTTGGGTTTGTTTTTAGTGTCCCTGGGTGGGTCTCCTTTGGAGCCAAGTTGCTCGAGCACCTCCCATACAGCCTTAGTCAGGATGCCTGAGCAAAGCCCCTGCTGATATGAGCTGATATGATATGATATGATGCCTGAGCAAAGACCTCTGATATGAACACTTACCAGGTCCAAGAGCAACCTGCTAGGCTAGGGTCAGTTTCCCATGAGTCAAACATTGACAGCCTTGAGAAGCTGAGAGACTGGTTCATAAACCTAGAGCCATCAGCCTTTTTATTTTTGTATATATTATTTTCTTCCTTCTCCCCTACCCTCCTTTTTTTGAGACAGAGTCTCACTACGTTGTCCAGGCTGAACTTCAACTCCTGGGCTCAAGTGATCCTTACTGAGGGGCCTGCCCTTCCAGCATCAATTGTGGGGAGCTTGAAGGTGCGGAAAAACCCCTTCGGAGATGGTTTCAGAGAATAGGGTCTGCTTTATTGCACAGCAAAAATAGCTTTTATAGTGGGTATGTGTCAGTTTACATATAACAGTCATGATAGACCAGAGGTAATACACAACATATCATGTTACAGGAGTCCAGACACCGAGAGTCTAGAAAGTGCCACGTAGGCTGACCTTGTGCCAACAGGGGAATAACTTCCTGTCAAAGGAGCAAGGAAATGGCGCTTGCCAGTGTTCTGACAGCACTCTGTTCCAAAACTTCCTGTGTTCTATGTTAGGGCTTCCCTGCTGCACAGTGAGCAAGGTAAGCATTCTTCCATGTAGGTCCACAGTCGGGCCCTGCAACAGATCCTCCTGCCTCAGGCTCCCAAGCAGCCAGGATACAGGCATGTGCCACCACCGCCTGTTTTCGGTGTATTCTTTTTTTTTTTTTTTTCATTTGTAGTTGGACACAGCACCTTTATTTTATCTATTTATTTTTATGTGGTGCTAAGGATTGAACCCAGCACCTCACATGTGTCAGGCAAGTGCTCTACCGCTCAGCCCCAGCCTCAGCCCTCTGTATTCTTTATAGTGAACATATCACATGGAGAGGAGGACAGGACAGAGCACAGTTGCTTACAGGAATGTCTTCTTTCAGGAGGAGGCTTTACCACCCAGACTTTCGGGTGTGGCCATGCCTACTTAATTTGTAGATTCGTTTCCCAAAGACAGATGATGAAAAAAAGCAAATGTTTGTCTTTGACAGCTTTCTTCTTAGTAATTTTCCCCTGGGCTTTCTTCCAAGATATTGAGAGATATAAACACCAAGAGATGTAAACACTTTGCAGTTTCCCAGAGAGGAACCAAGATACAGGGGAAATTTTCATGCCAATGCTACAACGCTTCTGTACTTGCTCCACTCCTGGGCCACACCTTATTTACATGTGTTTTTTTTTTTTTTTTAATTGGATTTCCTTCGGGAGTGCTGAGAATTGTGTGGAGGGAAAAAAACTTCTAAGAACTTGGAGAAAGTCCAGGAGTGGTGGCCAGTGTCTCAGGAGGATTGCAAGTTCAAAGGCAGCTTCAAGAACATAACAAGAGACCCTGTTTCAAAAACCACAGGGCTGGGGATGTGGCTTCAAGTGCCCTGAGGTTCCATACTCGGTACCAAAACAAAACAGGGAGAACAATGATAACAATTCTCTGCAATTACAGTACTGCAACCTTATCCCCTTTTAGGTCCACTTCCTCCAAATCCCCATAAAATTGAGTTTATTAAGGTGCAAACCTCCCCTCTTTGTTTAGAAGCCAGGGCCTGTAGGCTCACTCTTGCAGTGGAGTTTCATTAACTGCAGGGCAAAGGGAAACTCCCCAAGTTTTCAACTGGACATGGACACAACCAACTTCATTCTAACTGGAAACCAACCAGCAAACAAATGGGAAGGCATTTGTGTTGACACCAAGTGTGCAGTCCTTTTTCCAGCACCCCTGTGTGTCTCTATCACCAATGCAATGTCCTACAGCACAATTCAGTTCTGACACAAACTGCCAGGTGCTAGCAGCACATTCACAGATGGCAGGATGGAGTCCTATAGCACACCTTAATCCTGATGCCAGTCATAGCCATCAGGTCCCAGGTGCCCCATGGTTTCATTTTTTTTTAATATTTATTTATTTTTTTAGTTTTCGGCAGACACAACATCTTTGTATGTATGTGGTGCTGAGGATCGAACCCAGGCTGCACGCATGCCAGGCGAGCGCGCTACCACTTGAGCCACATCCCCAACCCCCCATGGTTTCATTTGTGTGGATAAAAAATTAGAGGTTTCCATGATCCCCCTATTATCAGGGATAAAGCTTGGGAAAATAATAAAATGCATGTACACAGAATAAGAGTCAAAATGCATAAGGAAAACTCTCACAACTGCAGAGGAGAAGTAGATGAATCTCTAGTTCAAGGTGGAGACTTCAAGACCCCTCTACTGGAAATGTGTAGATTCGGGAGGCAGATAATTGGTAAGAACATGATTGAATTGAACAGCAGCATCTATCAACTAAGTATATTTGAGATTGTAGACTGCTTCATCCAAGAAGAAGGAGCAAAGAAAAACATTCTTAATACATTCACCCAGAGCAGCCTCCAAAAGAGACAACAATTTGTGCCACAAAAGAGAATTTTAACACATTTACACAACAGAAGCTCTATGACAATGTCTTGGTTTTAAGACTATAAAAATAAAACTCAATTTGAGAAAAAAAAGTTATAGAAGGTATATTGTTAGACCACGGTGGAATAAAATGATAAATTCAAAACAGAGGCCTGGAAACTCCAAAATATTTAAGATTAAAAAAGCAGGCCTGGTGACACATGCCTGTGATCTCAGCGGCTGGGGAGGCTGAGGCAGGAGGATTGTAGGTTCAAAACCAGCCTCAGCAAAATCAACCAAAATCACTAAGCAACTCAGTGAGACCCTGTCTCTAAATAAAATACAAAATAGGGCTTCGGATGTGGCTCGGTGGTTGAGTGCCCCGGAGTTCAATCCCCAGTCGCCCCCCCAAAAAATTAAAAAGTTTTTTCAACAAATATAGAACAATATAAAATTTCTTGTCTCATAAAAATCTCAATCTACAACAAGTATTCACAACGTGGATGGACATATAGCAAAAATAATCAACAAAACAAATGTCATTACACAAACCCTGCCTCTGCAACAAAATACAGTTAACAACTACGACTGACTTCATCCGCCACTTGAGTCAAGCCACCTTTGCCACTTGACTTAGTTCTGCTGGAGAAGCACCGTAATTAGTAGGTGTTTCTACTCAGCTCTTTGGCCACCGTGGCCTCCGTTTCCATTCCACACACAGAACAGAGCCGCAGAAAAAGCGCCAGGCCTGAAGGGCGGGGCCGGGGTGCGCCCCAGGGCCCGGGCGGGCCTTCTTGCTAGTGAGCCAATCACAGCACGCCTCTCGCCGGGCCGCGGCCCATTGGCGGTTGCCATAGCTGCGCGAGTTCGCTTGACAAGATGGCGGCGACGGGGCGGCGGGTGCCGAGCCTTCCACGCTGGGCCCTTCCCGGCTTCTAGGGCTGGCCGGGCTCCAGGCATGGGCGCTGCGCCGGCGACCCCGCTCCTGCTGGGGCTCCTCCTGCAGGGCGTCCTGAGGCCGCTGCGGGCGGACCCGGGTGTGTTCGCGGGGCAGGGACCTGCGGGACCAGGAGGGGACTCCCTGGGCCCGGAAGCCACGACGCGGGAGCCGCCGACACGCACGCCACGGACAGGGGTCGTGCGGCCATTAATCTCGCCTACCCCTTACCTTTCTCCTAGTTTTCATCCCGCCTTTCATTCGAATGTCCGGTAGTGCGGTCAGCGCGGCCCTGGTCGGAGGCCCCGAGGAGGTGACTGTGTCCCTGGCCCCGCTGCAGGTCGAGGCTGGTGAGGAGTGGGCCCTTCTGGTGGGGGTCGGGGGCGACCTGCGGGCCTTGCCTCTGCCCTCAGCAAGCAGGGTGGAGCAAAGAGGACGGGCGACTGGTTCCGTAAGAGAGCTTGAACTAATGGCTAATCTTTGTGCTTGTCTGTCCTGCCTCACGGTCCCGTCCCTGATGAGAATAGTAGCATCTTTCCCTCCCATTGGACCAATGAAAAAACTGAAGTTCAGAGAGGTTGCCACCTCCCTCCCTAATGTCACCCTTGTATAGGGGTTCCATCCTAGGCAGTCGGAACCCCCTGGACCCTGCTGCCTTGCAATCTTCTCTCCCTTAGGAGTGTTGCCAGTTCCAACTTGTGATGTGCTGAGCAATGAGACGGGAGACTGGAGTGTGACTGTGACCCCAAGTGTGGTAAGGCTGCAGCAGAACCCCCCCCCCCAGGGTTGGTTTCTGCAGTGCGCTCTTGAATTAATACTTGTAGAGTTTTCCAGGTCAGAACCGCTGTGGAAGTGTGCGCTGTCAGTGCAGACACCCATCCAGCCCAGTGTTCTCACCCTTGGGCTAGGGAGCCTTGGCTGATTTCAAGGGCTTGGTGAAGTCTGTTGAATTCTGTGTGCATTTTTCTTTTCTTTGGTACCAGGGATTGAACCCAGGGTGCTTAACCACTGAGCCACATCCCCAGCCCTTTTTTATATTTTATTTAGAGAAAGGGTGTCTATGAGTTGTTAAGTACCTTGCTAATCTGCTGAGAGGCTGACTTTGAACTTGCCATCCTCCTGCCTCAGCCTCTCTAGTTGCTGGGATTACAGGCGTGGGCCACTGTGCCTGGCCTGTGTGCATTTTTCTGATGAGAAGTCTGCCAGCTTATTTATCAAATGGTTCTGGAACTCAAAAGAACTTCATAACCACTGGATCTGAGCTTTCGTGTCAGGACTGTGAAGACTGGAGAGGTGACATGTATTTCATAGAATAAGTGTCCACTGAGTGTCTAGTATCAACTCTGAGATAAATGGACAAGAAAGACAGACTGCTTGTACCTTAGGAATAGATGTTTGTGTGTCCAGAGCCATTCTGAGAGAAACTGGGGATCATTTTCATTGACTTTTTGGTATTTCATCTTTCAATAGTGAGAGAATAAATACATTTAAGAAGGGTCTAGATAAATTGAACTAACTTATCAGACCTCTGTTTAGCTTTCTGTAAGAATTTAAAAGTTGTTTGCTAAAAATTCAGAATCAGAGCTTACATATTTCGATTGGTTTAGACAGGTTTAGGGGTGGAATTGAGAATTCTGTCATCTTTGAATATGGTTCTTCTTTTGCAAAATGCACCAGGGCTAATGTGTGCTTTAATGTGCTTTCCATTCTGTGTTCTTAGGATCACAGATGTTGTTTTGAGTTCACTAAGTATAGTTTTCCTTTCAGAACATGTTGGAGGTGACAGTGAGGCTGAAGAGGGGTCTGGAGCAGTGTTCCTCCAATGAGACAGAGTCCTTCTCTGAGTCCCCTTGTATTGTCCAGACTCTTCTGGTTTCAGCATCTCACAATTCATCCTGCTTAGCACATCTCCTCATTCAGGTGGAAATTTTTGCCAACTCTTCTCTGACCCAGGGTGCATCAGGCAAGTACAGTCTTTGATGTCCAAACATTTATGTCAGACATTACTTGTTTCGTTATAAGTTTATGACATGCAATTTAAAAGTGGGCTTGACTTTATTCTTTTTTTAGTTGTAGATGGACATGATACCTTTATTTTATTTGTTTATTTTTACATGGTGCTTCACATGTGCTAGGCAAGTGCTCTGCCACTGAGCCCCAGCCCCAGCCCCAGCCCCCTTGACTTTATTCTTGAGTCTGTCTTGTCATCCTAAATGTATTCTTTTTTGTTGTTGTTTTCTTGTTTTAAAAGTATTTGCTTTGTACTGTTTTATTTAATTAAGGTTTTCCTTGATTTACTGTTTGTATCTTTTGTAAAACATTTCAAATCCTTCTTGAGAGAAAGTGAAACATGTTTCCGTGTACTGATATCCAAAAAATGTCATCTTTACCACACATAAGACCCAAAGTTCAGTAGGCCGATGTGGTGCTGTGGTGCTGGCGTGGGCTGGCCCCAGTCACCAAGCAGAACACATGTTATATGATTGACCTCTCCAACTTTAATTCTTCTAATATTATATCCTGAAAATGGGGATTTTTAGAATGGATTCCTGTGAAGGGTGAAGGAGCAGGAGTACTGCCTTGTTTTCCTGTGGTTTTTAGTCCTGGGTTAAACACTTGCTGGGGCGGTGGGCGGGGGCGGAGTGCAGGAACATGGTAGGATCTTTCCTCACAGCAGGAGTTACTGAGCGTTTTGTTTCTTATGTGCTGAGTTTGGCCAGCACTCTTCTACTTAAAAAGAAGGATTGAGGTGGAGTTCACAAGGCACAAAATAACCATTTAAAGGAAGGGTTTGGTGGCATTGGTGGATTGGTGGTGGTGTGCAACCCATGGCTCCTAGTTCCAGAACATTCTTGTCACTCCAGAGTGAGACCCCTTACCTGTCTGCAGCTTCTACTGTTCCTTCCCTGGCCCCACCCATCAGCCACAGGCTGTTGCCTTCTCTCTCTGGAGATGCCTGTTTGGGACATTTCATATAAAGGAGCTGCACAGCGGCTTGTGACCTGTGTCTGGCCCTTTTCATCAGCACCTTATTTTAAGGTTGGTCCATGATGTAGCATCTGTCAGTGCTTCACTGCCTCCCTTGGCCAAGTGGTGTCCACTGTGTGGGTGTGTTCCCGTCTTCCTGTCCACTGACCTGTTGGTAGGCATTTGGCGCTTCCTACCGTTGAGCTGTTGTGAAGAGATTTTTGTTCCAGCTGAGGTCACTTCCACTTGCCTCCTGGGCACTGCTGGTGCTCCCTGACTGCTGGTCACTGCCCAGCGAGCCTGGACTGGTGTCAGCATGGAGGAAATGAACCTGAGCCCCTGCTGAAATTCATCCTGGTCATCAATTTAAAAGCCCTGTTAACTCATGATCCTTGAAACCTCATGCCAGGGGCTGGGCTGTGGCTTAGGGGTCGAGCGCTTGCCTAGCACGTGTGAGGCCCTGGGTTCGATCGTCGGCACCACATAAAGATAAATAAAATATAGCTATAAAGAAACCCCCCTCTCAAACCTATGATAAGTGAAGAAGCCATCTATGGGGAAGTGTGCAGGGGAGCCTGGTGCCTGGTCTGGGTGCAGGGGGTGGGAGTGGATGGAAGCGTGCAGGCTTCCTCCTGAGTTAGTGGACGTGTCCTAATGTGACTGTGAACACACCCAGACCCCTGAAGTGACAACTCCACCTCAGTAAAACTGTTGCCCCTGGGTAGCAGCTTGCTTGGGCTGGGTTGCTCAGTAGACAGGAGGGGGCAGCGCATCTCCTTCTCAGCTCTACCAGCCTGACAGATAAGTGGACAATGGACATGAGGGACCCTTGCTGAGAATGGGACCCCTGCTGGGGCGAAGGGAGACCCTGGGAGGCTCTGCCAGGCCTCTGGGGGTGGTGGTGTACCCTTTTAACTGTACAACAGGGACCTCAGGAGGGGCTTCCAGGGGAGAGAGGCAGCCTGCAGAGGCCAGGAGGCTGGGCAGATCCTGGGCACTGCAGGTAGGGTGAGGTTGTTGGGGGCTTTAGCACAAGAGTGGTGTGGCTTAACTTAAATTTTTTGTTTTATACCAAAGATTAAACCCAGGGCCACTCAACCACTGAACCATATCCCCAGCCCTTTTTTGTATTTTATTTAGAGACAGGGTCTCACTGAGTTGCTTAGCGTCTTGCTATGTTGCTGAGGCTGGCTTTTTTTAATATTTATTTTTTTAGTTGTAGTTGGACACAATATCTTTATTTATTTTTATGTGGTGCTGGGGATTGAACCAGGGCCTTGCCCATGCTAGGTGAGCGCTCTACCGCTGAGCCACAACCCCAGCCCCCTGAGGCTGGCTTTGAACTCAGGATCCTCCTGTTTTAGCTTCCCCAGCCACTGGGATTGCAAGCGTGCACTACTGGGCCCAGCTTTCACTTACATTTTTAAAAAATATCTCTACAACTGGGTGGAGAATGGACAGGAGAGGTCTATTAAGGGGATATCCTAGCCATGTGGGGGCAGGTTCTTAGAATGGGCAGCAGGAGTTTGTCACAAGCCATAATTGCCTCTGGGTTCTTCCCCCATGCTGAACCAGAGCCGAGATGTGCAGATCTGACTCAGATGTGCTAGTCACTCCAGGCTGAGCGTATAGCCTATTAAACATGATCTAGATGCATTCCAGATAAGCTGCCTGAATGTCACTGTGTTTGTGCTTAATATCAGCTGTATTTTGAATAGAATTGTTCAGCATATTGAAAAATAAAACCTGTGATTATGTTCATTTTTTAAAATTTTTTGTAACATATTTTATTCATTAGTCTTAGGGTAACAGTTATTTTATATCTATATATCAGATTATTATATCAACTTTTATTTTTGCTTTTTAACATATTTGTCAAAAATTGACCATTAAGTCCATAGGGATTTTAAACACAATACTTCTCTTTTATTATTTTTTTTATAACTTTATTTTATTCATTTATTTTTATGTGATGCTGAGGATTGAACCCAGGGCCTCACATGTGCTAGGCAAGTGCTCTACCACTGAGCCATAACCCCAGCCCAATGCTTCTCTTTTAAATATAAAAACAATGTATATTTTAAATTTTAGAACCTGCAAAATTAGAGGAAAAATTTTAAAATTGCCCTTAATTCTACCATTAGGCAATAATTTCTGTTTACAACTTATGTATTTCTGATACAGTCTTTTTTTTTTTACATTTATCTTAATTAGTAATTTTTAACTGATGTGATTCCTTCGAGATCAACTGTACTTCTTTGGTTCACTGTAATTGGTGTGTTCTCTATGTGGCTTTTGCTGGTGCAGCAGACACAGCTTCAGATATGTTTGTTACATTGCCCGTTTCAAGGGTCCTTATGGGGCAATGTCAGGTGATGGTGGTTTAGAAAATAATGATTCTGCTTTTTTTTTTTTGAGTGTCACAAATGTGACAGAGCTTTGTCAGATTGTATTACAGCTGATCTTTCTGTTGTCTGTGCTTTTCAGAGAACATGACTGTTATTCCTAACCAGGTGTATCAGCCCCTTGGTCCTTGTCCTTGCAATTTAACGGCTGGTGCCTGTGATGTTCGCTGCTGCTGTGACCAGGTATGTTCTCTCTGACTGCTGCCTGACAGCGGCAGGTCCCATTTTTGGCTTTTTAATAGACAGTCTTTCAGAGTTGAGATGACATCTCATTTGCAACTTGCTTTCAAATTGTGTGTTTTCTTATCTAGTTTTGTCAGTTGAGTTTATGGAGGAAAAAAAATGTATCCCTGGAGGAAGTCGTGGTTGCAGCGATTACAGTGAGAGGGTGGTTTTAGGATCCTTTAAGAAAATACAAAAAAAGAAAGCACGTTGGTGTAGTGATTGTCAGTAAATGTTCAGAGTTGTGCGACCATCACCACATCTGACTTGTGAACACCTCTGTCACCTCAAGAGACCTGGGTCTATTTATGATCCCAGTCTTCATCCCAGGACACCGGGCATCTGCATGTTCTGCGTGTTGCCTGTAAGCGGAATCCCACGCTGCAGCGTGCTGAGCCCCGCCTCTCACTTAGTGTAGTTTTCTAGACTGTCCTGTGTGGCCTGTGCTGGAGCCTCATTGTCACGTTGAATCACCTCCATTGCGCAGGCGCACCACGTGTCTTACACCCCTTCATCAGTGGCAGGGCATGTCAGTGGCAGGACATGTTGTTCCTTTCATTCTTTGGCCGTGATGGATGGCCACTGTGAGCAGCGTGCGTGAGGTGTTGGCCCAGGGGTGTTTCCATCCTTTTGGGTTTGGAATTGCCAGGTCATCAGGAGTGATTTTGAGAAGCTGTTTTCCAGACTCTGCCAAAGCAATCGAACTGTTTTGCATTCCTGGTGCAAAGTGTGTGGGCTGCAGTTTTTCTGTATTGTCACCAGCATTTGTTATTATCTGTCTTTTGATGGTAGCCCTCCTAGTATGTATGGAGCGGCTTTTCTGATTTTGATTTGTGTTTCTCTAGTGACAGGTGATGATGGTCAGATTTTTTGTGCTTATTTGATATATTTATGTCTTCTTTGGGGGAGTTTGTTCAGATTCACTAGTTCCCCACAAAAAGTTCTTTACTTTTGGAGATTGAACCCAGGGATGCTCTTACTGTGAGCCACATCCCCATCCCTTTTTAAGGCTGGCCTTGAACTTGGATCCTCCTCCCTCAGTCTCCTGGGTAGCTGGGATTTCAGGAGTGCGCCACTGCACCTAGTGATGTTATAATTCTTGTAATTAGACCTATGACAACCATTATATTAAAAGATAAAAGCACATCATAAATCTGGTTCCGGTGTCTCTAAAAATGTCAGGGTGATATTCTTTCCCTCTTCTCCTGCTACTATTCCCTATTTCTAGCACCAGGGGCAAAGCTCCATCTCCATTTTGTCAGCGGCCCCTAGTCTGAGGAGTGAGCTGACGGGTGGGTGGCCTGGAGGAACGTGCACACTTACTGAGTGCAGGTATCTCCTGGTGTGGGTGTCCTGTAGGGAACGAGGAGGTAAGGAAGTGGTGCAGGTGTTGCTTTTGCTGTGTGGTCAGCTGGAGGGGGGTGAGGAGGAAGGGGGTTAATGTCGCAGGGCTTATGTGTGAGAACCCTTCAGCCTCAGCGCTGTCACCTTGAGGACGAGATGTTGCCTGTGGCGGGCACCTCAGCCAAGCGGGTGGGCCTGGCGGGCCTGACCTGCCCTCGACCAAAAAAGAGGAAGAGAAAGGAGCATTTCTGAGGGAATTTCATCTTCTGCACCCAGGCCAGAAGGAACTTTCTGCTCCTGTTGTTTTTCGGGTGTCTTTAGCCTATGTAGTCAGTCTGTAGAGTGTCACCTAGCCCCAGGGACGACTCCGCATCATCACTGTTAGGCCCTGTGTAGTGCCAACGTCAAAGAGTACTTACCCAAACTAAGATGGCTACAAAATGAGTGGGTAATGTCCAGGACCCCGTGGTGCATGAGGGTGTCTCTGACAGAAGCTTCTCGAGCGGCAGGTGACCGGAGTTCATGTCTCCTAGAGGCCATGTTTGCAGTCACACACCATGGCACCAACGTGGTGTGCTGTCTGTTCTGGACCACAACCTACCATGTTTTCTATGCAGTTTTTGATTTGAACTATTCATGTTTGAAACAATAGCTCAGGTACATTTTTCCTTGGCTGGGGAGGGCGCTGGGGGTTGAACCCGACCTCACGCGAGCGAGGCAGGGGCTCTCCCACTGAGCCCCAGCCACAGCCTAACTTTTTATAATTAAAAAGTAAAGAAAAATGACTACTGCAGCAGCTCGGGCTTCAGGACAGAGCTTAACCTGCAGCTCCCTCCATGCTTTGTAAGACAGGAAGGACATAGCTGCAGAATGAGCCTGTGGATAAGTGATTCTCGAAGTCACTGATGGGGTCGTGTGAGGACACAGTGGGCAGCACTTGAGGCTTGTGGGTGTGGACCGCATGCCCTACCTCTGAATGTCAGGGTTTGAACAGTGACAAAGGTTAGAAGAGGGGTTTGCTCTGTCATATCCCCACCTGTCCTCTGCTGTCTATTCTTGCTTTCGGTGGCCACTTCTTACGTCCCTAGTAGAGCTGCAGTTCCCCTGAAGGCTTGAAGTTCCTGACATGAAGCCTCGTGAGGGAGTTGACTAAGGAAATTCTGGAAATTTTACTTCTTATGGGCACCAAGCACTATCAGAGGAGATGGCACTGTGTTTGCTTCTCACCTATTTGGTTGTATCTTGCTGGCCTGATTAGTGTCATCTGCTTGCTGAGGACCATGACTGGCAGGCTCTCTTGCTTTCAAGGAGTGCTCGGCAGAGGCCAGAGACCTGTTCAGACTGTCCTGCTTCACTGGTGTTTTTGGAGGAGACGTCAATCCTCCATTTGATCAGCTGTGTGCTGTTGGGAAGCCTGGCCAGGTCCCCGACTGGTTCCCCTTCCTGTGCGTGCAGTCACCTCTGGCCAACTCACCCTTCCTCGGTCACTTCTATCATGGTGCCATGTAAGTATCAGAGCTGTACCTGGGAGAGGCCTTATCTCCCAGGGCCACAGAGCCACCTCCAGCAGGCCTTGTAGCTGGGATCACACTTTTCTTAGCACCCGAAGTGATTTAATTCTAGACGTCAGTTAGTGAAGTTGCTTTTGTTAAGTGTTTGGAAGACTGAGCATAAGCCAGTTGACCCAGCGTACAGTCAGTGACTTTCTAGGTAGAAGGGCCAGTGGGCCCACGGGGGAGTTTTTCTTTGCAGTGTTGGGGACTGAACCTGGGGTGCTCCACCCCTGAGCCACATCCCAGCCCTCTTTATATTTTTAGAGACAGGATCTTGCTAAGTTACCCAGGCAGGCCTTAAATCTGATCCTTCTGCCTCAGCCTCCTGAGAATCTGGGAGTGGAGGTGTGTACTGCCACGCCCGGCCCTACAGGGGCCCTCTACCCTCTGTGTTTTATAGATCTGTATTGTTGACGGTTTACAACTATGATTTTTATAATTAAAAAGTAAAGGAAAACTTGAAGGAAGACTTGTGTTTCAGTGGGTGACAGCTGACGTGTCACTGATAGTCTCTGCTGTGGCTTGCAGTTCCCCTGGGCACCACCCTGCCTTTGAAGCGCATCTGCATGCTGAGCCACAGGGCTTTCCAGACTTCGGCTACAAACAAGGAGATCCCGTCCTGACCGTCAACAAGGGGTATTTTACTGTTCCGCAGGTAACAACTTGAGCTTGGACATGCCAGGCGCTTGTTTTCCCTGTCCTACTGTTGATTGAACTCATTGCTCTTGAAAATCTCTCCCCACATTACTCTTCTCCTGTGGATTTACCAGGGATTTTACTATGGATGGTCTATGGACTTTTAAAAAACTCACCATTAATTACTAGCTTTGCTAAATCTCAGAATGAACTATCAAGTAAAAAAATATTTTTGATAAATTTCCTTGGAAATAATGATTATTGTTTACTTTTGTTAGTTTGATAGCCAATTTCTAGTAAGCCATAAATATGTCATTTTACTTTTTTTTGTACCAGGGATTGAACCCAGGGGCACTTTACCAATGAGCCACATCCCTAGCCAACTTCCCCCCTTTTTTTTTTGAGACAGGGTCTCACTAAGTTGCTTAGGGTCTTTCTAAGTTGCTGAGGCTGGCCTTGAACTTGCAGTCCTCCTTCCTCAGCCCCCATTGTAGGTGTGTGCCTGGCTAATGTATCATGTAGAATTTTGAGAAATATTTTAGGGTTATAAAGTTTTAAATGGAATCTTTATTTTTTTGAGTTTAACATTATTAGGAAAATACATCTGTGAGAAGAAAACATGGGATGTAAAACCGTTTCTCTTTACTCTCCATGAGTCCGTTTTTAGGCATTAAGAAAATCTGGGGGCTGGAGCTCACTGTAGAGCTGGTGCATAGCATGTGTGGAGCACCCCCCATCCCCGCCATGTAGTTATGAAGAGGAAGGGAAATGATGTTGAATATTATGTTTTTGCATAAGTCAAGAGCAGGGCTGGGCTGGGGCTCAGTGGCAGAGCACTTGCCTAGCACATGTGAGGCCAAGGGTTTGATCCTCAGCAACACATAAAAATAAACAAAAACAAAATAAAGGTATTGTATCCATCTACAACTAAAAATATTTTTTAAATTTACAAAAAGTCAACAGAGTGGGGCAAAGGATCTCACTCAATTTTATTAAATAACGCTGGTGTGACTCCTTGACCTGTTATTCCAGGTTGTGCAAAAACTGGTCAGTTCAGCAGACTAGCCACTGTTGAAACCAGACCATGGACGGGGCAGTTGACAGAAGGACCAATTTTAAGAGATGCTGATCTGGTTTTTATGAGTAGAAGAAGGATCACAAATCTGCTGGGTATGTCCTTACCCTCAGGTGTCCCTGGCTGGGCAGTGTCTTCGGGATGCCCCTGTAGCATTCCTTCGGAATTTTGATGATAAATGCACTACTAATTTGGAAGTGTACCAAGAACGAGATGGCATTATCAACTCGAAGATAAAGAGCAGCACCATGGGAGGTATGTCATGTGTCTGGAGAAAGAAGAGACCCCAGTGTTAAAGTATAACCTTGTGAAATTATAAGTCACTTCTACCGGATCAACTTAAAATTTCAACTGGCAATTGAGGATGGTGTTTTCTTTGGAAAAAGTTCAGTTCTGTAGGTCAGCCTAGTACACGTTATTTATTTATTTATTTTGCTGGGGATTGAATCCAGGGCCTCATGCCAGGCAAGTGCTCTACCAATGAGTCACAACCCAGCCCCGGTTCCTTCTTTTTTAATTGAAGGAAATTTTCCATGACATAATGTAATTCAGTGTCATTTAGTGCATTCCCACCTCTGTGTATTTCTAAACTTTCGCATCACCTGCCAGAACTCCTGTGCCCATTCACACTTGCTCCCTGCCCCCTCCCTCTGGCCCCTGCAGCCCCACCTATTCTCTCTGACTGTGGATTTACCTGTACATTAAGTATAAGTGGAACCCTGTGGTGTGTGGTTTCCGCATCTGGCTCGTTCACTGAGTGCGTTTTCACGTGTCAGCTTCCTTCCTGTTGGTGGCTGGGTTGCATCTGTTGCTTAGATGTACCGTGTTCTGCTTCTCCATTCGTTGGCTGATGGATGGTCCGACTGGGCCACCTGTTGGGTACTGTGAACAGTGCTGGTGTGAACACCTGTGCGCAGGTTTTGCACGAGCGTTTTCATTTTCCTTGGGCACATGCCTAGGAGTGGGACCGCCACATCACGTGGGACTGTGACGCTGTGGGACTACCAACTGCTCTCCCAAGTGCTGCAGTCTCTCACACCCCACTGGTAGCCCACCGCCTTGGCCCTGATGGGAGTGGCACCTGGTACTCTCTCTGGCTTCTGGGATCCTCTTGGTCCTTGCTGCTTGCTGAGGTGACCTGCGTCTGCTGATGCTGGAGGGTGGCTGTGGCCGGCTCCCAGGGCAGGCATAGCTTCCGGGTTTGCCTGGCCACCTTTCCTTGGGGTGAGTAGATGAGATCACCTGGACAGTGCAGTCTTGGGGAAGCTGATTTATGTATTTTTTCAGGCATAGTTACACCAACGGTGACCTATGAGGAAGCAGGTGACCTCGACAAATTCATCACCAATACAGGTATTCTCACTGTTAAGACTTTTATGTCATTTCTGCAGAAATATAAATGTCATTTTTATGAGTGTTATACAGCTCCAGAGTAAAATACATTTTTATTAAGAATTTTGGGGGGCTTACTGGAGTCAGGAAGACATCCCAAGAGTAGTTTGTTTGTTCCTTGTTCCACCTTGCTGTGTACTCTCTTGTGACCACAAGGCAGCACCCTCAACCCCCACCTCGCCAGGCCTGGATTGGATGAGTTTTGGGGTCCCTTCTAGTTCTCAGGTTCCTAGAGACTTTTCTTAGATGTTTGTCAGGTCATTAAAAAACTCTTTAGAAGCCAGGTGTGGTAGTGCACGCCTGTAATTCCAGTGGCTCAGGAGGCTGAGGCAGGAGGATCAAAGTTCAAAGCCAGCCTCAGCAAAAGTGAGGTGCTAAGTAACTTAGTGAGACCCTGTCTCTAAATAAAATACAAAATAGGGCTGGGGATGTGGCTCAGTGGTTGAGTGCCCCTAAGTTCAATCCCAGTATCCCCCCCAAAACTAAAACCAAACAAACAAAATTCTTTCGGATACCATATTTTCATGTTTCGATTTTTTAAATATTTTTTGTTTTTTAGTTGTAGTTGGACATAATACCTTTTTGTTTTTTTAATGTGGTGCTGAGGCTTGAACCCAGCGCTCTGCATGTACTAGGCAAGCGCTCTACTGCTGAGCCACAACCCCAGACCCTCATGTTTTGCTTTTAATTGTGATGCAGCCAAGTAAATTATATAAAGTATGGCTGATATTATCAGGACTTTTCGCGCGCGCGCGTGTGTGTGTGTGTGTGTGTGTGTGTGTGTGTGTGTGTGTAGCAGGGGGATATTGGGAATTTAACCCAAGAGCACTCTTTGAAATTTTACTTTGAGACAGAGTCTTGCTAAGTTGCTGATGCTGACCTCAAACTTGCGATCCTTCAGCCTTAGCCTCCTGGCTCCCTGGGATTACAGGTGCACACCACTGTGGCTGACAGGACTTTGTTCCTAATGAGAGATAGTATTTGTGTTCCTTTGTGGTGCATTGTACTTCTCCAGTTCATTCATTACTTCATCAAGTTTCTTCAATGTGGTAGGCAGCTAGGTGGCAGGCCCCACTTATGAATCTTTCACTTTACAAATATTTCACCAAATGCCTGCTCTATGTCATGCTGAGACAAGTGCTGGTGAAGTGGGCACCCCCTTTCTCCACAGAAAAGCCCTCTTCACCTTGGCTGATTTTAGGATTGTCAGCAAAAGAGTCTCTGAGAAAGAGTCCAGTATAGATAAACTTCCTATTTTCGTGTTGCCCTGTTTACTTGGGCACTGGCCAAGAAGATACCAGCACTCCAGGTGCTAGACACCCACTTACTAGTTATCACAAATGTATCCAGTATAGTACTTTGAAAAAATGTGCAAACAAGGCCTCTGGCCTTGAGCTGGGCTTCACAGAGATGTCTGCATTTTTAAGATAAGTTACAAATGGGCCCATGGTAACAGCTGGCAGGGGGAGGGAGGAAAGGGGAGATGAAGCTCTCCCCTTCTCAGGTGTTGTCCTTGAAGAGTTAACTTGCCCAGAACAGTGAAAGAAAAAGCTGCTTTTATGTGAACTTCTGCAGACTGTGAACTTCTGAGCCCCTCCCCTTACACGCTGGGTATAAAACTCTGAAACTCCCTGAACTCGGGGTTCAGGGGATTGATTGATTACAGCAAAAGCTGTTCCCTCTGAGCTTGGCTGTAGCCAAATATAATTGTTTCCTGCTATCTTCGGTGCCTTGCCTCGTTTGTCCCTACTACACTGGGAACTCAGGAATAAAAGGGAAGTGACGATGTCCTTCAGGGTAATGTGAACAAGAGGGGGCTGCTGGCACCGACTCAGGGACCAGGGCAGGTTCCCTGGAGCTGGAGGCTGTAGCAGGATGGGATACTCTGGGAACAGTCACCCAGGCAGAGAGACACCAGTGGGGGGTCTTTAGTCATGGAGTGTTCTTGTATTTGCAGAAGTACTTTTAGGCCACGGATCAGCCTCCAGATATGTGAATGTGGAAGAGCATTATATTTTCAGATGGAATAATAACACAATCAGTGAGATAAATGTCAAGATTATCAGGGCAGAAGTCAGTGCCCTCCAGAAAGGTAACTGAGGTAGTGAGAATGCTTTAAATTTAAAGTCCAATTTCCTTCCTTCCTTCTTTCCCTCCCTCCTTTCTGATCCTTGTATTTATAACCATAAAATGAAGTCAGATTTTTTTTCTTATCTCTGTCTGTGAGTTAGTCACAGAGACAGTATTCATTTGCACACCAAACTGCAATTTTTAAACAAAATAACACATGGGGACAGCTTTTTTCCCAGCAAGTGATGCACAATATGTCTTTGTTTATTTCTAGGAGTAATAACTCAGAGATTTACTGTGAAGTTTTTAAGCCACAGCAGTGGTAATGAAGAGGAGATGTCTGGAAACCCAGGTGAGGTGACCGCCTGTGCCGCCTGTCCGTCACTGTCTGCAGCTCAGCCACACCAGCCCAACCCGAGGTCATGGGCACTCCCCACTTTGCTTTGCTGACCTGCTTCTTTATTCATTTTTGTGACATTGTATACTTTTTTCTGATAGCATCTTTTTTTTTTTTTTTACACGAAATGTCCTACTTAGTGACAAGTAATGAAAGTACAAATTCTTTCTCTTTAGTTACTGATCGTTTTGTTTTTTTTTTAAAGAGAGAGAATTTTTTTTTTAATATCTATTTTTCAGTTTTTGGCGGACACAACATCTTTGTTTGTATGTGGTGCTGAGGATTGAACCCGGGCCGCATGCATGCCAGGCAAGCGTGCTACCGCTTGAGCCACATCCCCAGCCCAAGTTACTGATCTTTTAAAATAGGCATACTGCAGTTAAATCATTGGCAAAATTAGTTTTTTTTTTTTTTGTTTGTTTGTTTGTTTGTACTGGGTATTGATCCTAGTGGTGCTCTACCACTGAGCTATGTCCCTAGTCCTTTGAGTTTTGAGACAGGGTCTCTCTAAGTTGTTGGGGCTGCCCTTAAACTTACTATCCTCCTCCTTCAGCCTCCAGGGGCTGGGGATGGAAACCAGGGCCTCCGCATGCATGCTGGGCCAGCGCTCTGCCCCTGAGCCCGCCCCAGCCTGCTCCGCCTCCTGGCCTTATCCTAGCCATTATTATCTGGAAGAGCACCCTTTTGCTCTCCTGTCACTTTTTCTCTTGCCTGGCCCTCCCCAGGGCACTGACTTCTTCAGTGTGTACTGACCATAATGCCTGACATGTGTACGGATGTTATTTTTTTAAAAACCTATTATTGTGGAGTTTGGGGGTTTATTGTTGACTTTGAAAGCTGCCTTCTGGAATTTTAAGTGTTTTCATAGGATTTCTGAGAAATGCTGTCAGACTATGTGGAACATATTGAAGGTCTGGTCGTAAGGGTGAGCTGGGGAGAGGGGATCTCAGCAGCCCAAGGGACCGCTGTGAGTTGGACTTAGGCTTAGGAGCACTGCATACTGTGAGCCATGTCTCCAAGGACTTACCATCTTACTTGGGAAGACAGCATCACATTATGAGAAAATACAGTGAAAACACTGAGGTGACTGACAGACAAGTGCCGTGCTTAGGGACAAGTGCCCTGGAACTGTCACCAAGTAGGGAGCTGCCCACTGAGCCACACAGCCCCTCACTGAGGAGTCTGTCACATGCTGACGGTCAGGCAGTGAGCCTGTTGGAGCCCCTGCCCTTGGTGGGTTTCCCTCCTGGGGCCTGCGGAGGAGACATAACCCCCTGGCCCCTAAAAGCAGGCAGTGAGAGCCAGGCGCTGTGGGCATGCCAGTACTCCCAGCTGGGGAGGCTGAGGCAGGGGCAACTCAGCAAGACTTGACTCAAAATAAAAGATAAAAAGTCCTGGGGACGTGGTTCAGTGGTGAAGTGTCCCTGGGTTCAATCCCTAGTGCAGAAAAAAAAAAAAGAAAAGCAGGTTGTTTGTGTTAGGAAGAGAAATAACCTGGGCAGAAGCTGTGGTGGCAGCAAGGAGTGTAAGTGCACACAGTGGGGGCTGATCAGCAGCCAATGGGCAGATAGGGTTCAGGGGCAGGGAAAGAAAGTGGGAAACAGGAGCAATGGCTGGGTCTCAGTCGGATCTGATTAGAGAGGGACATACAAGGAAATATGTCCCTTTTGACTTTTCAGATTTTATTCCTAATTATTATTACTATTCAAATATATTATTATTTAAATATATTATTCAACTATTATTTAAATATAAATGAGATATGATATTACCTTGAAGAGTTATTATTTTCTAAGAAGAAATATTTGTGCTGTCATGATATAGGAGAATATCCTTAATTTTAGGAGATACGACAGAGGTTAGAAATGGAGTATTGTGGGCTGGGGACACAGCTCAACTGGTAGAGTGCTTGCCTCATAAGCACAAGGCCCTGGGTTCCATCCCGAGCATTACCAAAAAAAAAAAAAAAGTAGAAATGAAGTATTGTGGGCTGGGGTTGGGGCTCAGTGGTAGAGTGGATGCCTAATATGTGTAAGGCACTGGGTTTGATCCCTAGCACCACATTAAAAAAAAAAAAAAAAACTAAAACAAAATTATGTCCATCTACAACTAAAAATATTAAAAAAAAATTGAGGGGAATTGAGGGGGCTGGGGTTGTGGCTCAGTGATAGAGTACTTACCTCACATGTATGAGCATTGGATTTGATCCTCAGCACCACATAAATAAAGATATTGTGTCTGTCTACAAGGAAAAATTAAAAAATGAAGTATTGTGATGTCTATAGCTTATTTTCAAATGGTCCTGAAAAGTGTGTGTGTGTAGACATACATATATATGTATATATATTTATATGCTTATCTGATATTTATATTTATGGCTAAATACTAAGTTGTTGATTTTAGGTGGTTGTTACATTAGTGTTCATGCTATTATGATAAGTTTGTGGTTCTGCCCGGTGTGGTAGCTCTCTCCTATAATCCCACCAACTAGAGAGCTAAAGCAGGAGGATATCTCAAGTTTGAGGCCAGCTTCAGCAATTTAGCAAGGCCCTGTCTCAAAATAAAAAAAATAAAAACTGCTAGGGATGGGAAATGATATTGGCCAAATTATATTGTTCTATTGTGTGCATGTATGGAGATGTAACAATAAATCCTACCATGATGTACAACTGTAATGCCTCAGTTAAACAAGTGTGGGAAAAAAGAGTTGGGGATGGAGCCCAGTGGTAGAGAGCCCCCAGTTCAATCCCCAGTACCACAGACACACACACACACACACAAGTTTGTGGGTCAACGTTTCTATGCGGGGGAGCATTTTCATAGTAAAAGTGGGAGTCTGAAGTCGGGTTTGCAGGAGGTGGATGGAAGAGGGGCTGAGCCAGACCTTGGGGCTGAATGGTAGATGCTCTGGTTTGGGTTTCTGTCACCGGCTGCTGTGATGGGTGCTCCCCACGGTATGTGGTCATTGATGCCTGCTCAGTTGCTGTGTGAAGGAGGCAGGACTGACTCAGGCCTACTTTTGACTTCAGATTTTATTCCTAAAATGTATTTTTAAATACCACATGAATGTCTATGTCTGTTAAAAAAAAAACCAAACCCCAAAACCCCAATGAAGTGGATTGCCTTCTCTCAGGGTATTTTGTTTTTAAACCAAATTTAATTAATTAATTTATTTTTATGTGGTGCTGAGGATGGAACCCAGTACTGTAGGCGTGCAGGGCCAGGGCTCTGCCACTGAGCCCCAGCCCCAGCTGCCCCCTCAGGGTATTTTTAAGAAAGCTCTCCCTCCATATTTTCTTTCACTGTGATTCTCTTCTCCATTATTTGCTGCGAATAACTTCAGGAGGAAAGGTGCTCAGTCCCATGCATGTGTTTGTCTAGGTTACCACCTTGGCAAGCCTATCCGAGCCCTTCATACCGACAGGATGAACAACGTTACCACTTTACACCTTTGGCAGCCAGGTAACCTGCATGGCCATTATGATTAGCTTCCTGGTAAACTAGAGCTCGATGATGTCCATTTCCATGTTTTGAATCTAGTCAGGCCAAATTGCCTTCTGTAGTGGGGAAGAGGGGGAGGCTGTTTTTAACTTTGTCCACCGCTGTCTCCTGAAGCCTGGGAGGTGCTGCCTGGAGAGCTGAGAACAGCCTCCCGGCACCCTGGCTGGTCTCTGCTCCCTGCTGGTTGCCCACACCTGCCTGCCCAGGCACCTGGCTCATGTTCAGAGGGAACCCTGCCCTGACTAGGAATTCTGATACAGAAAGGCACCTGTGTTTGTCTTTGAAGGGATTAAAGTAACAATAATCTCAGTTTGTGAAACTGGAAACTTTATTTCTATTTACTGTTCTTCAGGAAAAACTTTGAAGTAGATCTATACTTTTTTTGGCAAAAACAGTAAGAAGATACTCTTTTTCTTTTATAGCTGGAAGGGGTTTGTGCACATCAGCAACTTTTAAACCCATTTTATTTGGAGAAAATGTACTCTCTGGGTGCCTCTTGGAAGTTGGAATTAATGAAAACTGTACTCAGTTCAGGTGAGTTTTACTGACAAGTTTATCCACAGTTTTGAATGATTTGCTTAATAAAATTAATTTACTACATAAACAAATAATTCACTACCACTAAAAGCAGATATGAAAAATTAGAATGAATTGAAACTTGGGTAAAGGTGATAGGGAGAAAATGAATGATTACTCACTTGTGCTAGAGTTGGTTCACACAACCTCATAAAGGAAAATAGATCTTTCTCTTCTTTCTCTGGATGAAAGCCACTTCTTCCATGTTTAAGCAATGAACCCCAAGTTCTCTGCTGAAGTTTGTTTAGGTTGTTTGAACTTTATACTCTGAGACATCTAAGGAGGCCAAGAATAGGTGTAATTGGTGTGATTGAAGAATGGCTAAGCCCTGGTACCTGGAACTCCAATGTGCAGGTAGTATCTGGAAAGTGTATTTATGCATCTGAATATACATTGTGGGGTTGAACCCAGGGCCTCGTGCATGCCAGGCGGCACTCTACCACTGAGCCACACCCCTGGCCTTCTTTTTTTTTTTTTTTTTTTAAATATTTTTTAGTTGTTGATGGACCTTTATTTTATTTATTTGTATATGGTGCTGAGAATCGAACCCAGTGCCTCATGCATGTTAGGCAAGCGCCCTCCCACTGAGCCAAAACCCCAGCCCCACCCCTGGCCCTGTTTAAAAAACATTTTATTTTGAGATGGGTCTCATTAAGTGGTCCAGGCTGGAACTTAGGATCCTCCTGCCTCATTCCCTGAAGTAAATGGGATTACAGGTATGTACCACCTTGCCCAGCATTCCTTTTTAAAAAATTGAGATAGCATTCTCTAATCATTGTAAAGTAAACAGTTTGATGGCATTTGTGCATTCCTGCGGGTATGCAGTCAACACCTCTGTCTAGTCCCAAAACATTTTCATCACCAAGAAGGGAACCCTGTGCTGGTGACATCGTCCTCCTCATCTCCTGCTCACCCCAGCCACCAGCAATAGTGTTCTGCTCTGTACCCTGGACCTTTCATATCAGTGAAACATTCAATCCGTGACTCTCAGTGCCTGGCTTGTCCCACGTGGCATAATGTTTTCAGTTCATCATGTGAGGCGTGTGTCTGAATCTCGCTGCCTTCATGGCTGAGTCACATCCCACTGTGTGTGGGGACCACAGCTTGTTGGTCCATTCATCTACTGATGGTTGTTCTGCTGGTGAATTGATTGGCGCTGGTGAGTAGCGTTGCTGTGCACAGTCATGTACAAGTTCTGTTGGAACATGCTTTCAGTTCTCTGAGTACATACCCCAGAGTAGAAGTGCTGAGTTGTATGGTGAGTCTCTTTTGAGTTTTTTGAGGAACTGCCAAGCTGTTTTCTATAGTGGCCACACAGCTTGACATTCCCACCAGCAATGTAAGAGACTTTGAGTTTTCCCACCTCCTCAGCAACACATCCTGTTTTCCCTGTTCAAAAAAATAACTGTCCTGGCTGGGATTCAGCTCGGTTTTTTAAAAATGCATTTATTTATATATGTATTTATGAATTTTATGTGGTCTGAGGATTAAACCCCAGTGCTCACACAGGCCAGACAAGCGCTCTGCCACTGAGCCACAACTCTAGCTTCATTTTTTTTTTTTTTTTTTTTTGGTGATGCTGGGGATTGAACCCAGGGCCTTGTGCATGCCAGGCAAGCACTCTACCAACTGAGCTATATCCCCAGCCCCTGCAGCTCAGTTTTTGAGTGCTTGCTTAGCATACATGCAACTGCATGTATTGTAAAATAAATAAGGAAAATAAGGAAAGCAGTTTTTCAGGAGCTGGAGTAGAGCTCAGTAGTAGAGGGTGTGCATGCATCCCTGGGTTCAATCCCCAGCACCACAAAACCCCAAACAAAACAAAAAATCCTAGTGTATTTGAGGTGGTGTTTCATGATGGCTTTGTCTGAATGCCTTCTTCCCCCCACCACCCCATCAGGGATTGAACCCAAGGACTCTTAACCACTGGCCCACATCCCTAGCCCTTTTATTGTTTTATTTTGAGACAGGGTCTCATTGAGTTGCTTATAGCCTCACAAAGTTGCTGAGGCTGGCTTTGAATGTGTGATCCTCCTGCCTCATCCTCCTGAGCCACTGGGATTATAGGCATGTACCACTGCACCCAGCTGCAAACCATGTTTTATAACATAAGATACTAACATTTTAAGCCCAAAGTAAGAAATTGCTTTTGTATGTGTTTCCTCTCTGCACCGTCCATCCTGGGGAGGCCATCAAGGAGGAACGGGGACTCCCAGATTTTTTTTTTTCTTAGTACTTTTACTAGTTTCTATAATCAAACCCACATAGACTAGACCTTACATATTTAATACAGTGTGCTGCTCTGTATCCTAATCAGATTTTAATATCATTTCCTCAGCAGATTTTTTTCTGGGCACTGACAAGTGTGCCTAGACTATTCTGGGAAGGACCTCAGGACAGGCCGTGCTGTGGCTGAGAAATGTCTTACTCTTTTGCAGGCAGAATGTCATTGAAAGATTTGATTCGTTAATACAGGCGACTCATGTGGCCATGAGAGGCAACTCTAATTACGGCAATCTGAGTGACGGCTGGCTGGAAATAATACGTAAGTCGGAGCCACATACAGATAGATGTGTAATTTGGTTGCTAAGCAGTTGTAGCATTAGAGTCGGTAGGTCACTTTTCTTTGCTAGCTTAACTAGTTACTCTCCAGGCAGGGAGCTCTTCATGTTTTTCACCTCTTATTCATAATTCTTTTTTTTTTTAAAGAGGAAATTCATATGAAGTTCCAGTTGCTCCACTATTTTTTTTTTTTCCTCTTTTTTGTACCAGGGATTGAACTCCAGGGCACTCAACCACTGAGCCACATCCCAGCCCTATTTTGTATCTTATTTAGAGACAAGGTCTCACTGAGTTGCTTAGCACCTTACTTTTACCGAGGCTGTCTTTGAACTTGTGATCCTCCTGCCTCAGCCTCCTAATCTGCTGGGATTATAGGTGTGCGCCACTGTGGCCGGCTGTTCCATGGTTTTATGAACTCGTGATCTTTGTAAGCCAAAGCCTGAACTAAGCTGGAAGATTCTCAGAGCACTTTGGTTTGCATTTCCACTTTTAGTTGCCAAGAATACGGGCATTTGAGAATTGCATTTGTAGTTTATAAAAACAACTTTCTAAATTAAAATAAAGTGATTGAAAACATTGTGCTAAGTGAAAATAAGCCCAGCCACAAAAGACTGCATCTTCCAGGTGTGGTGGTGCATGCCATAATCCCAGTGGCTCAGGAGGCTGAGATAGGAGGATTGCAACTTTGAGGCCAGCTCAGCAACTTAGCAAGGCCCTAAGCAACTTAGTAACATCTGTCTCAAAATAAAAAAATATAAAAAGGGCTGGGGATGTAGCTCAGTGGTTAAGAACCCCTGGCTTCAATCCCCAGTACCCTCCTTCCAGAAAAGAAAGACCACATCCTGTGTGAGTCCATCATGCGTGATATTCAGAATAGGCAAGTGTGTAAAACAGAAAATGTATTGGTGGGAGCCAGGACTTGGGAGGAAAGGTGGAGCAGTTGTCATGGGAATAGGATTCTTTGTGGGAGATATCCTAAAACTGCATCTGGGGAGTGGGCTATAGCTCAGTGGTAGAATAGCTCAGTAGTAGAATAACATGAATGAGACTGGGGTTCAATTCCAGCACCCAAACCCACCCTGTCCCAGACAAGACAGATCAGAAGCGTCCTGAATGTAGTGGTGATCGCATGGCCCTGTGAGTGACCCTGGAGTGCATGCCTTTCCTGGGCGTGGGTGTGTGATGATAACAGCGCTGTGAAAAAGCAGGGCAGGAAGTGGAGGTGTGATGGAGGTGACAGGGCTCCTGGAGGCCAGGTGAGGTTTGAGAGCCCAGCATCTTGGCCAGAGGCATCTGCAGGGTTGGATTGGGGGTGGGAGTGGAACAAGAAGGGGAGGTGCCGTGTGCAGGGGAGTGGAGGTGAGGTGAACTTAGCTGGTCCCCACAGGCCTGAGTCCACCTCCAAACCCCACATATCCATTGAGTCATTGGGGTCTAGCTCATGGGGTTTCCTGTGATGAACCCTAAGCCCTCTGACAAGTGAGCCTCGGCAGAGTTAGAACAAAGTCCGGGGTCCCCGCTGGTCTCAGTGGCACCCCAGGCAACATCTGACCAGTTTTTAGGGGAGCCTTGGATGTGAACTGAACAGGAAGCAGCTTCTGCTCCCACTGGGCATTGACTTTTGGGCTGCAGAGAGCTCATTGAAGCTATAGCGCCTGCCTCCACGGTCCCTCCCCTTCCGCCAGTGGGGGCAGCTCTCTGGATACTGCTCTTTCACTTTCCATGCACCCTCCAGACTTACTTTGGCCCAGCAGACTGGAATTCACACCAGGGGCCATCCAGTTTTTGTGGTCCCTGCACTGTCCCCACCCCTCGCTGATATGAAGGTCATGTTTATGACGTTACTTGGTCCCCTCTGGATGCCTGGGATCATATAATATCTTTGTTAGCTTGAAGTGCCTGTTTTACAACTGGGGGGAGGGGTCCTGTGGGGTCTCATACTCCCACCTGCTCATCTAGTCTGTGTCTGATGCACTAGGCCCAGGCTTTTCCAAGCCTGGGCTCGGGATTCAGGCCAGTAAGATGGGCTGGGGAATGACCCTGAGGGATGGCGGGCAGCAGTCAGTCCCAGCACCCGGGGAGTAAAAGGTCCGGGCAGCCAGATTGGTTGGGTGCTGCATCAGAAAGGTGATGACATTTAATTTCCTTCAGGGAGGAAGGGTTATCTTCTGTTTCATATCTAAGCCCAAAGCAACTCTAATCCTGGTTAATAAGCAGAAGAGAAGTGATGGGGACACGTGTGTCAAGGAGGAGGAAATCTGACATTCGAACAGTGTGAGCGACCTTCAGGATCTCTGAAGGAGCAAAGAAGCCCCTCCAGGTTGCCAGGAGACCCCCACCCTCCTCATTGCTGGTTTTCTCAGTGCTGGTCTTCAAGATGAAGGAAAATTAATTTCTCATTCAATTTAATTCTCTTCTAGTTAAACTGCCTTGCTGGCAACAGCCTTGGAAATTTTGTTTTCATCTGGCTACAGTTGTTAGAATGGATTTTAAATGTCATATGTAGCTTTTACTAGGAACGTGGGTCCCTGAAACAACTCTGTGGCCTTTAATTGCAGTTTTATATGTTTCTATTACAAGATGGGGTTGATTTCCGTGGGGAGCTGGGAACAGAATGATGAAGGGCTTTGCTCTGTGGGTCCGTGACTGGTTTACCAGACATTTTCAACACAACTCTGGTTAATTAGCATCTGTTTGTAGCTTTAAGGGCCTGTGTATTTTGTGGAGCCACAACCTGAGCCTATTAGACATTAAAGCCTCATAAGTGTGATTCCTAATATTATTTCCGATTTTTTGGTATCATATTACCAGAAACCTGATATAAATTCCTTCAAAAATGCCTAGCTCACTGTTTCTGTAGGTGTAGATGCTCCTGATGCCCACATGGGCCCGTTTTTTAGCAGCGCGTTGGGCACCTGCCCGGATGTTCCTGCTCAGCTCCACATCCGCATCCTCATCTGTGACGCTGGCGCGGTGGAAGGGGTGGCTCAGCAGCAGATACTCGGCATCCAGACGAGGTCCGACCCCCTCTTGGATAAGTGTACTTTAGAGAGTTGGTCTGGTGGAGGGCATGCCAAGGAGTAGGGAAATGCTAAGTTAGAATCCACTTGTGGGCTGGGGCTGCAGCTCAGTGGTGGAGAGCTTGCCTAGCATGTGTGAGGCACTGGTTGGATCTCAGCACCTCATATAAATACATAAAATAGAAGTCCATTGACAACTATTAAAAAAAAAGAGTCCACTTATTTATAATTTGCAGTTATTAGCAATATGATTGTATGTAGAGATGGAATGTGTATGAACTGTGTTTATAATGGAAACTTGTCCTCAAAAGAATTTATAGAGCTGGGTATGAGAGGTTCTGCAAGGTTGTCCAGGGAGTTCAAGGTGAACCGGGGCTCCTTAGTGCTCATAACATTCTACAGTCCATGAGTGTGACTGGCATGCTAATGGAGAACACTGCTCGGGTGGGGACTTAGGCCACAGACACGGCTCTCTCACTTATGAGCTGTGTGTGTGACCTTGGGCAACTACTTTGTGTCTCCTGACCTATATTTTTCTCATCTATAACATGGTGATACTACCTTTGAGTACTAGGTCTCTCTCAGTTTTAAATGACATGGTCTCATTAAGCGAAATAGGGTGCGTATTGGAAAAGTCTGCACACAGCTAGTTTGTGGTTCATGGCTCCCGTGTGGTCCAGGATCTTTGTCTCATGGATCCCTTCCCCTCTGGTTGGCTTCGTTCTCAAGGAAGCCATCCTCAAGTGATGAAAAGATAGAGCTAGAGTGCTGCTCAATGGTAGAGCCCTCGCCTAGCACATGTAAGGCCCTGGGTTCCATCCTTAGTACCACAAAGAAACAAAAAGGGAACAGAGATGGCGAAGATGAACACTGGTGTTCCTCCTCGCGTCGGTTTAGCAACTCCAGTGGAGAGGATGCTCTCTAGAAAGGTCTGGGCAGACTTTCGCTGGCTCCTTTTGAGTCATTGCTCCTTTCTGGACCAATCACTTATGACGGGGACAATAGATACCTGTGGGCTCAGGTGGTGGTCCAGGTCTAGGTTCTGGCTGGTGCCCTCTGGTCCTCTAGACTTGAGAGTGTGGCAATGGTGGTTCTTCAAGGCAAAATGGGGGCACAGTTACCAGAAGAAAGGAGAAGCAATGCTTGGTAGGCAGAAGTAACAGAGGCTAACCACCATAACCACCATAACCACCAAGCCCGCGCAGTAACAGTGCGTCGAGGGTTCCATGAGCTGCTGTGTCTAAGCACTTTAGCTCTGGGCTTGAGCCTGGAACGCACTCCCTGAATGGGTAGCTGCTGCTGCTGATTATTATCTCATTAATTGAGAGAAACAGGTGATGAAACAAGTTACCTTTAAAAGCATCTGTATGAGATGGCCTGAGGGAGAGCCTGGCCACAGTGGGTGATTGTAGCTGGTGCAGGTGTGTGAGGGCCCTGTGTTCTTCTCAGTCTTGTGTCTGCATTTTAAATTTTATGTAATATCACGATGCCCTGTGTTCTGAGTGCCCTGGATGAATGATGGCTTGTGTTCCCTGCACGTCTTTCCCGTAGGCTCTCTACAGTGACCTGGCAGTACCAGTGTGGACTTACTTGTGAAGATAAGGCTGACTTTTTCCCTATCAGTGCATCAGTCCAGTTTATTAAAATACCTGCACAGTTACCGCGACCCCTGACAAGGTAATCCATTTGCTGACCTAGTTAATATTAAATATTATTAGGAGGCAGAGAAGTTTGTATTTGAAAATAGGAATTTTATTCCTTTAATCAAGTTTTGATGCTTTGCATTTGTTGTTGTAACCATCTAAAATGTTCTGTAGATTTCAGATCAATTTTACAGAGTACGACTGTAATAGAAATGCGGTGTGTTGGCCACAACTTCTATATCCATTGACCCAGCATTATCAAGGTAAGGTAAAACAGATTTCTGCGATGATTATCAGTTATGTTACATAAATTAAAATTTAAAAATAACATGTAAATGTCACAGAAAACTTAAGACATATAGGAAGGTTTAAAAAGAAACAATGTATTGCTATTGATATGCTTAGAAATTATATCACTATTAGTGGTTTAGCTTACTTCTACCTAAATATTTACAAAAAAGTTAAGAATTAACATTACTTCTTCTTTTTTTTTTTTTCCATTGTCCTCCAGGGGAACCTTATGCCCAGTGTATTGCCAAGGGCTTACTGTTGGTGTCCCTCCTCCTGTTGGCTGTGTTCCTCAGCCACCCCTGGATCAGAACAGCAAAGCTGGGCACTCGACCACTATGACTAAGTCCCTTTAAAAACCGTAGCCCGGGCTCCAGTGACTGTGACAGTCCTGTATCCCTCTCCCAAACATTTTAATAAATGTTTTTTATTTTTGTAAAAAATTCTTGTGAAGTGTTCTATGAATTTCATCCATTCCTGTGGCTGTCCAGGTGTTCAGAGCAATGCAGGATGAACATTCCCATTGCTGGCCTGGCCTGAGTATAGTACATGATTGTGAATAAATGTTAGAAATTTAGCTTATCATGATTACCAAGGTCGTAGGGCACTTATTTGTATCAGGGTCAATCTTTAGTTTTTATATGCTTGTCTTGATTACTTTCCCATATTTCAGAGAAAGGATTAGGAAATGCATGAAACCTTAAAAATGCATGTAATACTGGGGCTGGGGTGGAGCTCTGTGGAACAGTGCTTTCCTACCATGTGTGAGGCCCTGGGTTCTGATCCCTAGTATCCACATGTAATACAAAAACACAAATCATTGAGTAAAGGTATGTGGGGGAGGGGCGGATAATATAGGAAAGAAAACAAAAATCAGCGGTGGATATAATTCCATGGGAATATATGCCAAAGACTTCATATTTTGTTAAGGCAGACCCTACTTTAACGTTTATAAGAATTCAGATATGGGGCTGGGGGTTGTAGTTCAGTGGTAGAGCGCTTACCTCGCACATGAGGCCCTGGTTTTGATCCTCAGCACCACATAAAATAAATAGATAAAGATATTGTATCCATCTACAACTTAAAAAAAATTTAAAAAATTCAAATACAATTGGCTATGGGAGCCATGGGGTTTATTTTTACATAAAAAATAAAATGGTTTTTCTTAGCAACTTTGCAAGGCCCTAAGCATCTTAGTAAGATTGTCTAAAAAAAAAAAAAAAAGTGGGTGGGCTGGGACTCAGAGGTTAAGCACCCCTGGGTTTAATCCCCAGCACCAAATAAATATAGTTTTTGATGAAAGACAGTTCTTCCTAGTTCAAAAGGGGACATTCAGCTTGATACAGTGGAGGGATGGGCATCTACCCAGTACCCTGCAATAGCCACATGGTATGTCACTTGAGTTTTTTTGTGTGTGCCAGGTAATCCCATCTGCTGAGTTTCTGTTCTCTCGACTAAAAGGCTCAGGGGTCACTCTAGTTAAACTGGGCTAACTGGGCTGCACGAAATAACCACACAAGAGACACAAATACCTTTTTCTTTGGGGTCGCTGTGATGGCTCCTCTGACTTTAAGGGTCTGCAGAAAGAGAGAGAGAGAGCTCGTGATGACCCCTTTTATTGAGGAGAAGCTATTCAAATGAGACAAGGGGTCAGGTTTCAGGGGGCTGAGTCTGTCTTCAGGATGTCCACTGTCAGCAGGTTGACTGACACCTGGGTAGGCCACACCCAAGGGCACAGTAAGAGAAGGGGACACACACAAGACACTTCCATGGAAGATTCTATCCTAAACAGGGCAAGAGGTTATATTACAAAGGAACAGGTGAGCATAGCTTCACCCATAGGGCTGTAGCAAGACACACCCATTTCTGTGACTGAGCGCCTCAGCACCCAGCTGGGGAGTGTAACTCAGTCACCCGTAAGGTTGGCCTCCCACAACCATCAGAAGTGTTTCAGATGGATTTTGCACACTTGAAAAATTCTAATTTTGAAAGTGTCTTCCCTTTTACACTTCTTTATTGAGCTCCTAATGCTTCTTGACCTTCCTGCACTGGGAGAAATGTGCCTTTGCATGGTCCCTGCAGACTTCCTGCCTAGGAATTTTCAAAACTTCCAATCCAAAGCTTTCAAATGGGAGGATAAGCCCACCAAAGGCACAGGTTGCAATTTTTAAGCAAGATGGCAGATTCTACTGGGTGGTGCTGCTGGGCTTTCACTCAGCCCTAAGGTGGAGCTGACCTAGGAGTCTGGTCACTACTGGACCATGGGACTGGAGTATGGCCTGTCACTTCAGCTGTTTCAGTTCAAGACCCTTACCAGAGTATCACCTGTACTGTTTTAATGTTTTCTTAAATAGAATTACCAACTTAATACTTGTGAAAATTTGGGTTTGATATTACAGTTGTATTCCTAATCCATAGTAATATAACTAATGAAGGATTTTTTTCCCCCAGGCACACTATTTGTTTTAGGTTGTAGGGACACAGGGTTCCTCTCTCTCTCTACCTCTCTTTTCTGATTTGATCTCTGGAGGATGAAGTGATAGCGGTCTGGGGCAGATGAAGGAAATACCTAGTGGGGGTGGGTCTTTCCATGGTGTTAGTATAGCCAACTTAGGATTTAAGATATTTATTTTTTAAAATATTTTTTAATTTTTATAGTTGGACACAATAGTTTTATTTTTATGTGGTGCTGAGGATTGAACCCAGCGCCTCGTACATTCTAGGTGAGTGCTCTACTGCTGAGCCAAAACCCCAGCCCAGGACTTAAGATATTTATTTATAATTGATTTCCAAATCACAAATAACTTAGTTTATTTTGTGGACTTTGTTAGGGAAAACGTACTTTGGTATAAGGGGGACCTGGGATGCCTCTACGTGGTGTTTACTTTTCTAAGTTTATGCGTTCATGAATGCTGCGGTGTAGCTAGTGGTAGAGCTAGTGCTTAGGCTCTGGGTTCGATCCGCAGCATTAAAAGAATTTTTTTTTTTTTAAATTGAATATGACTACTGTGTGCTGCATCCTGGGGACACCAAGTGACTGGGACAATGGTCTGGTCTGTGGTGCTTCCACTTTAGTGGAGTAAACATGCGGGCAGGATGATAATTTGAGGTGTTGGATAAACAGGGATGTAATGGGGAGGGGAGCGGGCTATCTTTGGGGCTAGGGACAGCTTCTCAGAGCAGGGTCCATTTGAACGAGCCAGCGTCAAGGAGGTCCGGAGCTCGGGTGTTCCAGGCGGAGGGTTCGAAGGGACCGCCGAGTTCAAGGGTTTCGACCTGGGAAGAGCAAGAAGGCGGCTGTGGCTGAGCTAACGGCGTCCAGGGCAGGCGGTGGGAGAACAGGGTTAGGGGCGGCTGGGCCGGCTCTGGCGGGCTCTCGTTGGCCTGGGTACGAAGTTTGGATTTCATTCCCAATGCAGTGAGAGAGCCACAGGTCCAAGCAGAGTCGCATCAGACGTTCGCCTTGTGTCCCAGCCACCACGTCGCTGCTGCGTGCAGGCTCGCGAGGGGCGGGCGGGATCGCAGGGGCCGCACTCCAGCACCGCACGCCGCCCAAATCCATGAACAGCACACGTCCAGGGCTGGCGCCTCCTCCCGGACCAGGCCGTGCGGCGGTGACCCGGCTGGGCGCGTGGGAAGGGGACTGCCGGCGCCCGAGCCGGAGGAAGCTGTCTGGGTTCGTGGGGCTGTTCTAAGGATGTGACAACGGCCACCCCCTAACCCCGTTACTTTACTCAGGACCACAGACTGAGTCCCTGAGGCGGGCGAGCTTTAAGCCACGCTAAGGACAAGACTCGCCAACAAAACGCCTAAGGAGCGAGGCGAGCGGCCAAGCGCCGGCAGCCCTCTCCGAGGTCGAGCCGGTGCGCCTTGCGGGAGCGGCGGACGGCCGAACTCCGGCTCCCCATTGGCCAGCTGGCGGGGGCGGGCGGCCATAACTCCGGGTTTCCATTGGTCGGCCGGTGGCCGCAACCCTGGTCGTCCATTGGCCAGACAGCGAGGGCGGAACCGGAACCGGCTACGGAGCGGGGGTGGGGCCTCGCTGCGCGCTGGCGGCAGCTGGAGCGGCGGCCGCGGTGGCAGGACGCGGGCGGCCGCTGCAACTGAGCCCATGGTGCCGGGCCGCGGCCAGGCCGCAGGAGAAGCTGGAGGCCCGGGCTGCCCCGGCTGACCGTGCGCGCCCGCGGGGCCGGAGCCGCCGCCTCCGCCGGGCCCCGCCGGGCCCCTCCGGGCGCGGGCCGCCCGCCATGGGGTCTCTGTTCCGGAGCGAGCCCATGTGCCTGGCGCAGCTCTTCCTGCAGTCGGGCACGGCCTACGAGTGCCTCAGCGCGCTGGGTGAGAAGGGCCTGGTCCAGTTCCGAGACGTGAGTGTCGCCGCCCGGCTTCCGCCCATAGCCCCGCGCCGGGCCGCCCAGGCCCACCGGCCGCCGTAGCTCCGCGCGGCGGCTCTGCGTGTCCAGTTGAGGTCTCCCGCAGCCCTCCGCGCCTGGGGACTCGCTGCCCGGTGCCCCAGCGGGGCGGAGCAGTCCGGCCGAGGCTCGGGGAGCCCTTTGGGAACTTACGGGTTGGGGAACACGAAGTCAGAACACCTTCTGCAGCAGAGTGAGGGACGGTGCAGCGAGACTCAGTGGGAGGCGATTTTGAAGGGATGGGCAAGGAAGGCCTTTCTGAGGGGGTGGCCTTTGGATTGAACCCGAACGGAAGGAGCTGGGGAAAGGGATGCTCAGTGCGGGGGACAGGAAGGGCGCCAACCCTCCAAGGTACCTGTTCCTGGAGGAGAGGGTTTCGCCTCCTTGGTTGCCTGGTGTGGGGATGCACACACTGTGGCTGTTTGAGGACTTGGACCCAGTCAGCATCTGGACGCCGTCTCTGCGACCAGTAATAAGAAACACTTGTTTGTGCGTCCACTTATTTGTTTATTGTTTGTCTCCACCATGGACTGCCAGCCTCGCAGGGTGAGGACCTTGCCTGACTTGTTCTCATTCCCCAAGCCTTAGCACAGCCCTTGGCATTTGTTGGCACTAATAGGCGTTTGTTGAATGAATGAACAAGCTTTTATTGAGTGCCTGCTATGTGCAGACAGTTTTTGGTGCTGATCCAGTGTGAGCAAGGCAGCCAAAATCTTGGAGCTCACAGTCCTGGGAGGAGACAGAAAAAAATACACTCTTCTTATGAGCACTTCTCTATGGAGGAAATGAACAGAGGGTGGAAGTGAGACTGTTAAGCAGGACCTCATTCTGGTGGAACTGAAATTCACTCAGGCAAACACCATTGTTGAGCTATCATTTTCATCTTGTGTTTTTTGTTTTTGTTTTTTTTTTTCTTAATTTCACAAGGGAATGCCCCGGCCCAGGATCTGATATCAGGGATCCCTGGGTTGGACCCATAATGTGGTTGCAACAGTAGTGACAGGTGAGTGACAGATGAGGCTGAAGGCAAAGTGCAGTGCTCATCCTCATTCCTGGAGCCACTTGGGCGTCAGCACATGGTACCTGCTCACCTGGCAGGCACAGTGCCATAAGGTGTGCCCTAAAGGGCTGGGCAGCTGCTGCAAGGGAAACAGATTGCTTTTCAGGTAGATTTGTTCTGCCCTCTTAGGACTCAAAGCAGAGCACTTACCATAATTCATTCGTAGGACTTTGAACAAATGCTCTAATCACCATAGAGATTCAGGTTTCATTCAGTGTTACATGAGGTCATAGACTGTATACTTAGAGTCAGTGAAAGAAAAAGAAAGTCTGTTCCATTTTTTTCAGAAGGAAAATAAAACTAAGATTCTGTGCTGAGACCTATGTGGTGCTAGGTTTTCCGTGTGCTTTGTGGGTGCCGACAGCCCATTCCAGCTCTTCTCACGTCTTTTTGGTGTTTCTGACTAACTTTGCATTCACTGTGTGGAGTCACTGATACCAGTGCTTTCTGGTTCACTTAGGCTTTTTTTCAGTAACTCTCATGAAGGGAAGCCAGCAGGTCAGGGACATCAGTAGCAACAACCAGGTGTAGACCTGGAGAAAAAAATGTTGTGCAACTAGGGTAGGGGTCTGGGAGCTGAGGTGGCTCCCTGTTGTAAGGGTCCTTGCTAAGAGCAGTGTTCCTGTTCAGTCCTGTAGCTGCTGGAGCCCAAGGTCCACAGTGGAGGTACGAGTATACACAGCACAGGTCTTTTCTGCCTGGCTTTCTAGGTTAAATGCGGTCTTGGAAGGAATCTGTGTTAAAATGTACTTTATGCCTAGAGACTGGGGAGGCGGAGGCAGGAGAATTCCAAGTTTGAAGCTAGCCTCAATAACTTAGCATAATTGTGCCTCAACATAACAAAAAGAACTGGGGATCTAGTTCTGTGGTAAAGCAGCCCTGGGTTCAGCCCCCAGTATGAAGAAGAAAGGAAAATGTACTTCATCCCATTAGCTTTGAATCAAGAGTAACTGCCATCCTAAAAGAAAAAGCCTTCCAGATTTTGTAACATGACCCACGCAACAGGATAGAAGTCTATGCAAGTAGCTGCAGTGGTGTGCCAAATCCAGTTGTGTTTGTACCAGTGCCACAGAAGTGTGCCTGGTCACACAGATTCTGCTCTTTGTAGAATTGTAAAGTTCATTTAAAGTTAAGAAAGAAGAAGTAGTGTCCATCTAGCCAGCTTGATACATGGCTTCCTACTCCAGTTCTCAGACCTGTAGAAACAGGTTGACATCTGATTCATGAGGAACTTGGACATGGTTACTTTAGGTTAGTATGACCTCCAGAAGTGAATGAGAATTGATAAACAGAAGTGAAATGGAATTTTATCTTTCTTCTGGGTGATTCTTATTTTTGATACTGGGGATTGAACCCAGGGGCGCTTAACTGCTGAGCCACATCCCCAGCCTATTTTTTTTTTTTTTTAAGATAGATAGATAGATAGATAGATAGAGAGAGAGAGAGAGAGAGAGAGAGAGAGAGAGAGAGAGAGAGAGAATTTTAATATTTATTTTTTAGTTTTTGGCGGACACAGCATCTTTGTTTGCATGTGGTGCTGAGGATCGAACCGGGGCCACATGCATGCCAGGCGAGTGCGCTACCCCTTGAGCCACATCCCCAGCCCCTCCCCAGCCTATTTTTATGTTTTATTTAGAGATAGGGTCTCACTGGGTTGCTTAAGGCCTTGCTAAATTGAGGAGGCTGGCTTTGAAATTACAATCCTCCTGTCTCAGCCTCCTGAACTGCTGGGATTATAGGCGTGTACAACCACAACTGGCCTGGGGAAATATCTTTAATATGCTTTTTACATATACAAATCAGACTTAATTTACTAATTTTATTAAATAATTTTTACAATTTTTTTTTATTGTTTTAAGCTTTGTGTTATAAGAAGCTCAGCAGAATGAAGAGCAGAATGAAGAGCACTGGGACCTCTGTGTACCCACAATGTGGACTAGTGGCTGCTTACTTTAGCCTCCCACCTTCATTCCTGCTGGACCAGATCCCTATAAGCACATTCAGGCCATATGATTTCAGTCAATACCTCAAAAGATAAGGATTCTTAAAAATCCCAGCCCTGAGACCATTATCATGCCTGAATACTTTAGTAATAATTTCTTAATATCAAATACCTGGTCATTTAACACAACAGTTTTAATAAGTACATAGTTACCAGTTGTGTGGCTGAGCTGTGATTTGTGTGTAGCTTTATTGAGGCCTATCACAAAATGCACCTGTTTCACGAATACTATGCATTGATTTTTTAGAAAGCAACTCATGCAGCCATTGACACAGTCCAGTTTCAGAACACTCTTTCCCCATAGACCCCTCATATCCACACACAGTCAATCCTTACTCCTGCCCCCAGTCCAGGTCCCCATTTGGACATACCCATTCTGGATGTGTCACATAAAGGGGATCCTGCAGCGAGTGTCCTGCTGTGCCTGGCTACTTCCACTGTTTCTCAAGTCATCCGTGTTGTCGTGTATTGGGATTATTCCCTTTTATTGCTGAGTCATTTTCCATGGTTTAGAGATAACCTATTTCTTTTTCAATTTTTTATTGTTGGATTTTTAGGTTAGTGTGTTTTCTCTATCCTTAAGGTTGGTGTTTTTAAAAAATTTTGTTTATCAATTTTTTTTTCCCCTGAAGTTAAATTTCTTTGCGGGATAATTCTAGGCCAAGGGATATTTCAGACATTTCTTGATCAACAGTTGCCAAATCACTGTCCAAAAAAGTCAGGGCAGCTTATATTCTGGTTCAGTAATATTTGTGAGTGTATTTTCCCCCAAAACCTTGCCAGTAATATTTCATTCTAAAAATTTAGGGGCTGGCTCCATGATAGAGTATGTGCTTAGCATGCTTGAGTCCCTGAACCCCCCTCCCAAGTAAAGATGAATAAGTAAAAGAAAAAAAAATTCACCTTTAAATTTTAGAAATTCAAAGCAAAATTTTTATCTTTTCCTCAGCTCAACCAGAATGTAAGTTCTTTTCAAAGAAAATTTGTTGGTGAGGTGAAGAGATGTGAAGAACTAGAACGAATATTGGGTAAGTGTATTTTTCATTTTTAATAACTTATGTGATAATAAGTATTATTGTAGTTGTAGATGGACAGGATACCTTTATTTTATTTATTTAAGTGGTACTGAGGATCAAACCCAGTGCCTCACACGTGCAATGCGACTGAGATACAGCCCAGCCCACATAATTATTTTTATGTAAGTAAACCTTGTTCATTTTAGAAAAGTTAGAAAATATAGATAAGCAGAAAGGAAGAATGAAATTTTTCATATTTTATAAGTCAGAGGTAATCACTATTATGTAGGTATGTTATTTTTCCATTCTTTTTATTATATGTCTATAAAAGTAAGGACTTACATGATAATGGGCAGGTTTTTTTTTTCAGCCTTGTCTTCTGCTTAATAGCACTCGCTGTAACATCTTGATGTCTACAAACATTGAGTGACCTATCATTTTTTTATGACTACATAGAATTTCTCTATATTAAAGTGCCATGATTTATTTAACCAGCACTTCATAGTTTTTTTATAACCTAATGCTGCATATATGTTAATATATTACTTAATTTAAAACCATATTGAGATACAGGGACACAAAGAAGTGACAGGTAGCTTGTTTGATAATCCCTTTCATTTTCTCTGGGCTTCCTTTGGGAAGAGGTTAGATTAGGCCTCCCTTGACTCTGTTCTTTTCTACCAGTGATTGAACCCAGGGGTGCTTAACCACTGAGCCACATCCCCAGCCCCACCCAACTCCCCCCTCCCCTTTTTTTGGGGGGCACAGGAATTGAACTCAGGTACTCTACCACCCTATTTTGTATTTTATTTAGAGATAGGGTCTTACTGAATAGCTTAGCACCTTATTTTTATTGAGGCTGGCATTGAACTCTCGATCCTCCTTCCCAACCTCCTGAGCTGCTGGGTTACAGGTATGCACCACCACGACAGGCCCCAACTCCCCTTTTTAAAAATATTTTTTATTTTGAGACAGGATCTTATTAAGTTGCTTAGGGCCTCACCAAGTTGCTGAGTCTGGTCTCACTTTTGATCCTCCTGCTTTAACCTCCAGAGTCTCTGGGATAATAGTCATGTGCCACCACACCTGGCTAAATTAGTACTTTTAACTGTCACATTTCAGTAGCCCAAGGCTGCTGTTTTTATCTTTAAGATTTTAGCCAGATAGCTGGGCATGGTGGCACTTGCCTATAATCTCAGCAGTTTGGGAGGCTGAGGCAAGAGGATCATGAGTTCAAAGCCAGCCTCTCAGCAACTTAGTGAGGGCCTGAGTAACTCAGTGAGACCCTCTCTCTAAATAAAATATAAAAAATGGATGGGGATGTGGCTCAGTGGTTAAGCACCCCTGGGTTCAATTCCTGGTACCAAATAAGCAGCAACAAAAAGTTAGCCTGAAATAGTCATTGAGTCAAACTGAGAGGGGAAAAGTGACAGTTGACTAAAGTACAAAACTCAATTTTAACAGGATGAACAAAAAACATGGGGCCTGGGAGAACATGACTTTTGGAATAATTTGTAGTAGCTGATTATTATTGTGGTTTTTTTCAATTGGGGATTTTAGCTTTAAGAAAAACTTTTAGTTACCTGAAATCTGTTCCTTTGTATCTTGCTTGAGGTCCTGGTGATCTGTGTTGATCCTGTACGTTAGAGTGAGACCACATGAGTCACTGGACAGGTTATAAATTGGGAATGAGGTTTTTAAAGGCAGGGCAAAGGTCATGATGCATTAGACATGTCTAGGATTTCCTGTAGCTAAACTTATTAAAAAATATCGCAAGCTTGAAACAATAAAAAAATGAATGCTCAAATTAATTGAGTAATAAGTTGGTTTAAACAGTTTGTATCTATCTTTAGAAACCTCTTAAACCCAAAACTTTTTTTTACTGTCTTTCTGGTAACATATATTTGCTTTTTTTCCTCCTTTCTCTCTTCCTTCCTCCCCTCTCCATTTCCTTCCTTTCCAAAAATATCGCACCTGCTGATGACTTGGGCGGGTACTGTGACTTCTATCCTAAAGAAAAGGCCTCTTCATGGAGTTGAAAATATGAACTAAAGAAAGCCAGTGAATTTTGGCTGGTGTTTAGTTCCACAAATCTAATTTTTAACTCAGCAGTGAGGTAGACCGAGGGCCTCAACTCATGGCAGCCAGGCTTGCGGGGAGGTGCGGAGAACCTGGCTCTGCCCATCTCCAGGGTGGATCTGCTGCCAGAGGTCATGACTGTCCTCCCAAGCACCTCTGCAGAGAGCCACGCTGCTGCTGGCTCTGGGGGGACTATCACAGGCCTGTCACTGCATTCTATAGGTTCAGGGCCTCAGAGGCTCCTTATTTTGGTTTGGGAAATGAAAATAATTGTGGGAACTTTAGCAAATGTTTATCCAGATTATTGTTTATTTTGCCGGTTTCTCTAGGCAGCATTATTTTGCAGATCTTTGGACAAAGTTGCAAAGAATGACTCATAGATCAGTTGGAACAGTCAAGATATTTGTACGTTCGGAAGTTTGGAATTTGCAGTGTTCTGACTGAAGCGTATTTTAGTAAGTGTTTGTATCTAATTGGTTTAACCATTATTTTCACAGTGTATCTGGTGCAGGAAATTACTAGAGCTAATATTCCCCTGCCTGAGGGAGAGGTCAGTCCTCCTGCACCCCCTCCAAAACAGGTTCTGGAAATGCAGGTAAGGCTCCTGAAGATGCTGTGGAGGTGTAGCGCTCCCGCTGCCTGTCACTTACTCCTACTGTCTTATGTTTTCTGCCTTTTTTCCTCAAAACTGTGGGGTGAAAATTAAAGGATAATTTTAACCCTCACTAGTACGTTGTGATACATTTATTTTTATTTTTTATATTTTTAGTTGTAGATGGACAAAATACTTTTATTTATTTTTATGTGGCGCTGAGGACCAGTGCCTCTCAATGATAGGCAAGTTCTCTGCCCCTGAGCCACAACCCCAGCCCTGTCTGTGATAAGTTTTAACTGAAGTTCAGTTTTGTTTCATGAATTTTCAGTGCTGGTGAACAGAGGCTAGGGAGAATTAGGCCATCCGCTTTGCCACATGGTGTTTCAGGAAGTTCATGGGGGATTATCCATGCCTGCCATGCCCCTCCTCCCACCAGTGGCCGCTGCTCCGAGCCTCTGCCCTCCTGTCTGGGCTCCCTGCCCTGGTGTTCAGAGGTGGTTGATCACTGCAGGTGGGCAGGAGACTGAATGCCCTCACCTAGATGAGTGGCTTGGGCTGGGGGATAAAACTGTCCCCTGCTGTGAATTACCTACTGAGGTTTCTGTCATTTTTTGAGCTGAGAAATAGGCCGGCTCGTCCTTGCTCTCAGAGCAGTGAGTGTGGTGCAGCTGAAGCCACTGCATCAGCAGCTGCTGGGTCTATCTGTCTGGGAGGAAGTCGTTTATCCCTTGGCACTAATGGACTTTAGAGAGAGTGACGCAGTCTGATGGGCAGAGAGCAGTCATTTGGTTTGGCTTGTTGGGTAGGTTGGTGATGATATGATTACAAACATATCAGTCACTATTTATAGTTTTTATAAGGTAGAGTTCAAATAATGAGTGTAGTATGTTAATTAATTATTTGAATACAAGTTTTCATTGACTTTTTAAAAAAATATATATTTTTAGTTGTAGATGGACACAATACCTTTTATTTTTGTGTGGTCTGAGGATCAAACCCAGTTCCTCACACATGCAAGGCAAACACTCTACCACTGAGCCACAACCCAGCCCCCTTCATTGACTCTTTTTATAGATTATTTTAATAAATATGTATTGATAAGGATGCTTTGTATATAAATAATTATTATTAAGAGTCATTCTTAAGAATTCTTATGTCCACTTAATTGTGCTAAGTATAGATGCATGGAAACTTTTAAGCTGAAGACTAGGAGACTGTATGTTTAGGAAGGTTAATCCAAAATTGTCCTGTATTGCATATAAAAGGAAACATAGACTTGATGTCTGGTAGTGGATAAGCAGATGGAGAAAAAGCAGAAGAAGTGTCTAGGCCTGAGGTCGAGGAGAGGCTGACAGTCTTACCTATTGAGTCATTAGTGTCTCCAGGTGTTTCATGTCAAGTGTGGCATGAACTTCATAGGAAGTACTTCAACTAATAGGAGAGAGTAAACAAGGCGCCTTTAAAGTCATTGTTTTCATGTCCCTGTCACATGTAGGTAAACTCTGGCATTTAACCCCCCTGGCTTTGGTATGCTTGGGAGGGTTGGGCTGCATGGGAGCCGGGGCCATACTGCTGAATGGTGGCTCTTAAGCTCACACATACACCTGAGTGACCGCTGTGTTCTCATAGGAGCAGTTGCAGAAGCTTGAGGTCGAACTGAGAGAAGTCACCAAGAACAAGGAGAAACTGAGGAAGAACCTGCTTGAACTGATCGAGTATACTCACATGCTGCGAGTGACTAAAACCTTCGTCAAGCGAAATGTCGAGGTAGGGAGAAGGGGGTGGAAGTATACTTCGTTTGTGAAAATCAGTTCTCCGTGAGGTTGTGGGCTTTGTCATCACTTCATCTAGATGTGTTACTTCTTATTAAGTGATGAACTTTAATCTCAGCTTGCTTGCTTTGGATTTTGCAGTACTGGGGATGGAATATGCTAGGCAAGTGCTCTACCACTGAGCTATGGCCCTAGCCTCCTTAGCTATATTTTTCATTTGGATTATATGACATCAAACAAAGCTTTATAAGCCTTTTCCTGTCTTGGTTGGTTTTAACAATAATAGTGCTTCTTATTTATCAAATGCTTGAGTTTTCAGTTTTAAAAAAAATCTTTATAATCTTGACAAAAGGTGGAGCAGAAGTTGGACTCTACAATTTAGTTTTTCTAAATTATTAAGAATAAAGGAAGAATTGTTTAATGTACATGTCTTCAAGTGGCTTACAAATAGAGAGTGGGAAATTACCTTTTCACTTGTCAGAGCTGAGTTATGCCTCTGAGTTATCTTGGGGTGTGTCATGGAAACTTACCTGGAAGCCTAACCTGTGTCCTCCTGCTGAGATGCACTTGGCTCTGTGTCTTTCCAGTTTGAACCCACCTATGAGGAATTCCCGTCTCTGGAGAACGACTCTTTGCTGGACTACAACAGCATGCAGAGGCTGGGGGCAAAGCTGGGGTAGGTGATGGCGACTGTGTGTCAAGCCCTTCTTGTAGAAGGCTCTACCACTGAGCCACAGAATGGATGAATGGGACCATTTGTTCTCAAACCTGTGACTGAGTGAAGGTGAAGGTCTGTTTAAGAAGACACAGTGCCCCTGTCCTTGTCGAGCTGAGCGACTCAGCTGTTATGACTTGTAACTTAATATGATGGAAATTTCTTCCTTTGGTGTAACAGGTTGGAGATGATTAACTTATGTTGCTCATCGTTCCTCCTGTAAGCAGGAAGTAATTGGCCATTGAAGCATCGAGTACTGTTGGGGGAAATGTAGGGGCTAAACTGAGCTGGTTAATTTTTTTATTAATCCTGCTTTCAGGGTCTCTTCTGCTGTTTGTTCTTTCTCCCTACTTAAAGTAACAGCACCTTGTTTCCTTGTATTGTTTGTAGTGTTATTTTATTTTTAATGAACTTAGATTCCTCAGTTCCTTATCTGAAGTTGTTCAGTGAGGTTTAGTCTGAGAATCCATTCCTCCAGAGAGAGTTTGTTTTTCCAGTTGTTGGGTGCCTTGAAGTGCTCTACCAACCTGGAATCATTTATGTTGGTTTTTTTAGCATGGGTTTTTTAAAATGGATTATTTATTTATTTTTGGTACTGGAGATTGAACCCAGGGCCATTTAATACTGAGCTACCTCCCCAGTCCTTAGTTGAGGTTTTATTTGATACAGGGTCTCACAAAGTTGCTGAGGGTCTTGCTGAGTTGCTGAGGCTGGCTTCACACTTGGGATCTTCCTGCCTTGGCCTCCCGGGTCACTGGATTACAGTGGTGCACCACTGTTGGACTAGTTGATTTGTTTTTTTTTTGAATTTGGAAATAATGTGAACTTAAGCCACAAACCTAACTGAATTCTAACTTTTAGGTATAAATTCTCAGGGAAAACCTTTGTCCGTTTAGGACCAAAGCTGAAAAAAAATAAATTTGTTTGTAGGCTCCTTTATGAGATGGATTATTTTCTAGTCCACATTCACTGAAGTGTAGCCCTTTGGGCAAGAAGTTCCAGCTCTAGTGGGGATCAGGGCCATCTCCTTGCCTCATCTGGACCCAGTGCCTGTCCCTGTTTCTTGTGCTGGCATTAAACATGAGGCCATAAGATCCTGCGTCAGTATCATGCATTTCTTTTTTTTCATATATATATTTTTTTAGTTGTAGGTGGACACAATACCTTTATTTTATTTTTATGTGGTACTGAGGATTGAACCCAGTGCCTCATGCATGTTAGGCAAGTGCTCACTGAGCCACGACCCCAGCCTAGTAGAATGCATCTTGACAAATAGAATATCCTGTCTTAAGTTTTGGATTCCAAGTGTTTCCCTTTGTTGTAGGCTGAGCTATCCTTTTAAAAGGGTGTTTCAGAAATATTTTGTTGGCATTTGAGATGTTTTGCAATTGGAGGGCTTTCAGATGGCTCTGCCTTTTTGCCAGAGACAGAGGTCTTCATCCTTTGAAGGCAGTTTGAGAACATTCATTGCTTCTAGTTGACCATTGGTCATCTTCATTGTCTCAGGTTTGTGTCTGGCCTAATTCATCAAGGAAAAGTTGATGCATTTGAAAAAATGCTGTGGAGGGTCTGCAAAGGGTATACCATCGTGACCTATGCAGAACTGGATGAGTCCCTGGAAGACCCTGAAACAGTGAGTAAATGTCATGACCACCTTCTAGCAATGGCAGACCCACAGCGAGCTGGAGGTGCAGAACAAAGTGCGGAACACTCTTCATGGAGATCCCGTGTTTTAGGGGTGTGAATCCCCCTTGCAGAGCTCCAGGCTTAGATATGTCTGCCCTGTGTTGTCCTTGTGCCTCAAACTGGAGTCCTACTCTTCCTCCTGACACCTCATAGACCCCCTTTTCAGTAAACGACAGCTCTATTTTCTCAGTCTGAGCAGCCAGAAACCTTGGGGCCATTCTGACTCTTCTCATCTCTCACTCAAAACCATCCACAGATCTGGTGACCCTACCTTTTAGATACAGGGGAGTCTGGCTACTTCTTCCCCTGCCCTACCACCATTCTGGTCGGGTCACCTGCAACACCTTTCTCACCTCTGTGTTGGAGCAGCTTCCTCCCTTCACTGCTCCATCCTCTCATTGTCCTCCTCCAGTTTCCAGAATGGTCTCTGTCAGCTCAGCTCATTTCACTCCCTATGTGGGACCCTCCAGTGGCTTCCTGCAGCAGAGTGTGTGGGCCTTGTCACATCCCTTACTGCCCTGTTCCTGCTCTCACCTGTCCAGGCCCCTTCTCCTGAATGTGCGTGTGCTTACGCTCTTCCCTCTATTTCCAGAGTCCCGCCCCCCCCCCCCCCCCCCCCGACAGTCCCCACAGTTCACTCCCTCATCTGTCTCATTTTTGTACACTCTGGTGGCACGGCCTGGGGTGCCCCTTGCCCACCCTGTTTAGGGTTGTACACCACACTCCTCCCTGTCTCCTCCTCAGCGCTCACCTCCCCCGGCACATGTAGCCTTTCCTCATCGTGCTCCTAGCTGTGGCCTGAGCCTCAGCTCCTGCTCTCCTGGTTGAGTTTTTGTGTCGAACTCACTGCTCAGGCCTTAGTGCCTGTTGAGGTGCTCGGCTAATAGGTAAAATGCCTATCAGGCTTTTTTTCTGGGTTGGGGATGGCACTTTATGCACTCAAGAAGCACTCTTGCACAGAGCTATATCCCCAGCCCTCCTGAAGCAGTTATTAGAATCCTGTTTTATTGAAAATCTGTAAATATGGTTTATTCTCATTATTTGCACTAATTATGTTTAGCAAAACACCAAACTACCAAATTTGGAATTATTGTTCCTAGGAAAATTCAAGTTGAATTTCTGTGAGCCTCTGAGCCCAGCACTTCCTCGGCTGGTTAGCCTATGACTTGATTTTGTTTGTTTCTCCTTTTTTAATATGTGTTCCTGATCCATTCACATTCGGCCTGTGTCCCAGAGCCCATCTCTTGCAGCTTCTCTCACGTGTTTCTAGCAAGACACGTCACAGCCTTCTTGTGCTTGGGAGCTTGAGTGAGCATCTTGAACAGCAAGATTAGTAGAAAGCACAGCAGTGGGGAAAACGAGGCAGAGAATAGATTGCAGAGGATACTTGGTTATGGTTTGAGCTGAGCCGAGAAGGCACATGTCACCTGCTGGAGCTCCTTGGTCACGTAGGCATCAGGTCCTACAATTTTTTTTGCTGCTCTGCAGGTAAATGAAGGTCACTTGGGCATGTTGTAGTGAGTGGGTGAATTGGCAGTTCTGGAATCTGCAAACCGTGAGGCATGATGTCGCTGAGCGAGTGAATGGACTCTGACAGCGGGAGCTGCCAGGATTCCCAGCTACGTGCACAGAACTGACGGGTTTGTTGCTTTTTGTAGGGAGAAGTCATAAAATGGTACGTGTTCTTGATATCCTTCTGGGGAGAGCAGATTGGCCATAAGGTCAAGAAGATATGTGACTGGTAAGAGGAAGCCCTTTATGCCATTAATTTCTTGAGGTACAGCACCTGCTGGCTTCCCTTCACTCTCCCTCTGTAGTTCAGAGCAATACCCTGAGCGTGCAGGCTGTAGCTGTGCTCCGTGACTCTATTGTTGTGAGGCCCAGCTCTTCAGCACCTGAACAGCAAGATCAATAGAAAGCATAGCAGTGGGGAAAACGAGGCAGAGAATAGACTACAGAGGATACTTGGTCTTCTATCTTGCCAGGGCATTACTTAAGATAATTGAAAGTAGAGACCAGGTTAATTATGATCCCAGAGTTGATTCCTGCGCACCATCCCCCCTTGCCCCTGAGGGTCTCAAGGCTTCAGATCAGTTGAGGAATGAATCAAATTAACTTTTTTTTGTGTGTTGAGGATTAAACTCACAGTCACTTTACTTCTGTGCTGCATTCATAACCCTTTTTATTTGGCTTTGAGACAGGGTCTTGCTAAGTTGCCCAGGGTTGCTGACACCACTGCACACAGCTCTTAAATTTTCATACTTTGTGCCTTCCTGTTGCATTTAGCTGGAGGTCAGGCTCCCTGTCACAGCTGAGCACACAGTGTCCCTGGGGCAGTTTCTCCTCTGCCTCGTTGGGGCTTGTGGTGGAAAGGGAAGTGTGGGCTCAGAGTGGGCTTCCTGGCTCACCTCACTTGGCCCCTGTCTCACTGGGCTGAGTTGGACAAGGTGACAGCCTTGGTTTTCTCATCCATAAAAGGCAGCAGTAATTCTTTTCTGTTAAGGCTGACAGGACTCACTGAGGTAGTGCAGGTGAAAAGCATCCAGGTGGCACCAGCCTCCAGGACATGGAGTTGTGCCACATGAGAAGCAGTCTGTGGCTTCTCCCTGTCACCAAGGGGACACTTAGCAAAAGCCAGACAAAACCCCACAGGACCCCCTCGTGTCTTTCCAGTGGGCATCTTTGTTTCCTGAGAGAGGGGGTAAGGCTTGGGTATTTCCTATTTACCAGTTTGGTTCTCACTAGTCATATAGCTAGTAATTTTGGGGTGTCAGCTGGACAAGCTTTTTGTTGTTTTAATAGGTATATATTGTCACATTGATTAGAAAAGCTACTTCCAGCTCAGAAGACCCTGATATCACAGGTGTCATTGCTTAGGAGAAGGCTGGAGTAGGGATTTAAGTTTCCAAAGGCAGAATGCTCAGTGTGGATTAGCATGTTAGGGTGATGTGTTGGTGTGGTCGGTGTGGTGGCCACACCTGTGATCCCAGTGACTCTGAGACTGAGGCAGGAGGATCTCAAGTTCGAGGCCAGGTAGGGCAACTTAGCAAGATGCTATCTCAGAATAAAATAGACTGGCAATGTGGCTCAGCAGTAGAGCATGCTTGGGTTTAATCCTTGGTACCCAAAGAGTCAATATAATAACAAAAAATATATGAAGGTGTTGTGGGAGCAATTGCAGTTTGGGGACAGCCAGCATTCCCTAGTGTGGTGTGGGTGTCAGGGGCCCCTGGGAGAACACTGGCTCCTAAGGTCAGGGAGGCACAGATACCAAGGCCATTGCTTCTGAGCCAGACCTCACCCCACTTTTTGTTTGGTGCGTGTGCACTCCTTGGCTCTGTGTTTCCAGCCTCAGTATTGGTGAGTCTCAGAAAGTTGGGATTGGAAACATGCTTCCCAAATCCCTGGGGCAGGAGTGGAATTTGGATCCAGAGTGAGCTTGCCAAGCCTGTTCAGTTCAGCAGTGCTGTTGTGTGTCTGTATGAGATCTTGCCCTGGCAGGCTGTGCCCACATCATTTTCCCCGAGGGCTGCTCTTCCTTCCACCCTGGAAGGGGATGTGCCTGGTGGAGATTGACCCTGGTTCTTGTGTTGGAAGTAACTCTTCTAGTCCTGCTGACATGAAGCCGTGTTTAATTCTGTCCCCTAGTTACCACTGCCACATTTACCCCTATCCAAACACTGTTGAGGAGCGAAAGGAGATTCAGGAGGGGCTGAATACTCGCATCCAGGATCTCTACACTGTGAGTAGACCTGCACCTGCCTCCTTATCTCGGGGGTGGAACATTCAGCAGTCTTCTCTTTCTTTTAACATGCAAAAATGAAGGCAGATTAGGAGATGGGAATGTTCCTTTGCTCAGGGATGTTCCTTTCTAGCAGTCTGTTAGAAACCTACAGAGTAATTTTGGGACTTTCAAAAAAGATTCTGTGGTCATCTTTGATACATTGAATGGGCATCCTTGACCACAAATGACAGGCAGGCTTCACTGAGGTAATTGTGTCATTTTACCTGCACTGTTTAAGGTCGAGCTTCTTCTGATGTCAGCAAGGGCCCTGAGCAGGTGGCAAGAAGCAGAGTCAGACTCGCTTAAGCAAAAGGGAATTTCTTGGCAGAAGGGAGGCATGGGAATCGGGGGCTTCCAGTGCTGGGAGGCTGGGCGGGAGTCCAGGAGGCCATCTGGGCCCAGCCAGCTGTCACACTGCCACAGTGAGGACAGCACCTTCCCTTTCCTGGGCCCTTGGGGTCCTTTCCCAGGAGGCCTCCCAGGCTCATCATGAGCTGGTGGATGCTGCCCTGTGCCTGGGACTGCTGCCATGAGGAGATAAGTGCCTGGTGGCTCCACCATCAGGACGAGAACTCCCCCAGGGACATTGAGGCTGGTGACAAGGACTGGACAGTGCTCACCTTGTCGAAAGCTCATGTCTGCTCTTACCTAGGTGCTTCACAAAACTGAGGATTATTTGAGGCAAGTGCTGTGTAAAGCCGCGGAGTCGGTGTACAGCCGCGTCATCCAGGTGAAGAAGATGAAAGCCATTTACCACATGCTGAACATGTGCAGCTTCGACGTGACCAACAAGTGCCTCATTGCTGAGGTTTGGTGTCCTGAGGCTGATCTGCGTGACCTGCGCCGGGCACTAGAGGAGGGCTCGGTAAGGCTGCCTGCCCACTGGGACCACTAGAGGCTGTTGCGGGGAGGAGATGCTCATGAAGCTGGGAAGGCCCTGACTGGACTCTGCTCTTGAGCTGCAGCCGTGGACTGGCCATTCCAGGACACATGTGTGTCCACGCATTCGAAGTCGCTCTTTTGAACAAATCATATATTCACATAGTTTACAAGTAAAGAGAAATACATTAAAAAGAAAAGAGCCAGGGAAGTGGCTTCCTCCTATCTGCGGCCATGTTGGCCCAGTATATGGCCCCTGAGATAGCCTTGGTTTGACTTCTGCCCTGTCTCAAGTTACTTAATCATAGATAAGCAGATATGGATGGTACACTTTTTCTTTCCTTTTTTGCAAAAGTAGTGCTATTCATACTGTTCTTTTCACTCAGTAAGACTGGCCTGTTTTTTTTTTTTTTTTAATAACAAATATTTGATTGTATGTGTGCACCATGGTATATTTAGGTAGTTGCCAAGTTATAAATACCTTGGCAGTGACTAACACTTGACCTGGAATTTACACATGTGCCAATCTTCCAGTGGGGTGGACTTCATGGTGGCTTGGCTGGTTGGCTGGGTAGTGGTGCCAGCTGCTGCGTTTCTTGTCCCACCAGTTGGGCCAGCACCTTCTGAGCTCAGGAGACTTTGACTTTTTTTTTCTTTTTGTGTGTGAACTATCCATATTCTTTGCCCTGCTGGTGTTTTTCTTACTGTTTTCTGTTGACTCCTTTTTTTTTTTTTTCTAATATATTTTTTTAGTTGTAGATGGACACAATACCTTTATTTTATTTGTTATTTTTTTATGAGGTGCCAGGGAATGAACCAGTGCCTCACACATGTTAGGCAAATGCTAAGCAAATGTTCTACCACTGAGCCACAACCCGGGCCCTGTTGGCTCCATTTTTTCATTACAAATCAGTAACTGTTTCAGAAGAATTGTAAACACTGAAGGAAAATACTACATATATCATTTTATCATAACGTTGGCATTTTGGTTGACTGTTGTCCGTTTTTTACTTCCTCTTTCTTGACCATTTCTAAGAGACAGAGCCCTGAATTTCAGTTTTGCACTGGTAGCTCTGGGTGGCCTCCTCCTTCTGTATGTCTCACCCAGCTCCTTGTTCACCTGCCTCCTCTCTGCACCCACTCTTTCTCCTGGAAGACCCCAGCCCCAGAGGCTTCTTCCAGCCCCTGGTCCTGCTGTTCTTGTACCTCTTGGATGGGGGGATTCTTACTTCACCCTAACCACTCAGGGAGTTTTCCCAGAGGGCAATCCAAAATGTGTTGAATAGCAGTAATTTTTTCTTGGATAGTGATGTCTTTCTTTTTCTCTTTTTGCACAAAAGAGAGAGAGTGGTGCTACCATACTCTCATTTATGAACACGATCCCCACAAAAGAAACACCCCCAACCCTAATCCGGACCAACAGATTCACCGAGGGATTTCAGAACATCGTGGATGCTTATGGTGTCGGGAGCTACAGGGAAGTGAATCCAGGTAGGATGTTGGGATATGTCAATTCTTGTGTCTCAGGTCACTTCTGCGTCTGGAGGTAGCAGGATGTAATGGTGTTGGGAGGATCCCATTGCTGCTCTGTGGTCTCCCTGGTGTAAGGTTTTGTGGGCAGCCTCTCTGTCCCTGCCTGGGGCACCTGGGCAGGCTGCCTCGCTACCTGCTGGGCTCCGCAGCCGTGTATTTGCTCTGACGAAATCTCTCATGGTCTCCTCCTCCTCCGCAGCTCTCTTCACCATCATTACATTCCCGTTTTTGTTTGCTGTGATGTTCGGAGACCTTGGCCACGGCTTTGTGATGTTCTTATTTGCCCTCTTATTGGTGATAAATGAAAATCGTCCCGGACTGAACCAGTCACAGGAGGTAATTCCATGTTACCAGCTCCTTTATTTTGTCTGACTTGGGCTTTCTCCAGAGCGTTAGCTTGGGTGGTGTCTGTGTCACCTCTGAGTGACAGGGATGTCTGTTATGCTAGGTGGTTTTCTGAGAAGCCCTGGGAGAAGTGACAGGAACCTGCCAGCATGTGTGTTTGTCCTGTGAACATGTTTTCCTGCGGGTTCTGTTTTGATGGGCACTTTGCCTTCACAGATCTTGAGGATGTTTTTCAATGGCCGATACATCCTCCTGCTCATGGGGCTGTTCTCAGTGTACACAGGACTCATCTACAACGACTGCTTCTCCAAGTCACTTAACATCTTTGGCTCTCGGTGGAACGTGTCTGCCATGTACAGCTCCAGTCACACTCAGCAGGAGCACGAGAAGCTGGTGCTGTGGAAGTGAGTGCAGGGCCAGGGTGGGCGGGAGCTCACAGGCCCTGCGGCACCGCTCCGACCCGCTCCCTCTGCTCCTCTGCTTTTTTTGCTTGTGTTACAGCGACAGCGTTGTGAGGCACAGCAGGGTGTTGCAGTTGGACCCAGCCATTCCTGGAGTGTTCCGAGGCCCTTATCCTTTTGGGATTGACCCAGTGAGTGTGCCCCGTTGTCTCCATTGCTCTGTTTCCCCCTCCTTGTAACTGGCACAGCCTTTTCCAGACTGTTTGGTCCAGTTCTCAGACTCATAAGTGAGGGAGGTACTGTGGATGGCAGCAACCTGGCCATTGGTGGCCCCTCGTGCAGCACTTGCCATTAATGCAGCGGGAGTGGTGGTACTCCATCTGGGAGGCCTCATCAGTGTGGAAGAGGGCCATATGGTCCAGCCTCTCCTGTTCTAGAGAAAGTGACACTTGAGGAGCCAGGAATGTAGGCTGCTTCTTGAATCCCTTCTTTGTTTATATGAATTATCATTTACCCTTTGATATTGAAATAAAATTCAGTCAAGTGGCTAGAAGGAGCTTAAGGCCATGTGGTACCTGTTGGAGTGGCTATTTGAAGTGGGAAAAGTGTTTGTAAAGGGGAGTGAAGAAGTTGTCCCAGATGCCAGGGCTCCCTTACCCCAACCCCACAAGGGGGCCTGGCTGGCTTAGGATCACAGGGTACACAAGGCAGGTCCCCTACCTCACTTCATCTTCCAGAGAAGTCTTAGGAACCATCCTGGGGTTGGTTCAGAGGGGCAGATGTGACTGTGGACAATAGTGAGCCAGCCAAATAGAATGGAAAATTCGGGTGTGCTGTCATCTGCACTCTTTAAGTTCCTAGTATCTTGTTTCCTCCTTTTTTTTGGTACTGGGTATTGAACCCAGGGATACTTAGCCGTTGAGCAACATCCCCAGCCCTTTTTATATTTTATTTAGAGACAGTCTTGCTAGGTTGCTTAGAGCCTCACTAAGTTTCTGAGGCTGTCTTTGAAATTACAGTCCTTCTGTCTCAGCCTCCTGAGCTGCTGGGATTACAGATGTACGCCACCTCACCCAGCTCCTTTATTCTTATCTCTAAACATTCATATGATTTAATGCCATGTCTTAAATCTATGTAATTGGAAACACGAAACACTTTTATGGCAGTTTAAGATAGAGCCATTTGCACCCAGATTCACTAGTACTCTGGGGCCTTCCTTTCAGGAAAGAAATGTTTTTGCATAAAGGAACCAAGGAATACAATTTGGGTGTTTGGGCCAGAGGGGAAGATTGGAGCATGGTTTTGTTGTCATTATTTTAACTTTAAAATCAGGCCTGACCTTCCCAGTTCCTGTAAACATGTGGGTGGCTCCCATAATGCCTGCCTATGAGTCCTTGCTATCCACCTAGGGCCTCATCATGGCTTCTCCAGGAAGATGTGAAGAAGCACATGTGTTCTAATTCCCAGCCTCAACCCAGGAGGTGGTTCTCACCAGCTTTGTGTTAGCTAACATACAAAGGCTGACCTGGGGCTGGGGCGTGGCTCAGTGGCAGAGCACTTGCCTGATGTGTGAGGTCTTGGGTTCTATCCCGAGCACTGCAGGTGGGGAAAAAAAAGACTGTGCTTTTGGCCTGGTTGTGGCACCCCTGTGTCGTTCCCTGGGCTGCTGGCTTTGCTTTGTCTCCTGCCCTCCCCAATGGGATGGATATATTTAAATCAGTAAGATTGACTGGTCCCCTGGTTATAGTACCCTTTTCCTTCTAAACTATTATTTTAACTTAAATAGAATGATTGTGTTTTCATCTTAATTTCCCAATCCTCTTGAAGGGATACTGTGGGAATTAATTTTCAGAGAGGAGGAGAAGTAGTCACTGAGTGGGGACCTGTGGGGGCTTGGGTCATGGCTGCCAGGGAGCTCAGTCCTGGTGCTCTGATGTCAACACTCAACTCAGCCCGGGAAGCTCAGTCACCACCTGGAGTCTGCCCCGGCCCCTCGGCCTAGGCACAGGCTGGCCACTTGCTGTATTTCTGCTTTTATTTTATTTTTTAAAGTTATATTATTACAAAATGCACAGGTAGGGGACTTGTAAAACATGTCAGTGAAACATGTTGGTGAATGCGTTGTAACGCATGCATGTGCATCCCCTGCCTGGGTGAGAGTGGCCTGTGCCCCAGGCCTGTGACAAATCCTGCCAGAGGGAGCTGTGCTTCTGCACTCGGGGTGGTCCCTTGCTTTTCTTTCTGATTACTTCCTGAACCTGTGTCATTGTACTTGGTGATTTTTGAATTGTATGTTTTTTCATTTTTTGGTACTGGGAATGGAACCCAGGGGGCCTTAACTACTGAGCCTTTTTATTTTTTATTTTGAGACTGAGCTTGAACTTGCTGTCTTCCTGCCTCAGTCTCCTGAGTTGCTGGGATTATAGACCTGTGCCACAGCACATGGCTTGGGTTTTATTTTGATGGGATTATTTTCTGACAGTCTGTGGCCCTGGCTTGAGAAAATCAGTGGTTCCCAGGTAGAAAGCATCAAGAGAAAAGTCGGAATGCTGTTCTATGTAAATTGAGAGCTGCCTCTCCATTTAAGAGAGGAACTTTCAAACATTACCTTTCGAAGGAAGTTAAAGGTTTCTTTTTTTTTTGTTTGGTCTTCAGATTTGGAACTTGGCAACCAATCGCCTCACTTTCCTAAATTCTTTCAAAATGAAAATGTCTGTGATTTTAGGAATTATTCACATGACTTTTGGTGTCACTCTGGGAATATTTAACCACTTGTAAGTATAGATCGTTTTAAAGCTATGTTTATATGCCAAGTTTATAAGCCCTCTTAACCTTGCTTCTTCTAGTAGGCTCTTTGGATTGAGTAAAGGGCAGCCAGTGTGCTCTGTATTAGATATTACATGAGTATGTTTTTAAAAAAATTTTTAAATGTTTTTTAGTTGTGATGGACACAACACCTTTATTTTGTTTTATTTGTTTTTGTGTGATGCTTAGGTTCAAAATCAGCACCTTATGCATGCAAGGCAAGCCCCGTACCTCTGAGCTCCAGCCCTGGCCTGCACAAGTCTGTTCTGATTACTTAGATTTTGTGGGCATGGGTTAGTTTATCCAGCACATGTTTGTTGAGTGCATGCCCGTGCCCGACACTGTTCTAGGCACAGGGGACTCCGCATAGGAGAGCACAGGAAAAAAGCCCTTGCCCTGATGGAGCTTCTGCTCAAGTGAAGTCATTTGCCATGTAAATTCAAGTCAGGGATGAATTTTGTCATATTCCTTTTTTTATTTATAAATTGAAAACCTCTTTGTTTCTATTTTGTTATTTAGAGCTAGTAGAATAAAAATAAGAGGTTGTATCCTTTTATTCCTGTTCATTCTCATCTCTGAACATAATTGGTATTTTTCCACGTTGTAACCTTAAGTCTTAACACGATTGAAAACTTGGAAAAAATCTTACAACAGCCTCTTTGAGATAGAGCACTTTGATACCAGATTCACTAGTAATTTGTGGCCTCACTTTAAGGAAAGAAATGAATCTGAAGAAAGGAATAAAGCAGGAGGTTTGGTGGAGTCTGGCACCACAGTCTTGGTCATTTCTGCTGTTCTCTCTTTCCTCCATGGGGAGATCTGCAGCCCTATGTGAGTCATCATAAGACCAGGGTGTCACCCTAGTGTGGCTCTTCTTGTTTGAGTCAGAATTTCAGCTGCTCTTGCTCTTGGCCTTGTCTGTGCTTGTCCCTGGGTAATGGGTGCTTGTCTTCCAGGCACTTCAGGAAGAAGTTCAACATCTTCCTGGTTTCCATCCCGGAGCTCCTCTTCATGCTCTGCATTTTCGGATATCTCATCTTCATGATTGTCTATAAGTGGCTCGTGTTTTCAGCAGAAAATTCCAGAGAAGCTCCCAGCATTCTGATTGAGTTCATCAACATGTTCATATTCCCAGCAAGTGGAACAAGTGGCCTCTATCCAGGGCAGGTGAGTGATGTCCCGTTCCCCCCTAGGGCTCCCCCAGAAGTCTCCCTTCTCCCATTTGTTCCATCCGCACAGCTTGTGGAGGTGCTGGTCATAGCCTTCTGGGGGACCTGGGAAGCTTCGGTGTCCCTGTGCTGTCACCAGAGCAGGCCAGTCTGCTATGCTAAGGTGCTGCTCAGGCACTTTCTGTAAGTGCCCAGTGTCCTCCCCAAGGACGGCAAGGCGGGTGCCACTCAGCATGCTGTGCAGAGACTGCGGGTGTTCAAAGAGGTGCCAGCCTGGGGGACCTTGGCTCTCCTGAGCTCTCTTTGTCCTCAGTCCTGTGCACTGCCTGAGGGAGCATTTCCAGTTTTCCGTGTTCCATGGAGAGAGTTTTAAGCAGATTTGAAGCTCCACACATAGTTCTGGGCTTTGCTGGCAAGCTGTGCATTTGCAATCTTTGAGCTTTTTTTTTTTAAGAGAAAGATGTGTGTGTGTGTGTTTGTTTTAATATTTATTTTTTAGTTATTGGCAGACATTACATCTTTGTTGGTATGTGGTGCTGAGGATCGAACCTGGGCCGCACGCATGCCAAGCGCGCTACCACTTGAGCCACATCCCCAGCCCAATTTTTGAGCTTTTTGAGTTCTTACTTTTTGTGTGTGTGCGCATATGGTGCTGGGGATTGAACCCAGGGCTTTCTGCGTGCAAGGCAAACACTCTATCAACTATTTCTCTGGCCCCTTTGAGTTACTACTTTTATTTCTGTTTCTCTTCTTTGTGGTTTTAAAAAATTGTATTTCATCATTATCTTATAGAAATGTAGAGTAACATAGGTACGTGTAAATGCGTAAGGTCATTCAGTGGGCAGAGGCCCTGTGGCGAGATCAGTGAGGAGAAGCTACCTGAATCCAGCAACTGTTGCACACTTGAGTGTGTGTGTGTCCCTTGATAGTTGGTTCCTTCTCAGTTCTCACAACAGCTCCATAGGCAGGTGGTGTCATCCATTGTGCTGATGACAACCTATAGCTCAGGGTGGACCCAGTAACTCCATAGCTGCTAGGGCTAGGGCTTGAACCCAGGTCTATGCAACTCCACAGCCCAGTACTTCTGAGGTGGTTTTGCCTGTGGCTGCCACCTCTCTGGGTGTCTTGAGGAATGCATTGTATTGATGGTGCAAGGACAGTGCAACCTGTGCCCAGCCATACACGTGCCCCAGGAACCTATTTTTAACATGGGAACAGCTACTCAGGGTGACAGGCACAGGATAGCACGCTGCCAGTATATTTTCACATTCTCCTCAGCATCCTCACGGCCACACCAACTGCAGTAAATGAGGGAGCGAGCTGGTCTGGTTTTGGTGTTGGGGACAGAGCTGAAAGCTTGTGCATTCCAAGTCTGCACTCTACTATAGAGCTGCACCTTGCCTCTGCTTTGCTCTTGAGCTAATTCTAAGCAACTACAGAGCTCTGCTTGTTTTTTGTTTTTTGTTTCTGGTACTGGGATGGAACCCAGGGGTGCTTTATCACCAATTACATCCCCAGCCTTATTATTTTTTATTTGAGAGAGGGTATTGCTAAGGTGCTGAGGCTGTCCTCAGACTTGCCACTCTCATCTCAGCCTCTAGATATCTGAGATTACAGGCCTGTGCCACTGCACCCAGACCTCCTGGTTTTTGTTTTTGTTTTTACTGGGTATTGAAAACTCAGGGGCACTCAACCACTGAGCCACTTAGGGCTTTGCTAAGTTGCTGAGGCTGGCTTTGAACTTGACACCTTCCTGCCTCAGCCTCTTGAGCCTCCTGTAATACTCTGGATTACAAGCGTGTGCCACTGTGCCTGGCTATTTGTTTTTTAAGACAATGTTTTTGCTTTTGTTCTGAATGCTGTTCCAATATTTTCCATGTGTAGAAATAAATCTAACTTACTTTACACTCACATTCCTCAAATGGTTTTTTATTTTTAATACCTTTCTTTTATTTATTTTATGTGGTGCTGAGAGGATCAAACCCAGTGCCTCGTGCATGCTAGGCAAGCGCTCTGCCACTGAACCACAGCCCAGCCCTCAAATAGTTTTTATAATAATTGCCAAGGGCCAATGTCTCGGCTTGGCACCAGAATCACGAGCCACCACACACCTTTGTAGGTTCAAACAGCAATTCTTTATTCCAGCTCTCACACCGCCTCCACACAGGTCCAGGGGCAATCCCGTTCTGCCGTCTCCCGCACAATCCACCTACTCCACGAGGCTATCTCCAAATCCCATTTTAATCTCACGAGAACTCAACAGGAACAAGCAACAGGAACACCCTAATCCCAGCAATAATCTTCAACTTCCAACTTCCCTAAAACCCATTATCTTAAACTGGCAATGCCTTAAACTCAAGGAGCCGGTTACTTCCTCAAACCTGATCAGCTCTAAACCTGGATCCGCCTTGGTCCTTGAGCAAGGTCACCTTATTAAAGCATGCATGCAATGTCCCATCGAATGTCCTCTAAGCAGCATGGGGTACGCTTGGCAAGGAAATTTCGATGCGTCATTCCTACTTGGTAATGGCCCTCAGCAAATAATAATTTTAAAAACCCAAGACAATTGAGTGTAAAAAGACATTTTGCTTGTGTAAAAAGGCATTTTGTTTTCTCATTAAAGATGCTTTTAGAAAATTATAGCTAGAGTTTGACTCCATTTAGAATTTTCCAAAACTCTTTTTATTGACCTAAGACAAAATGATACTTCACCACTGTGTTCCTTGGCTCTGGTGTTGGGCCAAGTTTCCGGCCATGAGTAGAAGGATCTGCTGGCAGGTAGCATGTGGCTTACAGCTCTTGAGTGTTCCTTGCCCAGGGATGCTGTAGTTGCTCTTCCCTAATCCCATCTCATCTCCTAGGGACTGTGTTTTTGTATCTATATTTTAATTGATCTTCTCCCTTGTGCACCAACAGGAGCACGTCCAGAAAGTGCTGCTGGTCGTCACAGCGCTGTCTGTTCCTGTTCTCTTCTTGGGAAAACCACTTTTCTTGTTGTGGCTACACAATGGGCGGAGTTGCTTTGGTGTGAGCCGGGTAAGTGTGACTCCAGGTGTGTGTCACCACGTTGTGAGCACGTCTTTCAGTCATGCCAGGACTGGTATGGGTGCTGGTGCAAAGCCAAGCTTCCTTTATTTAGCACTTTGGTGTCGCCTGCTCTACAAGAGCCTGAAGAGCTTGTGAGTCCTGAACATGTGGACCCAGACTGCCCATGAGCCTGGTGTGGTGAGCTCATGAGCTCAGCCCTTCTTTACAGCTTATTGTAATTATAAAGCTTTTTCCAGATTTTTACCTCTTAACTTTTTCTTTCAATTTTTTAAAAAAATAAATAATACAACTAAATTATTTAAAATGTAGAAAATGGTATCCTGGCTAGGCACAGTAGTGCATGCCTGTAATTCCAATAACTTGGGAAGCTGAGGCAGGATTGCAAGTTCAAGGCCAGCCTTGACAACTTAGTGAGACCCTGTCTCAAAAAACAAAAAAGAGTTGGGGATGTAGCTCAGTGGTACAATCCCTAGCACCAAAAAAAAAGAGAAAGTCCTTAGTTCTCCCACCTAGTTATAAGCAGTTATCATGTATATTGAACTTTTTTCAGACTGACTATTCTCCCATATGTCTAGTTTTCACTCTTTAATCATCAAGTACAGTACAGTCATAGTGTCCTGCACTACTGCCCATTCCTAGAACGCCTTCCTCTTGCAGAACTGAAACCGTACCAATTCCTCTCCTCCTCCCTCCTTAAACCCTGGCAGAACTCTGTTGTCTATTTCTTTGAATCTGACCAATCTTAGTACCTCATAGAAGTGGAATCATGTACTTGTCCTTTTGTCTCTGACTTCGTTCACTTAGCACAACGTATTCAAGTTTTATCCATGTTTTAGCATGTTAAAATTTCCTTTTAAAGACTGACATTCCATTACCTGGATGTACCATGCTGTGTTTATCATGCATTTGTGGTGGACCTTGGACTGTTCCCCCTTTTGTCTATTGTGAATAGTGGTGCTGTGAACATGGGTATGTGACCATCTCTTTGAGTCTCTTCCTTCCATTCTTTTGAGTACATTCCCAGAAGTGAAGTGCTGGGTTAAACCGCACGTTTGATTTTTGAGGAGTTGTCACACCATTTCACCATTTACCACTACCTTGCCAACATTGTCTGTTCTCTTTCTAATAAAAACCATCCTATTGAGTATGAAGTACTTATTTTCTTTCAGAGAACTTTTTTGTTCTCAGAGAGCTGAATTGTTAAGAGAAACGAGAAACTTGGGTTTTCTTGCAACCTTGTAATGTTAGAGCTTCTGACTCTGCTCTTTTGCTTGGTAGAGTGGTTACACACTCATAAGGAAAGATAGCGAGGAAGAAGTTTCTTTGCTGGGAAACCAGGACATAGAAGAGGGGAATAACCAAATGGAAGATGGATGCAGAGAAATGACGTGTGAAGAGGTAATCTTTTCATTTGCTATTGATAAACTTAGATAAGCAATGAAGCTTCTATAGAGATAACCATCATAACAAAAGTGATAATTATCATTTCAGAAAACAAGGCAATGGTCACTTTTAACTTCCCAGTACTCTTTGGGTCACACTGATGGTGTCAGAATGGAGGGGTCTGGGATATCACTCTGTCGTTTTCCTTTACCCTGGGATCTGCTTTTGCAACATTGCTTGTTGTGCTTAAAGAGACTTGGGTTGTCATGAGCATTGCTGACACAGTCAGAACCCTTCCATAGCTGTGAGAACTAGAGACCTGGTTTGCACTGATTTCAAAGGGAAATGTACCAACTCACATCAGAGAGAACAGAGTTACTTTCAGGAAGTTGGTCGCAGATCCTGTTCTCTGATTCTGAGAGGCCTTCCCTGGGCTTTTTCTTTCTAAGTTTGCTGTATGTTCTGAAGCTGGTTGGTCCCATTGATGATGAGCCGTGGCCACAGGTAACTTTGGGCTTATTTTCTCTAGCCATTCTCTTTTGTGTGTACATGGACCTGTGCTTGCTAGGCACGTGCTCTACCTCTGAGCTGCACCCTCAACCCTTTTTTTTCAGTCTTTCAGTGGGAGGGGAGACACTCTTATCTAAATACTGCAGTAGGAGAAATCCCAAGGAAGGGCCCTGACACGCCTCCTGGCATCATGTGCCATCCTGACCAGTGGCTGCTGTCCTTGTTGGCATGGCCATACCTAAAGGCAGCAGAGTTTGGCTTAAATGATAGAGATTTGTTTCTCACAGTTCTAGCAGGATTTCTGTGGCTAGCTGCTTCTGCTGAGGTCTCCCCCTCAGCTGGCAGAGGGCTGCCTCCTGCCGCACATGGCGTGGCCTTTCCTGGAGTCTCTTCCTCTCCCTGTGGGAGCACCCAGTCCTTTTGGACTAGGGCCCTACCCTTAGGATCCCATTAGACTTTAATTATCTTTGTAAAGATAATTATCACACTGTCACTTTGGGACAGAAGTTCAGCATGCATTTAGGAGGCCACAGGTCAGTCCACAATGGCTGTGGCTGGGGAGCAAGACTGGTCAGCGAAAGGGCAGCCCTGGGTAGGCAGGATAGAGCACGTGCACTCCTCTATCTGCCTCATTTTCTTGGAAACCTTATTGGGCTTCTTATTAATCTCTCCACATTTTTGTCAATATTATGTAATTTAGTGTTTTATTTTGAGATTATTAATAATTTCATAGAATCATAGAACAAAAGAAGGCAGAGCTGGGGCATCTTAAGAGGCATCTTACCCAGTGTCCTGCAGCCTTTCTGCCCTCAGGACCCTCTTTTGGTGTCCTGGGGCCTTCTCTCCACAGCTCTCGGACCCAGGAAACATGCCTTCGGATTAGCGTCCTCTTAGCCTGTGACTCCTGTCATGTGGTGTTGGGTGGTTTCTGAAGCTAGCCTGGAATCCTGTGGCCCTCTCTGAGGATGTGGTCATGGCAATCACCATCTAGTTCTGCACTCTTTGTTTACATAGGGAAACTGAGGCTTGGGTAGGGGAGTAGTAGAGTGGGGAAGGGGATGGTGAGTTCTGGTCATGGGGCTGGTCAGACTTACTGTCCTCACCCCCCAGCCTATTCTCCTGTTCTCACTGCCATCCCAGAAGCCAGTGCTTTCCTTGTGGTCCTGCAGGGATACACTCCACAGTAGAAGCGGGCACTGGAGACAGAGTCTAACCTTCTGTGTCCTCTCTCCCAGTTTAATTTTGGAGAAATACTGATGACGCAAGTGATCCACTCCATTGAGTATTGTCTGGGCTGCATCTCCAACACTGCGTCCTACCTGCGGCTCTGGGCGCTCAGCTTGGCTCATGCACGTGAGTTGTGGTTTAGACCCGCAGTCCCCGGCCCCTGCTGAGCAGAAACAGTAGTAGCAGAGCAGGCCACTGCAGTGCTGTGGGCATGGGGGCGTTTCAATTTTGAACAACTCAGGCATTGAGGGGTATTTTAAGTTTTCAAGGGAGACCAGCACTGTCTCTGGGTTAGTGTGTGAGCTAGGACTGTCGAGTCATATGGACTCCACCACTTAATAGGAAGATCCATTGGCTCTCTTTGCTGAGGTGTGCATGAAGACCATCTTGGAGACGCGGGGGCTTTGGGAAATGAGAAGGCTTGAGGACCTCTGGCATAGACACTTTCACTCTGCTGCTACTGTTTCTGTTTTTTCCTTGCCATTGCTTTGTTTATTCCTGCCTTAGGAACACGGTGACTCATTTAAAGTAGGTCCTAACACAGTGCAGAGTCCCAGGGTTTGTTTTGCTTTACTTTATTTTTTGGTTCTGGGGGTTGAGCCCAGCTGTATTCTACCACTGAGCCACATCCCCAGCACTTTATTTTGAGACAGGGTCTCACTAAGTTGCTTATCACCTTGCTGTTGCTGAGGCTGGCTTTGGATTTGTAATCCTCTGGTCTCAGCCTCCTGAGTCTCTGGGATTATAGGTGTGTACCCCCACGCCTAGCTTGAGTGATAGTTTTGATCATAGGCAGTCCCGTGGTTCTGATGTTTCGTGAGTTTCAGTTTCTACAGTTTAGTTAAGTAACACCTATTCCCCAGCAACACAGCTCAATTTTTAGTTTCCGCGGTTCACTGTGAGGATGTATGTGATATGTGCTTCACTAGCTCTAGTCCACAGATCACACAGATGACACACCTGGGCTTTGTGATCAGAGGCCAGTCACATCACTTCTTCCGAAGCCTGTGGGTGGCTGGTCACTGCATCTGCATTCAGTCCATGCACATAGTCACATTGCCCCATTGTCTAGTGGTAATTCCACAGGAAAATTTTAAATAGTGGGTCATCACAAAGAATTGGCAAACCAAGAGGAGAGGGAAGCAAAGGAAAAAAAATGACAAAGTGAGGCCCTGGGATCAATCCCCAGCACTGGGGAAAAAATAAGTGATGAGGATCTGGTGGCCTAGAAGTGAGGCTGCAGATATTGCAAGACAGTGAAGGCACAGAACCCAGCGTCGGAAGCCGTTCAAAACCTAGGAAAGAAGGTAATTTGCCAAGTATCAGAAAAGGCACTTTCCGCCCCCCCCCCCTTCCCAAGTTACACATGGGAAGCGCCAGCACTGCACCCACGGACTTTAGGGGGCTGGTGTGTGTGTGTGCGTGTGTGCACGCACACGTTTGTGCTTCAAAAAAAAAGAAAACACTTTAATACTCAACATTTCTAATCTTTTTAAAATGAATTTACTTTTCATTTTCATTTGCAACCAAAAGTAAGAGAATTTTATTGTTTTGACAAAAAGTGAACTCTGCCAAATGATTCCTTTTCAGAGCTCTCTGATGTCCTGTGGGCCATGCTGATGCGAGTAGGCTTGCGAGTGGACACCACCTACGGCGTCTTGCTGCTACTCCCAGTGATTGCTCTTTTTGCAGTTTTGACAATTTTCATCCTCTTGATCATGGAAGGGCTTTCTGCATTTCTTCATGCCATACGCCTCCACTGGTGAGTTGGAGATGTGGCTGAGGAGTTGTTGTTTAGAATCCTGATTTTCCAGTGAGGGAAGTCCCTCCCACCCACCCATCTCAAGCCTAACACAGGCTGGTCTTTTCTTCCTGTGTTTGGCATCTGGGCTGAGGTCCTCTGAGTTAAAATTTTAGTTCTTCCTGAGATGTTATTGGTAGGTTCTGAAATGTTGTTATTGGCAAGTGAAAGCAAATTATGCCTGTAGACTAATCATATGTAATTCAGGCTTCTAATTCTCCTCAGAGTCTAGCAGATTGCTTTATTATAAAAGCCTCTTATGGGGCAGGGGTTGTAGCTCAGTGGTAGAGCGCCTGCCTAGCATATGTGGGGCACTGGGTTTGATCCTCAATATCACATAAATAATAATAATAATAAAAGTATCATTTCTAACTACAACTAAAAATATTAAAAAAAAAAAAAAAAGCTTCTTATGGCCAGGCGCAGTGGCGCCCACTAGTCATTCCAGCCACTTGGGAGGCTGAGGCAGGACAATCAAGAGTTCAAAGTCAGCCTCAGCAAAAGCAAGGTGCTAAACAACTCAATGAGACTCTGTCTCTAAATAAAATACAAAATAGGTCTGGGGATGTGGCTCAGTGGCCAAGTGCCCCCAAGTTCAACCTCTGCTACCAAAAAGATCCTCTTATGATTTCTTAATGTTTTATAGTATGTATGTTCGACTGTTTCTCTGCATCCATGATCTAAGTGGACAGGAGATTCCTGTTATCTGGCCTGACCCTGTGTTATCTGGCAGCTTGGGATGTGGTGGGGTGTGTCAGAGTTGCTCTTAGAAAGCCAGCACCATAGGGAGGGGTGTCTTCCAAGTAAAAATGTCTGTGCCAAGAACGTGTATGGAATGAAGTGATTTTAACACAGGAACATTTTTTTTTAACTTACACATGTTATTTTAAGGAACACAGAAATGTTGTTTCACAATCTTCCACTAATATATATTTTTTTTATTGTAGGGTAGAATTTCAGAACAAATTCTACGTTGGTGCAGGCACCAAATTTGTTCCTTTCTCATTCAGTCTACTTTCATCGAAGTTCAGTGATGGTGACAACGTGGCATGATCATATTGCTATAACCAATGAGCTTTCAGATTTATGGAGAATATCATGTTATAGAATTTCACATATGTCAAATTTATGATAGGAAAAATTCTGTCTTCATTGATTGCCTTATGACGTAGCCAAATAATTCTGTAAGATATACCTCTTCCTCATATGTTAAATATTTTGTAATGTTTATCAATTTCAGAAACATAATTTTTTTTGGTTTTTATTATGAGCAAGTGTAAGTTCATGCCAAATGTTATGTTAAAGTTATTTTTTAAAATACAAGATCGGAGGAGAGAAGCCAATTTTGGATGGCTAATTGAAAATGGTCTTAGATACTTGATTCCTTTTAAACCTTATTAAAAAATACAGAGTTTATTCTGTCACCTGAAGTTGTCAGATAATATTTTCCAATAGCTGAAGTTAAAACATAGTTTTTTAAACAATTTAATGATGGATAATCAAAAGATTCACCTTATTCTGCTTGATCAAAAATATGCAAACATTTTTTATTGTTTGCTACCTGGAATTAACAGTAGAGGATCATTTCTACTATTTCATCTTGTTTTAATAATGGGGAAATGGGATAAAATAACACACGACAAATGGTTATCCCATTTGTATATTTTTAAAAGACTCTTGTTATCCATCCTTACAGGAAACCAATTATGGTAATTGTATGTTTGGAAAGATCAACTAAATATTGAGCCTTAAACCCACTGTGGCTGTGGAGGACAGCATGTGGGTACAGTTTGAGCTCAGTGACCAGCCTGGCTGATGTTACTGAACCAGAGGAGTTTGTACCAAGTGAAAGAGAGTTAAAAGTAATAGTTGTATATTTTTATAGAAAAAGATAAATTAAGATATTTTACCATGAAGAGATTGCACTTATCCTTGAGAATAGTATAAATTTTTACTTTCAGACTAATTCTTAAATAAAGTTCTGATAAGGGTAAATATAAACTTTCAAACACTATTTAGATCAGTTGTAAACCAATTATTAAGCCATTAATTTATAGTCTTGAATTGAAATTCAACTATTCACTTGACATTTAATTTTGCCTGAATTCAAGTCATTCCTGTTGAACATTTTGATCTATTCCATATCCTTGTAAATTATGCTGATTTTTCATATTTTACCTCAGCTGATTTTAGATAATTATTTTGAAAAAGAAATCTGACATATTTTCACATTCTTAAAACTGAGTGACACATTAAGAGGCTTGTTTGTCCTGGTGTTCCTCTAGCCTGTTTAGGGTAGAGGGTATGGCCCTTTCATTACAAGCCAGGATTAAGGGAGCACTGAATTTAAGCAGATCTTTCAGGTAATTTAATGGTCTGTTTGCTGAGAATCATGAACTGAACATTATGTGACATAGCCATTACTCTAAGTTTAAACCTTTAAAAAATTAAAGACTCTGTGCAGCTGCTTGATAAGTGTTATCCAAAGCCAGCTTGTCCTTCATATGGTAATTATCAAGTATAAAACAGTGCTAATGAGACTCCTGAACATGACCCTGCTCTTAAGTTGTTTCTCTGGAAAGTGTAATGTTGGGCACTTGTTTTGGGTGAAACTGAAACCCTAACAGTGCTGTTCCGTTGCTTTTCCCTTGGAGCTGCGTTCCCTTGTACCTTGTCCTTTAACCGTTTGTTACTGTACCCCGAGGATCTGTGGTAATAACCGAGGTAACTAATTCATCCCAAGACTTCAGGGCACCCGTCAGCCAGGGACGTAGTATCTGCTGGAATTTTTACTACCCCAGCTAGTAACTGTCATGGGGCCACTTTTTAATTCCAATGAGTTCCTCTTTTCAGGGTATGGGATGAAGAGTGGAGAGTCGCTTTTCAAAGATAGTCTATGTAGTACTTTTTATGTAGAATGTAATTATATATATATAAAAAAACAAATTAATAACCTAACTTTTGTGAAAGAACTCTTTGGAAATATAGTTAACAATGGTAAATTTAGACACTGGGAGAACTTTTATTTCTTTATAAGTTGCTTGGTTTCCATATCATGTTACCAGAATGGCTGCTCTTTGTTCTGTTTAAAAAAGCTGTGCTAGAATTGTGATTTTTAAGAGATTTTATTCCCTTGATGCAAATTACCCAGAGGAAAAATGGTCAGTTGTCTGATTGATGCTAAATCTGTTTTATCTTTCTGGAGAAAAATGTCACAACAGCCACTTCATTCCACTTCCATTCAGATGTTTACTGCAGTGTGTTGACAAGAGTCCTAAATAAAAAACCCAAGGGACTTCTTTAGTAAAACAGAATATGATTTCACCCTGAATGGTGGGAAGTGCTCATGGTCACTTAAGGAGTGCAAAGGGGGTTGAACCCTGTGGACTTTCCATCTGCGAGAAGGACTCTGAAAAAACCTTCTATCTGCTGTCCTCATTGCTGGAGTGCGTTTTTTTTTTTTTTTTTTCATAAAAGGTCTCACTTATGTTATCCAGGCTGGCCTCAAACTTGTGATCTCCTGCCTCAGTCTCCCATGTAGCTGGGATTACAGGTGCATACCTCTGAGCTGGAACTTGGGATGGTTATTTTACAAGATTCTGGCCTCAGTGGTCAATCTGCCATAGCTTAAAAAGGCATAGACTCTGTGTAGCATAGGTAACCAATGTTGATCAGTCAAGTAGTCACACTTTTTTAGAGTTTGACCCATTTTGGAAAACAAAACCAAAAAAATAATTCCAACAGCAGTTCTGCAGTCTGCACTTAAAAATAATAAATTCCTGTATTAAAGTTTTAAAGGCATGTTTGCTTGTACACCACGTGGTGTATCTCTAGGGAGGATATTAAGAAATCTTATTTAGATGTTGGGCATAAGGCAGTTTGGTGTAGTAGTTTTTCTAGTCAGATCATCGAGGCTGAGCTTTGGTTTAGAATTTTAGGAAATCCTTGAACATTCCACCTGTTCCTTGATGGAAAAATCAACAAGAAGGTTAGGTTCCTGCGGTCAGCCCTGTGATGTAGGGGCTTAGCTCCCTGCCAGGGGAAATGACAATGAACAAGTTAGTATTTTGCTCCACAAATGCATGAAAGGGCAAATCTGCATCTTCCTATCAGTATTGAACTTCCTTTTGCTAATGACAAATAAATTCATATATATTTTTAAGATGTAAGTGTCTTGCTTTACTATGCCCTAGTTGGCTACAAAGCCAAAAAGCTCTGCCCCATTTCCCTAACCCTGAATGCCCAAATGAACCTGGCGGGTCTGGGGGCTCTGCGCCATGTATTTTTCCCTTTGGTGCCAGGGGTCCACCGTGGAGGTGGCCTAGAGTCGAGTCCTGTCACCTCCGAGATGTCCCCTTTGCTCGCCTGTGACACGTCTCTTGCCTCAGCTTTCTTACCTACAAAACGGGCATTCGACTTGCAGGTACCCCGCCACCAGGACTGTTCTAGCTGGGCCAGGAGGCGTGCACTCCGTGCACCGAGGGGCGGGCGCACCGTAGCAGCGCGGGCCGGGCCGGGCGCTGGGGTGGGGCCGTGCGGTCCTCGCGCCGGCCGTTGCCGGGCGCCTGTTGCTAGGGGCGCCGTTGCCACGGACGCCCGTCTGGCTTCTGACTCGGTCTGTCTTGCTGGGCTCCGGGTGCACCGCACAGCGCCATGGACGACCTGCGGGTGCTGTGGATGCGCGACCTTGTGTACTCGGCCTTCAGCATCACAGACCCCCAGCTCTTCGAGGAGCTGCTGAACCGCGACGATGGCGAGGCCGAGGACGTCATCCTGCACTTCCTCAACCAGATGAGCGACGAGGAGGGCGCCGCCACGCTCTTCTTCTACCGCACCGCGGTGCCGGAGGAAGTAGAGGTGGAGATCGGTGAGCCGCCCGCCTGCGCAGCGCGTCACACCGGCGGCCCCGCCGTGCGCCTGCGCACGGCTACCCGGACGGGCACCGCCGCCCCCGTCCGCGCGGGCTTACAGCCCGCTGGGAAAGGCTGACCTGGCTTGAGAAGCCGCAGCGAGCCCTTATTTAGCCCTTGCTGTGTTCCGGCATAGCTCCAAACGCTCCCATCAACTCATTAATCCTGTCGGGTGGGGGTCCTGCCATCCCTGCCCCTCGCTCGACAGATGGGAGGACTGGCACTCAGAGGGCTAAGCACCTCGCCCGCAGGCACAGAGCTGGCGAAGAGCTGCTGTCCAGTAGGAGGTTGTGGACAGGAGGGAGGGCCTGAGGGCATCCTGACCCCGTCTCACCAGGGTGAGATGAGCTCTCCTTTCTACTTCTCCTTGAACCTGAAGTGCTAAGAAGTAATGCTTCCAAATCGGGATTTTAAAATGACACTAATGGTTCAGTGTTCAGGTCGAAACAATGATCCAGAACCTCCATGGCAGTCGACCACCCATCCCATAGCCGGTCCAGCCCACTCTGTGATAGGTCCAGGGACATCAGAGAGCAGGGAGGCTGGTGCAGAGTTAGATGGGGTACAGGACAGAGTGCCTGGGACACTCGGACAGGACCACAGAACACAGTTGTGAGCCTGAGTGATCCCCTCCTGTGCTAGTCATCTCCATAGGACTTCCTGATCCCACACAAGTCCTCTTACAGGTGCAGTTCCAGGCAGAACTACTTTTTTATTTGTATTATTTTTTAAAATAAAGGTACTGGGCATTCATTTATTTTAAATATTCATTCTTTGTTTGCACAAAATAATACATGTATTTATTATGGAGAAATCCACAACTAAACAACAATAACAAGTTGTTAGTAGCCCTCAGAGAGATGACCACTTGATAACATTTTGGCATCTAACCGTCCAGTCTTTTTTTCCTCCAAGGCAGAATTTTGCAACCGACCACTATGTTTTACCTGGTTTCCAATTTAGGCTCTTAATATCTCCAAGTGAAACCATAGCTACAAGGACACACTTCACAGGAGGAACTATTAAACATGTACCTCAATGTCAGGGACCTTGATACTTCAAAAAATTTACACCAAGACCCTGAAAAATGAGTGTGACATTGACTTCTTGCAACCCGAGAGGGTTAATGGTAGAATGGCTGTTTTCTGTTGTATCTACTAGAGCATGTTTAGACCTGCTGACTCCTGGCTGGAGGTGCCATCCTCTGTGGAAGGGGCTTTGAGTCTCACTTCACAGGGTACCCCTTGTTAATTTCTGGCCCCTCCAAAGGGCACTCAGAAATCCTCTCATCTGTGACCTGTTTCTGGGTCCCTCTGCCCCCTGTCCTCCTTGCTAGGTATTGTGAGAATTCTGCCCCTGGCGACTCTCAAGGCTGATGATCTCTGAGGTTCCAGAGTTGCCTCGTGTTGGTTTCTGGCCAGAGGTGGGAGAGGGACCTCTTCTCCAACGCAGTGGCCATATTGTTCTTTACCCTCTGTTTATTAAGCCTTCATTCACAAGGAGACTTGAACCATTTTATTGGATCCTTCCTAGGGTTTGTCTGGTGTGTCCAGAGGACTTTGCAGCAGGACCAGTGTGCAAAACCCCTTCCTTTTTCTCTCTCGTCCTGCATCTCTCTGGTCAGGGCTTTGCTCTGCTCCCAGTTAAAGATGACACGAATGGAGACAGATGGATTCCGGAGGGCAGAGGGTGGGGGAGAGTGAGTGTCAGCAGCTGTACTGCACATACCAGTCGGCAACCTGCTCACCTTTAAAAACAGCCACACCAGTATCACCAGAATCCTGGTCTCTTAAAAATTCACACAGGAGAAGTGTAGAATAGAAAGTGAAGAGTGAGAAAACCAAGCTTCCTGTTCCCTAAGCCCCACTCTGCTTCCACTCCCGCAGGGGCCATTAGAGTTATAGATTTGAAGGACATTTCATTACCCATTCCCTGATTAGAGGACATTGGGCTTTACAGAGTGTTCCATTCCACCCAGAATGCAGCAGCAACAACCCCCTCTGTATGCCTTGGGTATTTTTGCAGCATAGATTTCCAAGAATGGAATTGCATTTGCAATTTGGATAGGTCCTGCCAAACCACCCTGCACAGAAGCCTTGCCTGTCCCTCCCCAGCTTCTGTGGACAGGGTTCCTATCTCCTAACAGTCTCACTGACACTGGGTTGTGTCAATTTAATCTTTTTTTTCTGCAATATGTGAAAAGCAGATGCATTTCCTGGGTTCTAGTGACCTTTTTTATTTTTCTTTTTTGGTATCAGGAATTGAACCCAGGGGCATTTAACCACTGAGACACATCCCCAGCCCCTTTTTGTATTTTATTAGAGATAGGGCCTTGCTAAGTTGCTGGGGCTGGCTTTGATCCTCCTGCCTCAGCCTCCCAAGCCTCTGGGGTTACAAGTGTTCACCACTGTGCCCAGCCCTTGTGACCATTTTTAAGCATACAGTTCAGTGTTGCTAAAAATGGTCATAATATTGTACAATCATGAGCCTCTTCTATGTTTTGTGTTTCTTTGGGGCTGGTGGTAACTCTGAAACATTCCTAAGTAAAAAATAACCAAGTAAAAAAAATCCCTCATCTCTTGGTAGAGTTAGCACAAACTTTCCTCCCTTAACCCCAATCTGGCCCCAGTTGCAGGACTTTTTTTGCTGCACTGAAATGTGCACAAGGCTCCTGGTGGGCACATCCCAGTCCCTCCGCTCCACAGAGGGCAAAGGTGTCAGGTGTTTCATGCAGTAAAAAATTATGTTTTGTATTTCCTTTTCCATGTCTGTGGCTTTAAAGACAAGGAGATGCCTGCCCTGTCCGAAGATGAGGAGGAGGAAGAAGAGAGTGGGTCCATGGATAGGGGACCAGGTGCGGTGCTGGGCAGGGAGGGAGCAGGGGCAGCAGGACATTCTATACCCCGGGCAGGCTTTGGGAGGTTTCTGCTGCAGTGACATTGTGACTTGAGCAACACACTTTGACCCAGTTCTCTACAGCTGTGGTTATTGACTGGGACGTATTTTTGTCCCCTAGGGGACGTGGGGCAATGTCAGGAGTGTGGTGTAGCGAGTGGGTTGCTCCTGGCCTCTGGCGGGTAGAGGCCAGAGTTGCTACCTTACCCCCTAAAACGCACAGGACAGCTGCACAACGAAGCCTGCCGGCGCCCGGGTGCAAAGGCTGAGAACCCGGATGCAGGCCACGTGGCCGGGGCGGGGCTGTCAATCACCTTTGCTTGCCCAAGGAAAGCGGGCGCCCCAGGTGTGACGCGCCACTTCACCGCCACTCTGCCACCGGGGCGTGGGAAGACAGGACTGAGAGGACTTGGGCCCTCCGTGGTGTCTCCTTTAGTCATCTTGACTTTTTCAGGAGAATTTATTGTTAAAATGTGATCTCCAAAGACGAGGAGGGGGCCTCGCTCAGAAACCCAGGGCCTTAATAAGATGCGTGCAGCAAGGTGGGCTTCCCCAGGATGCAGTCACCACCGAGGCCACGCAGGGCCCGGGGCCAGGGGCAGGCGCAGAGTCTTCAGTCCTAGTGGACCCGGGTCGGGGCTGCTGAGGAGGCGAAGCCCATTTCCATCTGTGAATCACCAGCATTTCCCAGTCAGCATTTAAATTTATTTCCCCCTTTTATTTTTATTGTGGTAAAATATATAGAACTTGAAACACCATTTTAACTTTTTCTAAGATGTATTGAGTATCTGGTGTGTATAAATATTTAATTATTATTATAAGTACTGGGAATTGAACCCAGGGACGCTCTACCATTGAGCCACCATCCCAGCCCTTAAATAATTTTTTTTTTTTTTTTAAATTTTGAGATACAGTCTAAGTTGCTGAGGCTGGCTTCAAACTTGTGATCCTCCTGCCTCAGCCTCCTGAGTCCCTGAGATTACAGGTGTGAGTCATTGTATTTTTGATTGTAGGTCATTCCTAGTGCCCTGATAAGGTTGGCGTTGCTGTCTTATAGACAGTTTCCTCTGCCAGCCTGTGTAGTGCATGCTGGGCATTGGACTGTGCTATCATCTGAGCCTCCAGAATCTGGCCAGTAGAGGTTAGGGTTCCATTTTATGGACCAAGATTCAGAGGCCTGAAGTTGAGCTGACTCCAAGGCCACACTGGCCCTATCCTGGGCCTTTCACAGTGGGATCAGGGTTATCAAGAGAATCTTTCCTGCTCTGCAAGGCCCTGCCTCATTGGAAACTCTCGGAACTGAGACTCCCAGGTTTCTGAGCTGACCTTGGTCACTGTGGACCCAGGAGAGTGGTCTTATTTTTATTTAGACTACTTTCTTTTCACCTCCCCCCCCCCCCCCATTGAATTTTAGTCTCATTATGAGAAAAAGGCATACCACTGACCTGTTGGCTAAAGTTCTCTTAAGTATAAGCCTCAGGGAATCACACCTTGGACCCTGTAGCTGGGTCCATGTGCGTGCACATGTTGATTTCTGATGAAGTACACCTCTCCTCAGTTGTAATGTAAGTCGAACTTGTAAGAGGATTCATTGGTTTAAAAAAACATACACATTGGGGCTAAGATTGTGGCTCAATGGTAGCACTCTTGCCTAGCATGTGGGAGGCACTGGGTTCAATTCTCAGTACTGCATATAAATAAGTAAATAAAATAAAGATCCATCAACAACTAATATATATATATATATATATAAAACACATGGGATTGTGGCTCAATGGTAGAGCACTTGCCTAGCATGTGTGAGGCGCTGGGTTTCATCCTCAGCACCACATAAAGATAAATAAATAAAATAAAGGTCCATCAACATCAAAAATATTTAAAACACACACACACACACACACACACGTGTGGCTTTTTTTTTTTTTGATAACATGTCCACTGAATGAAATCTGCTGTGAACAAAAACGCCGGCTGGTCTCGTGGTAGGAAACCTAGTTTTCTGACTAATTGATCTCACGAGTTGGATTGTGTTTTGCAGTTAAGAATTTGCTGATGAGTGGCGAGTCCTTGGCTACTCCACTCGGCACAGAGGATGAAGATTTGGAAAATGTCCCCCCCAAAGTATGCATGGCTCCTGTTCTCGTGGTAGGGCAGTGAGGCGGGAGTGCCCTGGGACGCAGATTGTAGGATGGGGTTATAGAGTCCTGCGTGGGGGTCCCAAGACCCCACCTAGACTCAATGGCTGGAGGGACTCACAGTGGCTGGTAAAGCTGTTTTACTCATAGTTATGGCTCATCACAGAGAAGGAGTAGCCCTGGAGTCAGCCAAGCAGAGGGGAAAAGGTGGGTCCAGGAGAGGCCAGACACCTGCTCCCAGCTGTCCTCGCCCTGTGGAGTCTGTGGACGGTGCTCATTTCTCACACCAGATGTCCTGAAGCCAATGGGCCCACCGGTACCCTGGTGCCCAGGATATCACTGGGTGTCAGTCACATAGCCACAGGGTGTCCATATGGCTGGCCTTGGTCACTCCGCCCCACTCAGCCTCCAGCCCCACCCCCACTCCAGAGGCCAGACTGCAACATGTGGCCCAGGGCCCAGGTGGACAGCCACAGGCGTCCACCACAAACCCCGTGATGGCTGGACTCGCTGGCCTGTCCCTGGGCCCAAGTCCACAGAGACCCTTCCACCAGGCAGGATGTTCCAGGGGCTCAGAGCTCATCTCCTGGGAGTCAGTCAGGGCCTGTCCTTCCTCAGAGGGACACTGTTTTTCCTCAGAGTGGGTAGGGTCTGGGCAGCGCAGGCCTGGTAAGCGAGGCCTGCACGGCACAAGTCCCAAGGGTGGAGCTTAGTCTAGGCCTGAGTGTTCAGCCCGGCCTGCGCTTCCTCAGAGGGAAGTCCAGCCTGGCTTGTGCCAGACAGAGCACGGCTCTGTCGGACCCTTTTTAGGGCAGCAACCCCAGGTGTTCCTGCAATGGCTGGTTAGCAAAAGTGCCAGCCGCCTGCCAACTGTGTGGCCGGGCAGCACTCGGGCGGCCTGGGCAGGGGGTTCTGTGGTGGGCAGGTGGTCCTCAGCCATGACAACTGTTGGTCCCCGGTTTCAGAGGATGGTGAAGCGTGTCGTGGAGAAAACCTATCTCCAGGTGCTCTGCACCCCGGTTCCCGAGGAGTTTCTGAACCAGACTGTGTTGTTTTTTCTCAGAAACACACAAGGTACATTTCGTGTATGTATGTGCATGTGTGTGCGTGTGTGTAAGCCTGTGTGCACATGTGTGCACGTGAGCACGAGTGTGTGTGCGCGCGCGTGGTGGTGCACGCACGTGCTCGAGGGTCTGTTTGCACGTTACTCCTCTCTCTGTTCCTCCATGCTGGGGAAGGAACCTGGGGCCTCAGGCACGCTGGCCTCCCCAGCCCTCTTCTGACCTTTCACGAGAATGTCACTCTTTACTGGTACAGTTGAGTCTTGTGATCCATGGACTCCTCCTTGCAAGTTTGCCTTCACACTAAAATCTGTTGGTCACCCCAAAAGCAGCATGTGCAGGGCCTTCATGATGTCCCTCTAAAAACGCCCTGTCCAGGCGAAGAACACTGGGCACACAGTGGCTGGCAAAGGGTGGACACTGCAGCCCGGGGACAGAGGGTTATGTCCTGTGAGTCATCATCCTCAGCTAGCCTTGAGGAGAGGCCACTTTCGCTTCATGTTGTCCACTGCAGGGACCAGGCTTTGGTGGGCAAAGCCAATATTTGCCTAATAAAGCCTCATCAGAAGGGGGACAGTGACCACATATGCCCCGAAGCCACTTTGGCCAGGGACTGAGGAAGCATAGCTGGGCACAGGGGAGGTGGGCAGAGCAGTGTCTCAGCCAGGTTGGCGCATGTGACAGATCCAACCTGGGCCCCAGAATCTGCTTCAGCACAGAGAGAAGCAGCGTGTGTCGGAGTCGGTGACTAAAGCGTCCCTTGGGAAGCAGGAGGAGTTTCCTGAACACCTGGGGACGGTAGCTGTGGCTGCCTCCTGCCATCTGACCTCTGGCTCTGTTCCGTTTAGAGTCAATCCCTGAGGCCAGCGATATGAAGGAGGCGATGGAGATCATGCCTGAAACGCTGGAGTATGGCGTCATCAACGCCCATGTCCTTCACCTCCTGAGGGGCATCATTTGCCAGGTGAGCCACTGGCGTTTCTAAGACGAAGGCCCCATTGTGCCTCTGTTATCCCACAGATAGGCAGGGGCGGTCCCCTGTGGAAGGCGAGGGACACGTCCCCGCACTCTCAGGGGACAGACGTGGAACACACACAATGGGAAGCACCGGATGGTGACAGCCACTGAGGCAGCGCATCCTGGACCTGTGATGGAACAGGCCGTGTGGTGTGGGGGGCAACCTTGACGAGAGCAGCGTTGGGAGCTGCTTTAAGCATCAGGAAGCTCACTGCAACTGGGCATGGAGGTGCACCCTGTAATCCCAGCGACTCGAGAGGCTGAGGCAGGAGGATCAGGAGTTCAAAGCCAGCCTCAGCAATGTCAAGGCCCTAAGCACCTCAGCGAGACCCTGTCTCTAAATAAAATGTAAAAATAGGGCTGGGGACACGGCTCAGTGGTTGAGTGCCCTGAGTTCAATCCCTGGTGTCAAACACAAAAAAAGAGAAAGCTCACCGACAGGCCAGTTTCAGCAGAGAGGCGTTCTTGGGGAAGGCCGGGGAGGTGTCGGGGAGTTCTGGAGACGAAGTGGCTCTGACTTGAGACCTGGGCCAGGTGAAGGAGGCAGGCACGTGAGGGTCTGGTGTGGGAGCCTCCTGGGCAGAGGAAGCAGCCAGCACCACGGTCACAGTCAGGACAGAAGGACAGCCATCGTGGCCACAGAGAGGGGAAGGAGGGGGATGGCACGGTTGGATTTGCAGTTTTCCCTGGCCACCGTGGGAACATATCAAGAGGCCAGGGCAAGAGTGTAAGGGACAGGAGGACTGCCCCCACCCCCAGAGGCCATGGGAGAGTCCAGGGGAAGGTGATGGTTGGGTGGGTTCCAGAGCTCCATCAGGAGAGAGAGGGAGATGCATCGAGGGCACGTTGGGGACGCAGTCAGCGGACTTGGAGATGACAGGGAGCTGGAGTTGAAGGAAGAGGTATTGAGGATGACTGCGAGGGTGTGCATGAGCAACCAGGGCCTGGCGGGGTCACTGCGGAGATGGGGAGGGTGACAGATCTGGAGGGGAACCCCAGAATTCTCTCGCACACACTGCACTCGAGAGGCATCTCAGGCATATGAGTAGAAGTGTGAGCAGGCATCCAAGTCAGAAGTTTCCTGGAGAACGCAGGGCAGCCATCTGGCCAATATGTGCTGAGCACCTACTGTATTCAGCAGCAGTGAACAGCTCAGACATGGCCTCTGCATCAGGAGCATATGGTTGAGCAGGAAGATTCATATTAAATAAGATCAATGGGAAATATATGCTGTGCTAGACAGCAACAAGAGCTAGGGAGGAAAAAATGAAGTAAGATAGGAAAAAAAGGGGCTAGGGAACAAGGGGGGGACAGGAAGTTTGTAGATGGTAAAGGTAGGTTTTGGCCATTTTGGATAGGGTGGCCTGGAAGACCTCACTGAGAAGGTTTGGACTAAGAGGATAGTTGGTACAGACATCCTGTTTTGCTAGGACTTAGCAGTAGCCTCCTGAAAGTTCTCCTTGCTCTGTCTTTGCCTTGTGTGCTGCGTTCCCCGCAAACCAACCAGAATGATCCTTTAAAATATAGGTGTTACTGGGCTGGGGCTGGGGCTCAGTGGCAGAGCGCTTGCCTGGCATGTGTGAGGCACTGAGTTCGATTCTCGGCATCATATATAAATAAATATATAAAGGTTCATCAACATCTAAAAAAATATCAAAAAATTACAGGCATTGTTGTCATGGAGACACATGAAGCCCAGGGACTAGAAGAAATAACCAAGGGAGGGAACATAGGTGAAGGGATGGAGGGAGGAGGGACACCCAGAGGCGTGACCGGAAGCCTGGAGAAGGAGTGCTCCGCACTGTGTGCGGCTGAAGTGAGGAGGGCTGGTGGGCTTGTCACTGGTGACTTCCACATGGATGGGTCCCACAGAGGATGGCCACAGAGGACTGGCCAGAATGGCCTCTCCACGTCCACCTCTCCACGTCTTGCCAGCTGGACGCTCCCGACTGCATGGCCGCGTTTCCACCGGTGGGTGCTTGCCTGTCTCCTGTTTTTCCTAGTGTGGATTTCAGGACGTCAAGACCCCTGGCCATCTTCTGAATCAAACTTCTCATTATCGAATAGATCAACATATGACACAATTAATGCCAACAGGTGGCAGGTTGAGTGGCCAACCAAGTGCTAGGTTCCTCTGCTTTCTGTCATGTTCCCTGATGTTTGTTGTATGCAATTCTTTTTTGAAAAATTACATAAGACATACATACTCATTATGAAAGCCCAAGCAAACCAGAGGTACAAAGATAAAGTGCGTCCCCAGGGCTTTGGCCACCAGGGATGACCACCACTGAATGCACCCAGCCGGCCACGTACTGTGCATGGGTATCCTGGGGTCTGTTTGTCCAGTGCTCTTGTGTCCTGTCCACCACTCTGACTCTAGAGATGTGTGCGAAGGACATCGGGGCCTCCTGAGAGTCTCATGCTGGACAAAGACAGGACAACCATCATCCTCAACAGGATGACGATCGCACCAGGTTGAAGCGCAAACCTTTGAGTCCATATGATATTAAAAATCCTGATGGGTCACTTTTGGAGGACCTCCGAGAACCAGGATACTATTTTAAAATAGGCACATAGAGAGAAGCCCAGCATTTACATGGCCTTCCTTACATGGCAGGCAGAGGAGGGAGGTCTCTGTAAGTGTTTCATCTAGGAGAGAGAATTTTAGATTATTAGAGTATGAATTTTAATATATATTATTGTGTACCATACTGCAATACTAGTTTGTAATCTAATATGAATATTTTATTTTTTTTTTTTTTTTTTTTTTTTTTTTTTTTTTATTTTTCTTAAATTTTAATTTGTTTTATTTGTTTAATTTGACAGCAGAATGCATTACAATTCATATTACACATGTAGAGCACAATTTTTCATATCTCTGGTTGTACACAAAGTAGAGTCACACAATTCATGTCTTCATACATGTACTTAGGGTAATGATGTCCATCTCATTCTACTGTTTTTCCTACTCCCATGCCCCCTCCCTTCCCCACATATAGAATTCATCTAATCCTCCCATGCCCCCCTGTCCCCGCCCCAACCACATTATTAATCAGCATCCTTAAATCAGAGAAAATATTTGGCATTTGTTTTTTTGGAATTGGCTAACTTCACATATTCTCCAACTCCAACCATTTACCTACAAGTGCCATGATTTTTTTCTCTTTTAATGATGAATAATATTCCATTGTGTATATATACCACATTTTCCTCATCCATTCATCTACTGAAGGGCATCTAGGTTGGTTCCATAGTTTAGCTATTGTGAATTGGGCTGCTATAAACATTGATGTGGCTGTGTCACTGTAGTATTCTGTTTTTTAAGTCTTTTGGCTATAAACTGAGGAGTGGGATAGCTGGGTCAAATGATGGTTCCATTTCCAGTTTTCCAAGGATTCTCCATACTGTTTTTCATATTGGCTTCACCAATTTGCAGTCCCACCAGCAATGTATGAGTGTGCCTTCCCCCCTCACATCCTTGCCAACACTTATTGTTGTTTGTATTCTTTTTTTTTTTTATTGTTGGTCGTTCAAAACCTTACACAGTTCTTAATACATCATATTTCACAGTTTGATTCAAGCGGGTTATGAACTCCCAACTTTACCCCGTATACAGATTGCTGTATCACATCAGTTACCCTTCCATTGATTGACATATTGCCTTTCTAGTGTCTGATGTATTCTACTGTCAGTCCTATTCTCTACTATCCCCCCTCCCCTCCCCTCCCCTCCCCTTTTCTCTCTACCCCTTCTACTGTAAATCATTTCTTCCATTTGTATTATCTTGTCTTACCCCTCCATTACATAGTTCTTGATATATCATATTTCACATTTTGATTCAAGTGGGTTATGCACTCCCATATTGCCCCTTATACAGCTTGCAGAATCACATCAGTTTCACTTCCATTGCTTTACATATTGCCATCCTAGTGTCTAGAATCAACAAATGGGACTTACTCAAACTAAAAAGTTTTTTCTCAGCAAAAGAAACAATAAGAGAGGTAAATAGGGAGCCTACATCATGGGAACAAATCTTTACTCCTCACACTTCAGATAGAGCCCTAATATCCAGAGTATATAAAGAACTCAGAAAATTAGACAATAAGATAACAAATAATCCCATCAACAAATGGGCCAAGGACTTGAACAGACACTTCTCAGAGGAGGACATACAATCAATCAACAAGTACATGAAAAAATGCTCACCATCTCTAGCAGTCAGAGAAATGCAAATCAAAACCACCCTAAGATACCATCTCACTCCAGTAAGATTGGCAGCCATTACGAAGTCAAACAACAATAAGTGCTGGCGAGGATGTGGGGAAAAGGGTACACTTGTACATTGTTGGTGGGACTGCAAATTGGTGCAGCCAATTTGGAAAGCAGTATGGAGATTTCTTGGAAAGCTGGGAATGGAACCACCATTTGACCCAGCTATCCCCCTTCTGGGTCTATTCCCTAAAGACCTAAAAAGAGCATGCTACAGGGACACTGCTACATCGATGTTCATAGCAGCACAATTCACAATAGGAAGACTGTGGAACCAACCTAGATGCCCTTCAATAGACGAATGGATAAAAAAATTGTGGCATTTATACACAATGGAGTATTACTCTGCATTAAGAAATGACAAAATCATAGAATTTGGAGGGAAATGGATGGCATTAGAGCAGATTATGCTAAGCGAAGCTAGCCAAGCCCTAAAAAACAAATGCCAAATGTCTTCTTTGATATAAGGAGAGTAATTAAGAACAGACTAGGGAAGAAGAGCACAAGAAGAAGACCATCATTAAACAGGGTTGAGAGGTGGGAGGGAAAGGGAGAGAGAAGGGAAATAGCATGGAAATGGAACGAGACCCTCGGGTTTATACAAAATTACATACAAGAGGAAGTGAGGGGAAAGGGAAAAATAATACAAAGGGGAGGAATGAATTGCAGTAGTGGGGGTAGAGAGAGAAGAGGGGAGGGGAGGGGAGGGGAGGGGGGATAGTAGAGGATAGGAAAGGCAGCAGAATATTTTAAATTTTAGAATATTTAGAATGTAAGTCTATTCCAGTGGATTAATGGACCTGGGCTTTGAGCATCAATGGGTTGGAGGGGACCATTTATTTGTCTCCTAACAGAAAAGACACCCATAGTCTAGGTGTAGGTGTTCTTGCTTTTTGTGGGACTGGGGGGGAAACAGAGGTTCTCACGCATGCTGGTCAAGCACTGAGCCACTGAGTGCTTGAGGATGAAGGCTTCTGATCAAGGCCACAGATCCAGCTGCCAACATGCAGGAAATGACACAGAGGGACCTGCTCACATGCCCCACTGAGCATGCAGTCAGCTTAATGGGCTGGAAGCTTCCAGGTCAAGCATTCTGGATGCTTCCATATACCCTCAGAAATGTTTTTAAATTTAAAAAAGGGAAACTAAAAACCAAAACCCAAACCCAACCAACCAGCCAACCACACCAAGCCACATGCAATTGGCATGTTGCTTTTTACGGGGTGGGTGGATGGTTTTGTCACTATATTCCATTATAAGTACCCATGAAACTTTGCAAAGACCCAGTTCTGGGTCCCCTCACTCCATTTCCTTGACCCACACTGGCATGGTGCTGAGGGGGTGCATTGGCAGTGTCTCCTGGGCTCCGTCTCTGACTTCTGTTTCCTGGTGGCTGCTGAAGAAACAGGACTGTTTTCTGGGTGGCCATATCAGGCTGGTGACACTTCTTACCCTTGGATCATCTTATGTGTGGGGCAGTTTCTCCTTCCTTGGGACTGCGCTCTGGGTTTGGATCCTTTCCTCTTGGCCTATTTGTACTGAAATAGAGCGGAGCCTTTGAGGCCAGGGTCCACGCGAGGCCTGAGTTTTTGGAAATGGCGCCCGGTGACCTGTTCACAAACTTGGCTTCTCAGGTGTTTTTGCCAGCGTTGTCCTTCAACCAGCACAAGACAGACATGACCCTGGGAGTCTCATCTACGAAGCCATCTGATTCTTTCTTATACGACATAGACCTGCCCGGGGAGCCGGTGGAGTACCACAGCGTCCAGCTCATACGGGACGAATTCTTAATGAACCTTCAGAAATTTGCAAACAGCATTCAGAGAACAATGCAGCAGCTGGAAGGTAGGTTGAGTTTCCTGTTCTTTTGCGGAGAAGGATGGAGCTATTCTGTTCTCATTGACGGTGACTGTGGCTTACATGCACACGCTGTGCAAACACCAAGCCTGTCACCATGAGATGCAGAAAGGAATGACCCGATCCTTGTCCTTAGGGATCTTTGAGTCCAGAACAAGGAGCTTCAGAAAAATATTAAGAACTTTCGGGTTTAGCAAGGGGAGCAGTAGGGGCCACCTGAGGAAGTGGCACTTCACCTCATCTGAAGGTGGCACTTGGTGACCACTGCTGCACTGAGTGGCTCTGCACTCCATTGGAGAGGGCAGGTGGTCCCCAAGAGTGCCTCGGCCTGGGTCAGCCAGGGCAGAGGAGGTGATGATGTGTGTGGGGAGGACAGAGTTGGGAGGCTGGGAGGCTGCCTTAGTGAGGTCTCTCTTGGTGGCTGTAGTTTTAGGGTCCAACCATGAATAGATAACAGAATGTTTACCAGCAGGGCTAGGAAGGAAGCGAGCGAGCTGGCAGTGGGCAATGAGGGAGAAATGGCCCAAAGTTAGACATAATGCCACACAGCACATGGGAGTTCGAAGGTTGGGAAGGCCTGTAAAGGGGGTGGTTATTCTCAAGAAATAAACTCTTTTCTTCCTTTAAAGTAGAATTTAACATCCCTACCCCATGGGAATTTCTCCTGCTGGAAACGGAAAAGGGAGAGACCCTTGTGGAGAGATCCAGACTTTTAAAAATTTCTATAGTGGCGGGGATTGAACCCCAGGTGCCACCACCTGCACGGCCGTTAGAAGCTGGTGAGGGGCAAGAGGGGATTAGAAAAGGCAAACAGATGCACGCAGAGGAAAAACTGAGAGCAGGTGGGACGCCATTCCCCAACAGAGACTGGTGGCCCAGAGCCAGCTCAGATGTGTATCACGTAGGCATGATGATAAAAAGGGTTTTCCATGGGAAAGTTTCTTCAGAGAATGTAGACAATTATAATTATCAACTTACGCTCCTGATTCTCTACCCCTGGCAGTGGTGTCTGAACTCAGGGTTAAGACTGATAGTCTTGTGCCATGCACAGAACCTCCTTTAAGCAGGGTGTCACCATGGCAACTGGGCAGTCTTGACCTGCACCTTTGCACAGGAAGTCCCCCAGTGCAGGCACAGCTCCTGCTGGAGGAGTCAAAGACCGTGATTCAAATCACCGCTCCAGGACACCCAGGGGCACTTTACCACTGAGCCACATCCCTAGCCCTTTTTAGTTTTTATTTTGAGTCAGGGTCTCACTAAGTTGTTGAGGCTGGCCTTAGTTTATGATCCTCCCGCCTCAGCCTCCTGCCTCTCTGGGATTCCAGGAGTGTGCCACCACTCCTGGCTCTGCTGTTTGTTTGTTTGTTTTTTTTCCTGCTGTTTCTTTTTAATTGTAGACATTATGTATAATTTCTTGCCATTTGTTCCCTCATTCCATACTGCTAGTTTACTGTCTTCCTTCTGTTATAGTTGCATTCCTTTTTATTATTGATTGGTAAACAGCATGTACATTATTACAGCTATAGGAATGTTGTATACTGTAGAACAGAGTAACATATTTTGAAAGTTTTACTTCTCTTGTACACCTTTTCTGTTCCCATTTACCTTGCTTTTCTTAAAATGTTGTACAAAGGCCTCTTTGTTTTTACAAAATTCCCTGCATGTGAGAGGGCCCTCTTTTCACTGAATGTATTCCTTTCCAGGGTCTTGATGTAATGTGGGCTCCTTGCTATCTTAGCATGTTTCATAGCTGTCTTTTTGATATTGCTTCTAGAATCCTAGGCCTTTTTTCTTAGCTGGGTTTTGCTGTCTCAGTATACAGGAGTACATCCTTAAGTAGTGATTGTACCTTTTTCATAGCATTCTCTTCTTGTTTGAAGGATGCCATATTGTCTCAAATCTCTGAGACAAATAGTTGGGATTAATTTTTTTCTTCTTTTCTTCACCTTATCTCCATTTTCTTTTCCTTTCTCTTCTTTTTTTCTTTTGAGTACTTGGGATTGAACCCAGGGCATTTTTACCATGAACCATCTCCAGCCCTTTTCATTTTACTTTGAGGCTGGGTCTTACTAAGTTGCCCAGGCTGGCCTCCAACTTTTAATCCTCTTGCTTCAGCCTCCCAAGTTTCTGGGATTACAGGCATGTGCTCCATCTCAATTTCCTGTGAGGTCATTTTTTCTGGTTTATCTTTATACTATTATAGGGGTTTTCTTAAATATCTACTGAACTCTGATTTTATGACCCATTTTTAAAAACTGAATTCATTAAATTGTAAATTCAGAAATATCTTTGCAGCTAAGTCATTCTGCTTGAACTTAACCCCTGGAACAGACATCTAAAGTGTTTTAATTAATATTCTAGTAAAGGAAAATGAGATAGAGACAGATTTGGAACAGAGCTAAGATGTTAGACCTTGTACTGCTATATGGAGAGAAGAACCAGCTGACTAACTCAATGTTATTGTTTGGAACCAATTTTCCTAAACTAGTGACCGACTAAACACTTTCATTTTTCTAGGTGAGATCAAATTGGAAATGCCAAGCATCAGTTTAGAGGGCGAGGTGTCTAACCTGGCGGCTGACCCAGACACCGTGGAAACCTTGGAGCAGTGTGTGATAAACTGGTTGAATCAGATATCTGCAGCTGTCGAGGGCCAGCTGAAGAAGACACCCCAGGTGATTGGCAGGGCTTTCAAAGATCCTTGATAACAAGTGAGGCTTTCTGCCCCAAGAAGGAGCCGGAAGTCTGGGATCTTCGTGAGTTTGCCTATTTTTTTTTTTTTTTTTTTTACTGTTTTGTAACTTCCTTAAAAGGTCAATGTATGCCTAGAATGTGTGAGACCCTGGGCTCCATCCCTAACACTGTCCCCCCCAAAAAATACACACACACACACACACACACACACACACACACACACACACTAATAATAAATAAAAGATCAAAGCAAACACACCCAAGATATCATTCCTGGGCTTTTTGTTGTTAGTGAGCTACCTCATAATTCCTAGACTGGAAAGATAATTCTGTGTAGCAGCAAGTATTATATGGGCTGCTCAAAACAGGAACCCCAACTCAACTGAGAATCTCTTGGTTCCAACCTCCTTCCTGGGGGTGAGGCTTCTCCATAGTGCAGCTTTCAGCCGTGTCTGGAAGATGGCCTCGCCCAGAGGAAGCCTCTACCTGGCATTACCACCTGGAGTCCTGAGATTCTGATTGGACCATCCTAGCTCCTGAGCCCGCCCCTGAGACCCTGCACGGGGTCTGCCTGTGCTGAGCAGTTGGGATGAGAGGATGGACACTGGAGAAGCTGATAAACACCCTGGGTTAACAATGAGAGTGTGTGTTGATGTCCCTGTCCCCTCGCAGGGTAATGGCCCTCTGGCCGAAATTGAGTTCTGGCGGGAAAGAAACGCCACCTTAAGTGCCCTCTATGAGCAAACAAAGCTTCCGACAGTCAAAAAAGTCTTGGACGTGATCAGGGAGTCGGACTCCCTGCTGGTGGCCAACCTGCAGCCAGTCTTGGCGGAGCTGTTCAAGTACCACATCGAGGCCTCGGACAACGTGCGCTTTCTCTCCACCGTGGAGCGTCACTTCAAGGTTCGTCCTGTGCGGCGCCTCGCCCAGTCGGCTCTGGGAGGAGGTTGTCACATGTAAAATTCCTTATGGAACATGAACTTCCAAGGGGATGTCCATAGGCGTTAAATCCAAACGGCGCTGGGTGCCCAGCTGTGGTCTGTGAACTGAAACCCATGTCTGTCAATCACTAACTTGGACTTGCTTGCTTTCTTTCCTTTTTTTTTAAAGAGAGAGAGAATTTTAATATTTATTTTTAGTTTTTGTTTTTTTTTTTCGGCAGACACAATATATTTGTTTGTATGTGGTGCTGAGGATTGAACCTGGGCCACACGCATTCCATGGGAGCGCGCTACTGCTTGAGCCACAACCCCTGCTAACTTTCGTAACAGCCACTGGGCTGTCTCCCTGTGCTGTGGCCTGGCAGTCCTGGGAGACCTCTGCTAGGGGTTCATCTTGGCCCCTGTGGCAGGCGGGATGGCCTCTCTGCCTCCTCTCTGCCTTTCTGCCTCCTTGTCTGGGTCTGGGTGCCCCTTGGCTTCTCTCTCTTTGCGTGGGGGCTTACACTTATGCTTCAGGGGAATAGAGTGTCCACGCTTCTCCGTGGTACCCAGCTTCCAAGGGGCAGGGAGCAGGCCCCCTGAGCATTCTGCAGCCTGTATTCCACATGCAGAGCCTTCCCAGGGTCCAGGGGTGGAGAGGAGTGCATGCCCCCTGGATGGAGCAGGCCGAGGACAGGCGGGGCAGGACTGAGGGGCCACCCTGCTGTCTCTGGAAAAAACAGCATGTGGCGCGAGATGGACATGCCCCATGCTTACCGCATGTGTATCTACCTGTCCGGGACTCTGCGCCTTCGGAGTCAGCTGACTGTGGGTGGAAGGTGTCTGGGGAAAAGCTGCATCTGTTCTGAACGTGAGCAGGCTTTTTCCTTGTCATTATTCCTGGAACAACAACAACAACAACACACACACACACACACACACACACACACAGAGCAACTGTTCACAGCATTTCCACGTGTTAGGCATTGCCTGGGATCTGGAGGAGACTTCAGCCCTCTGGAGGAGGTGAGCAGGGATGTGCATACGCCAAGCCGTGTGTGAAGGGACTTGAGCAGCCACAGGTTTAGGGGAAGGATGATTAGGTGCATGCTTCCTTACACCTCTGCAATCTGCTTTATTTACTTCATTCATGAACCTCATTGAGCTTTCTGCATCAGAGCGCGTCCAGTTTGCATTAGGAGAGGACGCTTCTTGCACACACAGCCTCTGGAGCCACCAGGCTCATCTCGCGCCCTTCTCTCTCTCCTGCACGTCCCCTTGACAGAACATCACACACGGGGCCAGCTTCCAGGTGGTGCTGGACACCATCCCCTCCATGATGAGCGCCCTGCGTATGGTGTGGATCATCTCCCGGCACTTCAACAAGGACGAGAGGATGATCCCGCTCATGGAGCGCGTGGCCTGGGAAATCGCCGACAGGGTGTGCCGGGTGGTCAACCTTCGCACCCTGTTCAAGTAAGAGGTGGCCCTGAGGTGCTGTGCTGGGAACTTAAGAGGGCCTCGTGGCCTGGGAAATCGCCGACAGGGTGTGCCGGGTGGTCAACCTTCGCACCCTGTTCAAGTAAGAGGTGGCCCTGAGGTGCTGTGCTGGGAACTTAAGAGGGCCTCGTGGGGCTGCAGCTCCTGGTGTATCCACAGGACTGCGTGACGGTGATCACGGTCGTGTCAGAATATTTGCCTTTTTATTCCCCAGAGAAATCTGGGAACTTGGAGCAGTCACAGCTGACCCAGATGCCCTTGGCCTGGGGCAGTACATGGCCTTTTGGGTCAGACTTCTTTCACTTAGTAGTATGCTCTCAAGGCTCATCTGGGCTGCAGATATGTCAGTGCTTTATGCCTTTTTATGGATCATGTTCCGTTGCCTAAAATACATATATACATACATACATACATACATACATACACATACACACATATCATTCACTTGATGGAATATTCTATATGATTGCACATGTCATATAATTATATTTTGATATTTAATTATATAATCTTTTTTTTTTTTAAAGATAGAGTGAGAGAGAGGAGAGAGAGAGAGAGAGAGAGAGAGAGAGGGAGAATTTTAATATTTATTTTTTAGTTCTCGGTGGACACAACATCTTTGTTGGTATGTGGTGCTGAGGATCGAACCCGGGCCGCACGCATGCCAGGCGAGCGCGCTACCGCTTGAGCCACATCCCCAGCCCCATATAATCTTATCTATACATAAACTTTTGTCTTGGCTGGGGCTTTCTTCCCTGGTTCTACTTGGAGAGACTGAGGCAGAGGGTCCTGTACCCCAGTCCCCTCAGGTGGGCAGCCTTTAGGATGCTGAGGGATGACGGAGGATGTTGAAGGAAATGGAGACGATTTTTCCTTTTCTTTCATTATTTTTGGTGCTGGGGATGGTGCCCAGGGGCTCGTGTGTGCCAAGCCCACGCTCTGGCACTGACCACACTGCCAGGCCCCCTTGTTTTACTTTCTTTCCTTTTTTTTTTTTTTTTGTACCAGGGATTGATCCAGGGGCACTTAAGCATAGGTCCACATCCAATGTCCCCCACACACACCACCAGCTTTTAATATCTATTTTTTACTTTGAGACAGGGTCTTGCTGAGTTACTTGGGCCCCAAGTTGCTGAGGCTGGCTTTGAACTTGTGATCCTCCTGCTTCAGCCTCCTGAGCTCCTGGGATTATAGGCGGGCGCCACCACATCTAGCCCTTATTTTGCTTTCTTAAAGAAAGATCTGTGTGGATGAAATAGGTCCCCAAATTGTGGCAGTGCCATCTTAGATCCCACTACTGACCGCTGTGCTGGCAATGGAGGCTCCTCACTCCTCTGTGAGCCCAGGCAGACCCGCCGGGCAGTGTGGCACAGTGGCTGTGGCTATGAGGCCGGCTGAGCCCTGACTGGGGTTCCCTCCCCACCCTGGGGAACTGCAGTGCAGCTGGAGGGAGGGGGTCGGGGATAGAGGGCAACACTTCAGGTCACAGCGGGAGATGCCTGGCCCTGGGATGCAGGCCGTGCCTGTTTCTTTGCCTGGACTTCTTTCCTGTGATATTTGGAGAGGCTGCAGCAGTGGGTCAGGGGCCTCAGAGCTGGCCCAGGCCCCTTACGGGCCCCCTTGTTCCCTCGCTCTACAGGGAGAACCGAACCATCGCCCAACACAAAACCCTGGAGGCCAAGAACACCCTCAAGATGTGGAAGAAGGCCTACTTTGACACCCGCGCCAAGATCGAGGCCTCCGGCAGAGAGGCCCGGTGGGAGTTTGACCGGAAGCGGCTATTTGAGAAGACGGATTACATGGCCTCCATCTGCCAGGACCTCTATGACGTTTTGCAGGTGTGTGGGGGTGACGTGAGAACCAAATGTGACCAGAGAACCCGCAGGAGGGAAAGCAGTTTGTTCTTCCAGCAGTGCTTAGAAGCTGGAGGTCTGAAAGGCCTGAGAGGAGAACACATAGAATGTTCTAGAAGGTGCCACAAGGTGCCATTGCATGCTGGTGGTCTTCGGTGACGTCCCTCTGCCCTTGCACTTTGTTCTCCCACGGTCCCCTTGGCTGCTCATTTTCTGCAGGGTCCTCCCCTCTCCTCTCTTAATGCTGGAGCTCCTGGGCTGCCCTCTTCTCTGTCTTGATGCCTCATCCTCTGGCCTGCTGCTGCCACTGCCTCTGTCTGCCGGGGATGGGGTCTACCTGTCCGTGGGAGCTGTTGGGGGGATGGAGGGAGTGCTTAGTGTCTGATGAGTGAGTGGGCACAGGGAAGGCCTGCCGGCCCTCATCCTAAACATGTAGGGAGAGCGCCCCGCGGGCAGGCACGGTGCAGGGGCGAGCAAACACTAGGGTGGACCCCACCATGGCAGCGGCCAGGGCAGAAAGGAAGCGCGAGGCCTCTTGTTCAAAAAGTAGGAAATAAGGGGCCGGGGCTGGGCTCAGGGGCAGAGCGCTCGCCTAGCATGTGCGAGGCCCTGGGTTGGATTCTCAGCACCGCATGTAAACAAGTGAACTTTTAAAAAAGCAGGAAATAAGGCCTTAAAAAGAATGAAGATGTCAGGAAGCTTTTTTTCTTCCCGTGCCTCTATCCTGGCCATGGATTTGAAGTTTGCCAAGATAGTAGGAGGGTCAAAAAAATAAATAAATGAAAATAAAAAAACAGAGTGAAGGGCCGGTGCAGTGGTGCACACCTGTAATCCCAGCGGCTAGGGAGGCCGAGGCAGGAGGATCTCAAGTTCAAAGCCAGCCTCAGCAACAGCGAGGGGCTAAGCAACTCAGTGAGACCCTGTCTCTAAATAAACTACAGAATAGGGCTGGGGATGGGGCTTAGTGGTGGAGTGCCCCTGAGTTCAATCCCTGGTACAAAAAAAAACAAAAAAAAGTGAAGACAGACCAGGCCTTGATGCTGCTGGCATCTCAGTGGTTCAAGAGCAGCTTCAAAGGCAGCCCCCGGCTGCTCCTATTGGTGTGTCGCATTCCTGTTCTGTTGCTCTGTGACAGTGGCAGCTCTCCATGTAGCCAGCTGACAGCTTCGGTCTCACTAGGGGAGAGTCACACCTCACTGAGGAGCTGGGAGGGAACAGGAACTCAGGGTCATCCTGCCTTTGCCTTATGGATATCATTGTCCCTCCTGCTGGAACAGGAGGCAGCAGGAGCAGGGAAGGAGGTGGCAGGGTGCCTTGGCCTCGAGCATTTCTTTGCCTCCTTACTGCATCTGAAGCAAGCTCTGTTTTTTTTTTGGGGGGGTGAGGTGGGTGGCTACCAGGGATTGAATTCAGGGACACTTAACCATATCCCCAGCCCTATTTTATGTTTTATTTAGAGACAGGGTCTCACTGAGTTACTTAGCGCCTCACCATTGCTGAGGCTGGCTTTGAACTCCTGATCCTCCTGCCTCAGCCTCCGAGTCTCTGGGATTATAGGTGTGCACCATGGTGCCTGGCTGCAAGCCCTGGTTTGGACGGCAGATGCCCTTGCTTACTCTGCCCCTGCTTACTCACTGTAGATGCCACGCACTTGCCTCAGCTGGCTTTGAGTCTCAGGAGTCCACTGGAAGCCCCTGCTCATGGGGGCATCGAAGTGCTCTGTGTGGTGCATGGGGTAGGGGCAGGTGGTGGCAAGGACAACAGACAGGCAGGTTCTGTTCACCTGTGCACCACAGTTCCACGAACTGTGTTGACATAAACAAGTTCACAGAAAAAGTCATTAATTTTGTGATGATGACAGCAGAGCCTTCAACCCGGCCCAGGCCACACCTGAGGGAGGGCCTGTGCACCTATCCAGGGCAAGGGCCTGGGACGCCAGCCCTGGAACACTTCCCTAGTCCTTAGCTTCATGGAGTGTCCAACTAGTGGAAGAAAAGGACAGCAGGTGTGACAATCACATACACACAGCTACAGCTGAAAGGCCACAAGAAGCAGTGGAGGGTGCTCTGGAAGCATGGCTAGGATCTGAGCGGGTCTATGAGTGCTGGACACAAGAAAGAGACATTCAGGACTAAGCAGGAACTATGAGGCCCTTTGAGTGGTGAGTGCAAAGTCCCTGAGGCAGGAAGGAAGGGAAAATGACAATGGGCATCTGGCTGCAAGCAGGAGCAGCCCTGGAAGGGTGGGGGGTGGCAGGGGAGAATGTGCAGACACATGAGCAGAGGTCGGTGTCCAGGTGTGGTCCTAGTGCAATGGCATAGTTCCAAAGGTCTCCGTGGGTGGTGGTCGCCTGTGTGACGGGATTCTTGTGCTCAGGTAAATGTATATGTGCTCTCCGTTTGTAGTTGGAATATTCACGAGAAAACAAAAACGCAGAGCCTCCTTTTCTGTTGTCTGGCAGGTTATGGAGGAATTCTACAATATATTTGGTCCAGAACTGAAGGCTGTGACAGGGGACCCCAAGCGTATCGACGACGTCCTGTGCAGAGTGGACAGCCTGGTCACCCCCATGGAAAACCTCACCTTCGACCCCTTCAGCAACAAGTCCGCCCAGTACTGGAAATTCGTGATGGACGACTTCAAGATCGAAGTCCTGGCAAGTCACACACCTGTCTGTGACCTGGGAAGCAGTCACCGTGCTGTCCCCATGTTAAATTTGTTGGGTTGTTTAGTGACACTTAGTTTTTTTTTTTCTTTAGATATTTTTAGTTGTAGGTGGACACGATACCTTTATGTTGTTTATTTTTATGTGGTCCCGGGGATCAAACCCAGGGCCCCAGCCCCTCTTTGCTTTTTTTTTTTTAATATTTATTTTTCAGTTGTGGGTGGACACAATACCTTTATTTTTTTTAAAGAGAGAGAGAATTTTTTTTAATATTCATTTTTTAGTTTTCGGCGGACACAACATCTTTGTTGGTATGTGGTGCTGAGGATCGAACCCGGGCCGCACACATGCCAGGCGAGCGCGCTACCGCTTGAGCCACATTCCCAGGCCTTTGCTTTGTTTTTAAACCACGAAAAATAATACCTGCTTATTAGTAAAACCTAGAAACAATACAGAGTAAGATGTGAGGCGAGGTGGACATTCCTCAGCTGTCCCCGCACCACTCCCCAGGCAGACCAAGTTCACATGCAGCTGGATGTGATCAGGGCTTGCTCCATATGGCACAGACCCCCCCTGCCTGGGAATCGAGGTGGGACAGGTGTCACCGCCCCCCACATGGGGACTCTCTTCAGGGTCCTCAGATTCCTGGATCTCATGTCTCCCCTTGTTGACTCCTTTGTTTTTCTGGAGCCCATTTCTGAGTAGCTTCTTCAGACAGGTCTCACGGGACGTATATATTTTTGAGTCTGGTACGAGTGAACTCCGAGGTGAGAGGTATGGAATTCAAAGTGAAAAATCACTTCGGAAATTTGAAGACGTCTGTCACTGATTTCTGGCTTCCGGCATCATTCTGCTTGAAATTTTTTAGAACTAACCTCCACTCTTATCGAAGCGGGTGCAGATGGGAGGGTGGCAGCTCATACCAGCCTGGCTGTGCAGAGACAGGAGGGAGCTGCGTTTGCCCCAGGGCCTTTACCCCAACCCCCAGCCTGGTGTCTCCAAATGCTCAGCCTCCTAGAGGTTTCTTTTTCTTTCTGGAGCAAACCAGTGCTCACCTGCTCCCCCGTGGATACACGAGATTATAACTCTTGGCTTTCCTAAAGTTCCTGTGCAGCAAAAAAAATCTGCCAATTCTCTCCCATTCTTGTCCCCTCCCATGGTTTTTTGTTTGTTTATTTTGGTTTTGTTTTGTTTTGTACTGGGGATTTTGGTACCAGGGGTGTTTAACCACTGAGCCACGCCTCCAGCCCTTTTTATATTTTATTTAGAGACAGGGTCTCCCTGAGTTGCTCAGAGCCTCACTAAGTTGCTGAGGCTGGCTTTGAACTCACTATCCTCCTGCCTCAGCCTCCCAAGCAACTGGAATTATAGGTGTGTGCCTTCACACCTGGCTCTTTTCCATGTGTTTTAAAAATATGATTTATTTCTTGTAAATCTTCTCTCCCCCCTTGTTTTGAATTGGATGGTGAGAGAGAGCAGAAAATCCCTGCAACTAGCTGCTGTTTCTAGCTGTGCCAGCTCCCATGGAAGTGCAGTAGAAATCTGTCCCCCGCCATGGATTTTTTTTTTCTTGTTTCTTGCCACTTTGTTTTTGCAGAATAGTTACAGGGACATGAGGGCTGCTTTATGATTTTTTTTTAATTCCAGATTATTGAGAAAGAAGCAAAAAATTTCATTGATGAATCTTTTAAGACACTTCGATCCGCCGAAGCGGCCTTTGACATGCTCTTAAAATTTAAGCATATTCGTTCGCGAGAGGCTGTGAATCGGCAGATGATGATGAAATTTAATGACATTCTCGCCCAATATTGTAAAGAGGTAACTGGAAAATCCATAGCTCTTGTGGCAATAAAAATCCACATGGCCAAATGGACTGAATGGCCCTTTCCTATGTAAATGCCAGGGAACCGCAGAGTTTTCCCCAGGAGCATGTCACATGATGGGGGTGACCCCCAACAGCACGGTTTTGTTTACTTGGTGAAGAAATTAAATAAGCATTTATCAAGCACAATATTGTCTCCCTCACATTAGGGCAGGCCTGAGGAGTCAGAAATAATCGTAATGATGATAGTGGTGGTGGCTAACCTCGTCCAGGGACTGTCCACATACTGACAGTTAATTCAGAAAAAGTCATCCAGTGCTCAGTGTTCCAAGTGATGACATTAGCACAGAGATGGATGAGTGAAACGCAGAAACTGCCATTAAAGAAATCAGTTTCTAGCGGGGCGGGGTGGTGCATGCCTGTAATCCCGGTGGCCTGGGAGGCTGAGGCACTAGGATTGTGAGTTCAAAGCCAGCATTAGCAATGGCAAGGCCCTAAGCAATTCATTGAGACCTTGTCTCTAAATAAAAATAGGCCTGGGGACGTGGCTCAGTGGTTGAGTGCCTCTGAATTCAACCCCTGGTACCCACCCTCACAAAAAAGAACAACAACAAAAAGAAATCAGTTTCTAGTGGGAGAAACACACATGCACACACAAGTGAATAATCACAAGATAAGCTGAGAACACGGGAAATGGTTAGGCCAATGAGGGACGTGGAAGGAAAGGCCCAAGCGGACCCCTCTGGTGTTAGTCCTGCTGCTGCTCTGGCAGATCTTCCTGCAGTGACCTCAGCACAAGTTTATGCTCTTGCAGAACCGGAGGGCAAAATCTGTCACCATTGCCCTGGGTTGCATCCAGGGGTCAGCTGGGCTGCATTCCCTCCTGGAGCCTCCAGGGAGGGTTCACCGCTTTGTTCTGCCCCGGTTCTGGCAGTTCCTGCCCCTTCCACTCTGGGCTTTCCCTGGCCCCTCCTGTTTTCAGGGGCTTTGTGAGTGCCTGTCTAGGAGAGCTCCCATTCTAAGGTCCGCAGACCTGCAGCCTCAAGTCTGTCTGCAACTCTGCTGGCCCGTGTCACACCCTTAGGTTCTGGGGTTGGAGGTGGACCATCTCTAATCATTCAAATGCAATGCTCAGGAACACAGTGATGCTGGGGTCGAGCCCAGGCCTCACGCTTGCCTGGCAAGTCCTCTGCCACAGAGCTACGCCCCATGCCCAGAAATGCTGCTGCTTTATTATTATTTTGGCTTGACCCTGGTTATGTCTAGAAGAGATTTCCAGATGTCTGATAATCCAGCGTGTGCAGCGAACAGGGCCTGCGTCCCTAAGGCCACTTGGAGCAGTGCAGGTGCCGAGCCAAGGGGAGGATGACCAGGGAGCACGAGGGAAAGCTGTGGGGAGCACACATGGTGAAAGCTCTGTGTCCTAGGACACCCCTCCAGCTTCTAGTTTGCATCCACGCGTCACCTCTTTCTCCGCTCACGTGGTGACGTCCAGCACCAACAGCACGTTTGGTTGCTTTTCAGATTGACATCGTGAATAAGATCTTTGTCAAGAACCTTGAAAACCCTCCTCTGTACAAGAACCACCCTCCGGTGGCAGGCTCCATCTACTGGGAGCGGTCTCTGTTCTTCCGCATCAAGCACACCATCCTCAGGTTCCAGGAAGTGGAGGAGATCCTGGACAGTGAGCGGGGCCAGGAGGTGAGTGGCTTTTCTGAAGCCGTTGCCATCTGCCCACTGCTCCCTCCTAGCGGCAGGTCTCCCGGGTACAGGGGGATCATTGCCTGGGTGGCCACCACCGGCGGCGGGCCATGTGAGAAACGCATTGACCTCAAACTCACATCTGCAGATTAGGGGGTCTTTCCTGTGGTCCTGAGTTTAGGGCTTATATTTAAAATGGCCTTATGTGCCCTTTCTTTATGGCATCTTTAAACACAGGACATGTTCCAGGGTCCTGAGGGCTTCTATTGACCTATGACCGCTGCCTTTTAGGACTGGTCCTCCCAGCAAGCCATGGCTTTTTGTTCATTACAGAGCAGAGGTTGGCCACCTTTTTCTTAAAGATCCAAGCAGTAAATATTTGGGGGTATTTGAAGCTCACACAATTTGTTTTGCAACCAGTCAGTCTGATACTGTTGCGAGAGTATTCTCAGATGAGGAGTAGACAGGCCAACAAGCTGTTTCAATAAAGCTTTACTTATGGGACGGGGCATGGTGGTGCACACCTGTGATCCTAGCAACTTGGGAGGCTGAGGCAGGAGGGATTGCATGTTTGAGGCCAGCCTGGGCAACTTGGTGAGACCCTGTCTCAAAATCAAATAAAAAGCCCTAGGGATGTAGCTCAGGGGTAGGAGCACCTTTGGGTTCCCTCCTCAATACCGAAAAAAAAAGAAAACCCCAAAACCCACTGCACTTTATTTATGGATGATGCTGTGTGAATTTCAGATAATTCCTGTATCACAGAGCTCGGCTTTTCTTCTCATCATTTAAAAACATAAGGAACAATTCTGAGTGCACGGGCTGTACCACATGCCACTGGGGTGTAGTTTAATGATCTATGCTAGAGCAAGCCTGGACTTCAAGTCACACCTACTCGAACCAAGGTGTTATAAGTAATGAATATAAGTAGGCAGAGAGAGAGTTGAGAAAATGTTATTTCTGAGGACAAAATTGCTTGGATTCTTCAATAGGTCAAACAAAAATATCTGGAGGTGGGTCGGACGATGAAGGACTACGAGGACCACAAGTATGAGCAGTGGAAGGAGACCACGGAGCAGGTCCTGCCCAACCTCATGAAGAAGAGCCTGCTCACTAAGGTGCGCAGCGAACACCTGCCAGGGCCGGACCGGGTGGGGGCACATTGCCCTTTTTCCCCGAGGTGTGATTTGCTGTCCCCCATGAGGTGGGTGGGAAGGAGAAGGGAGACGGTGCATGTTGCGGTCAGGGTATGAATGGGCTGGTCGGCAGCCCTGGTGACTCTGGGCATGAGGTTTAACCTCGGACTCCACATGGAAAATGGGACAAGATGACAGAGACGTGCAAAGTGTCAGTTGAACCGTGCACGGAACAGCTGACAGTGGGTTGTTTTTTAAACCTCAGAAAAATGCCCTCTCATGCCATTCATCCTTATCTTAACCACTGGGCCTGGTGTGTCGAGTGCTCAGTGGAAAAAAAATGTAGCCATTAGGAGGAACCCGGCAGCTGTAGATTGTTAGTTCCTGAAATTCTACCAAATTGTCAAGTTCTACTGACATGAAGGAAGAGGGCCGGGTGGGACACCCAGGAGCTTGGATTGCTTACGTCCTATCCAAAGGGGCAGCTGCAGCCCACTGCCAGCCTATCCCTGCCGATGTGATTGGATTTCCCTGGCTTTCAAAGGAAGCCACAATTCTGGATTTTTATGGGATTTCCCAATTTTTAAATGTTGGTGACGAAATTAGATTCTTTAAAAACTCTGTTCACCAAAGAAAATGCACACTCCAGCTAGTTCCAGGGAGAAGGGGCCCACGTTGATCTTTTTCAAATTCACATTTAACTTGGAATGTGCTGACCCCTCGGACCACCCGTCTTTCCCAGGCTGATGAGACCTCTCTTCCACAGACATCTGCCAACAATGAGGAGGCGTCGACTCTGGAAAAGGGGGCTATTTTTGTAATCAATTTTTCTCCAGCTCTCAAAGAGATTATTCATGAAACCAAGTACTTGGAACAGCTGGGATTCCCTGTCCCTGAACTCGCAAGAAACATTGCTCTCCAAGAGGACAAATTTCTTAGGTAAACAGATCTTCTCTTAAACTATCAGTAAACTCTTTGGTCTCAGCCCCTTATACTCTTAAAAACTACTTAGGACCCTCTCTCTTCAAAGCCTTCATTTTTTTTTAATCTTTATTTTCTAGTTGTAGATGGACACAACACAATGCCTTTATTTTATGTGGTGCTGAGAATCAAACCCGGGTCCTGCCCGTGCTAGGCGAGCACTCCACCGCTGAGCCACAATCCCAGCCCAAAGCCTTAATTTTTAAAAAAATATTTTTTAGCCCTAGGTGGACATGATACCTTTATTTTATTTTTATGTGGTGCTGAGGATCGAACCCTGCCCCTCAGAGCTTTCATTTGGGTCTTATAACTATCAACATCAACCACTGTGTGTGTTAGTTTTTTCTTTCTGTGACCAAAATACATGACAAGAACAATTTAGAGGAGAGAAATTTTCTTCGGGGCTCCTGGTTTCAGAAGGCTCAGCCCCTGGTCTCTGGCTCCATTGCTCTGGACCTGAGTGAGGCAGAATATCATGGTAGGAGGGTGTGGTGGAGGAGAGCTGCTCAGGAGCCAGGGACAGGATATAGTCCCCAAGGACACCTCCAGTGACCTATTTCCTCCAGTGATGCCCTGCCTGCCTATAGTTACCACCCAGTAGTCCACTCAGTGACGGAGTTCCAGCTCTGATAAACTCATCATTTCGCCTCTGAACATTCCTGCATTGCTTCACACATGAGCTTGCAGGGGTGGGTGGCATTCTTAGATCCGACCACACTCAAAACTAGGAAGTGTTTAAAGTATGAGTTTACTCACCAATCTAAAAAGAACAAGAATAAACTATTACATGTTAATGCAAATAACAACCAATATTAAAACAAAGTTAGTCAGAATAGTGGAATTGTTTGAAGTTTCTGTGAATCTTTCCCCCACCCCCTGCCCCAGTGCTAGGATGTACCCAGGGCCTTATCCTTGCTAGGCCAGAGCTCCGAAGCTGAGCTACAGCCCTTCCCCTCTGCAGGCCTCTTGATTAAATGTGCTGATGGTTTGTGGTTGGGCTATTAAGCTTCTCCCGGGCGTCACCGTTTCTGTCCTGGAACATGCAGGTACACAGACGGGATGCAGCGTATGCTGGACCACTACCACATGCTCATTGGAACCCTGAATGAGGCAGAGACTCTCCTCCTTGATGATCACTCGCAGGAGCTGGTCCGCGTGTTCAGATCTGGCTACAAGAGGCTGAACTGGAACTCGCTAGGTAACAGGGCCCTGCAGGGGTAGGTGGCATTCTTAGATCCAGACCATAGCAACCACATGACTGCCCTTTTGACTTTGGGACGCCAAAAATAATTCTTTTAGATTGTTTGAGTTGAATTGCAATTTTTTTTCACATTCATAGATGTAGTTAAATAGCTTTAAAAAGTTTTTAAGTTGTTGATGGACCTTTATTTTATTCATTTATTCAATGCTGAGAATTGAGCCCAGTGCCTTACACGTGCTAGGCAAGTGCTCTATCACTGAGCCCCAGCCCCAGCCCGAGTTAAATAGCTTTTGAGGGTTAATAAAAAAAAAAAAATTCTTTGTGGAACTTGGAATGAATCCCCAGGCTTTCTCTGGGAACAAAATTTAAAAAGTGTGCTACTTTGACACTCCACTGACCTCTTACCTCTGAACATAAAGTGACCTTTACTTTTTAAAATTAAAAATGGAACTGGGAGAGAATACTTGGCTCTCTTGCATTGTAAGAATTAAATATAGGGAGGTCCCACGGATCCTTTACCTGGTGCCCCCCAAGAAGTAGCTTTTTGCAGAATCAAAATATCACACCCAAGACGTCGACTTGGACACGTTGGAGATCCTGGACATTTCCACGCCCAGTGGCTGGAGTGGAACCTGTGTCTTTCTGTCCCCACCCTCTCCTTACACCCTGCTGACCAGCGATCCCTGCTGCTGACCAATTATCCCTCCCACACAGCTGTCATTTGGTTTTTTTCAAGAGTGTGATAAAAATGCAACAATACAGTAGTGCTCTTGTCAGTAACTTGGTGACAGTGAGGTGGCCCGTGCTCTTGTGGACTCACGTTTGCTTGTTTATGGGATGTTTTGAGCCTTTTCTGGATGGTTTTCCAGGGTGAATGCTCAGCATTGATGGCTGAGTCCTGCGCAGCGGCGGGGTTGGCTTGGTTTTCCTAACGCCGCTCTTTGTTCTCCCAGGGGGCTCTATGCTTGCAGCAGCAGCGCAGGCGGGGCCCCTTCCCTCATGCTCCCACCCTGGTCACTGGGCCCCTGGGTCACAGGGTCTCCTGTGGTTGGAGTTTGCATTTCTGCAATGGCTGTGGGGTTGAACAGCTGGCCACATGCCTATCTGCTGTCTCGTGTCTTTTGTGAAGTGTCTTCTTGTGTCTCTTGGTCTCTGCTTGTCCTCCTGTTCGTTACACTGTCCTGGGTGCAAGCTGGGTGCCCAGCTCGCCGATGCACGTGCCGTTGAGCCCCGAAAGCCAAGTGCACATTCCTGCTGCTGCTCCTGCTCCTGGCTGCATGTGTGGTTCACATGTATTTCCCCCCACTCTGGCCCGTCTTTTCATCCTCTCAGTGGGGTCTTTTGTTGAGCCAAAGTTTAAAATTTTGATGAAGTCCAAGATGTTGTTTTTGGTAAAATGTCGACTCGCCTTAGATCTTAAAATTTTTCTCTCATTTTTTCCCCTTAAAGTTGTTACAGTTTCATACGTAACCAGTTTCATGGGTAACTGAGCAGTCTGCAACCATTTTTGAGTTTTTTTTTTTTTTTGTTATGAAGCGTGGGACTGATCCTAAGTACTTGCTGCTCACTGTCCTGCTGAGCTTCGTGAGCTCAGGCTGGGGTGTTGCGGGCAGGCAGCAGGCAGTGGAGAGCCCAGGAAGGGGGCAGTGAGAAGATACCAGGCCCCATGGGGCTTTCTCTCCACGGCTCTCAAACATGAGTATGCTAAGAGCACAAGAAACGTGGTGCTGATATACATATAAATGTTAAATGTATTCATATATAAATAGAAGTGAAATTAATTTCTGTCTAAATATAAAATAAACAGAGTGAAGCCATTTCTGGTGATCTCAGTTGATTCTGGGCACAGGCCTTCTCCCGGTCCCTCAGGGGGCTGAGTGGCTCTCTGCCCCTCCCAGGCCCGAGCAGCTGGCACAAGCACTTTCCTGTGACAGGTGTCATGTTCATGTCTTTGGTGGGAGGGATGTGAACGGCAGGGCTGGAAGCCACACATCTTTCTTTTTTTTTTCTCCAAAGGTATTGCTGACTATATAAGTCGGTGCAAACAGGCCATTGGGAAGTTCGAGTCTCTTGTCCACCAGATTCACAAGAATTCCGACGACATTTCCTCCAGGCTCACGTTCATAGAGTCCGTAAACCTCTTTAAATATCCGGCACCTAAAAGTGAGGAGGAGCTTCCAGGTGGGACTGGCTTCTTGGTTTTTCCAGCCGCGGGAGGGATGGGCAGTCCCGTTGGCCAGGGTTTTGTATGTATCATGCATGTCTGTTCTGCCACTGGGATAAAAAAGCATGCCTAGAGGTCCCACGCACTTACCTGGAAGGATCCCAGTCTTGTCCCACTGTATAGACAAATAGTTCTGCAGAATCTCAGGTCTGGAAATCAGTAGTGCTCTTGTCAGTAACTTGGTGACAGTGAGGTGGCCCGTGCTCTTGTGGACTCACGTTTGCTTGTTTATGGATTGTTTTGAGTGGTCCTGGACTAGTTAACAAGGAATTCAAGAAAAGGAAGGTCACCTGAGGACACCCAAAACCACCTGTTGTCCCGGGCACACATGACTCACATTCGGGGGTTGTTGCTGATCTTTGGCTCAGGGTGTATCTTGACTTGGGTGTTGATTCAATTTCCACTTTGGGGTCAAGGTTGGAGGCTGTGTGAGCTCGACACGCAGCTTGGGATTTGGTCGTCCTTCCCTGTGTCATGGACGGCTGTGACGGGGTCTTCCTCTGCAGGAGTGAAGGAATTCTTTGAGTACATTGAGCGAGAGAGGGCCAGAGACATCGACCACATGGTCCGGTGGTACCTGGCCATCGGGCCGCTGCTGACCAAGGTCGAGGGTCTGGTCATCCACACAAACACCGGCAGGGCCCCTAAGCTGTCTGCCTACTACGAGTACTGGGAGAAAAGGATCTACGAGGTGCTAGTGAGGCTCATCCTGAAGTAAGTCCTGTCTCCGTGTGTGTGTGTGTGTGTGTGTGTGTGTGTGTGTGTGTGTTGCAAACAGCACTCCCGGGTTAAATGTCTGTTTGTCTGACTGTTGAAGGGCCTGGCAGGGGCAGGATGGGCTTTAGTTGAACTGGGAGGCTACCTTCTGGCCAAAAGGGCCCCGAGGAAGGAGGGTGACCTTCGTTTGGGCTTATGTTCTTGTTAGGTCCCTTGACATTCACAATGTGCGGGATTATCCCTCTGTCTGCCCTGACTCTCTGAGGTCCGAGTGCAGCACAGCTGGCAGCAGAGGATCTCCAAGAGAAACCTATCGGAAAGACCCCTGGCCCACTCCCCTTCTTGCTGGCCTAGTAACTGGCCTCTGGAACTGTCGTCAGGGGGGTGGGTTGCCTCCTGCACCTGCCCCTGGCAGCCGTTGCCTCTTCTCCTCCTCATGCCCTGCAGGTTGGCTACGGCCAGCGAGTGCTGAGTGCCTGGACATCATCGCAGTAGCGGCCCTCACACTGCCCTGGTGTGCATGCTGGCCACTTAGGGCTACTCTAGAAACTGGCCTATGACCTTCAGTAGTGCCTGTCACAGCCACATCACAGGGTGTTGTTCTCTTCACACAGTGTTCTTTGGGAAGAACCCTAGTTTGCTATTTGACCTTTGCTTCCTGAAAAGGTGTTTTTCTTTTTTTCTCTTTCATTTTTGTTTTGTTTTTAAATGGCATGGTCATGATGAATTGTTGACTTTCCTTTTCCTCCTTGGCTGATGGGAAGCTTAGGACCACATTTGTAGCCTAATGTAGCTAGTGTACAGGTATTTATGATTTGCATTCTTAGTCTCATTCTTTTTTTTTAAATTTTTTTTTGTTGTTGTTGGAATACCTTTACTTTATGTTATTTATTTTTCCATGGTGCTGAGGATCGAACCCAGTGCCTCATGCATGCTAGGCAAGTGCTCTACTACTGTGCTATAACCCAGCCCCTTAGTCTCATTCTTGACTCTGGTTATATTTATTTTTAAAGTTCACAGACAGGAGCGCTCACCTGTACTTTGCTCTGTGCCATGCTCTTTATAGTTCTCATCCCCATTTTATAGAAGAGGACACAAAGTATTGGAAGGTTAAGGGACTCATCTGAGGCCATGCAGTGAGGGAGAGAGAGGGCTGGGATTTGAACCTGGACAGTATAGTGCCACACCACAAGTGTCTCTGATTAACATCTTCTTCCTTTTTTTGGTCTACTCCACTGATTTTAGGGTCTCCTCCTGTAGTTAAGTGTCTCTGTGAGCTACTAAATCCACTTTGAGATAATGCATTAATAAATACAATAAAGATCTTTGGCCTTGTGTTCTGGACCCCATTTGACAAACAAGTTGATTCTTTAAGTAAATCTGTTTTCTATATATTTAATTTATGTTTTATTGTTGCTTTTTAGACTCCTAAAATAGCCCTGTATATAGAGCTGCCTTCTGCAGTGTTTGCACTTCTACTATGCTATTTTTCATCCATCCATTCATCCATTCATCCATCCATCTATCCATCCTTTCATTCATCTCTGCATCCACCTATTTATCCATCAATCTATCCATTAATTTATCATCTCTAGCCATTCTTCCATCCTTTTGTTTATCCATACATACATATATAAATATATTTATCTATCTATCCATATATCCATCCTTTTATTTATCTATTTATCCATCATCAATCATCTATCCATCCACCCATCCATTCATACATGCATGCATACATACATACATACATATATTTATCTATCCATCCATCCACCCATCCACTCATCTATCCATCTACCCATCTATCCATCCATACACCCATCCACCCAGATCCATCCATCCATCCATCCATCTATCTATCCATCAATCCATGCACTCATCCACCCATCTATCCATGCACCCATCTATACATCCATCTATCTATCCATCCAGCCATCCACCCATCTATCATCCACCCATCTATCATCCACCCATCTATCCATCCCTCCACCCATCCATCCATCCACATATCCACCCATCTATCCACATATCCACCCATCTATCCATCCACCCATCTATCTATCCATTCACCCATCTATCCATCCACTCATTTATCCATTCATCCACTCATCTATCCACCCATCCATCCATCCATTCACCCATTCACCATCTATCCATCCATCCACCTATCTATCCACCCATCCATCTATCCATTCACCCATTCACCATCCATCCATCCATCCACCCATCTATCCATCATTGGTCTACCATTCACTCATTCATTTGTTGAAGGCTTCTTAGAGCCTGATGTGAGTCAGGCTCTGGACTGTGTCTTAGTCACAGATGAGGACCTGTCCTCAGGGAGCTTCTCCATCCCCTCAGGGGAGCAAGGCAAGACCCAGGGAACGTGTGTGAGGTGCTTTCTGAGGAAGACACATAGCCGAAAAACTTACGTCTGAGGGCTGCTGTACTGTGGTGGTCCAGAATGGCCATGGGAAGCCATGTGTCAGCCCAGGCTGGAAGGAGAGGAGCCCTCTGTGTAGACACCCAGAGACCAGCTGAAGGGTCAAGAGGGAGGGTGAAGCTGAGAGGCAGGTGGGGCTGGATCAGTCACAATCTAGAAACCCTAACCAGGGGCTGCGGGGTTCTGAAAGCAGCGGGGGTTCTGGAGTGTTTTAATCTGGGGAGAGACAGAGAGAGAAGATGTTTTTAAAACTCTCTGCAGCTGCCATGAGGTTACTGGGTTGTGTGGGGGGAAGAGGGGAAGCAGATTTGAAGGCTGAAGAAGTGTCCCATCCTGGCATGTCCCTGGTTGTGTGACCCCAGAAAGGGCAACACAGGATGGCAGATGGGGCGAGGGAGGGAGTGTTCCTTTTACCTGAACCTGAGCCGGGCAGTGTTTAGAGGTCATCACTGTCATTTCCCACCAAGAGGTAGCTGACTTTCCAACATTAGAAATGCACAATTCACATAAATTCAGGATAAAAGGGGTGCACAGGGTCACAGGCCCCAGTCTGTGTGTTCCTGCTGGGTGGTGGGTGCTTCTGTTGGCTCAGTTGTCGGACGTTTCACCCAATGGTCCCTGAGTTTTCTCCCCTCGCCCTCTTAGGAATCTGCAGTCTTTTAATTCTCTAGTCCTGGGGAACGTCCCTCTGTTCCAAGTGGAGACCATTCTGACAGCTCCTGAGATCATCCTTCACCCCAATACAAACGAGATCGACAAGCTGTGTGTCAACTGCGTCCGGAACTGTGTGGAGATCACCAAGGTAAGGGCCGGAGGCTGTGTTGCCCTTCAGGAGGCTCCGCTGTGGAAGGCAGGTCCCCTGGGAGGCAGAGGACGCGGGCTCTGCCTCTCTCCTGTCTCTTCCCAGCTCCTCCTCTGCAGGCCCTGGATGAACTCTATCCCATCTGCCCTGTAAGACGCACACCATTTCCCCTCATCCCTGGTGGAGACGCCTCCCAGTGGCTTTTGATTTCACTTAGAACACACTCCTCATGCCTCTGTGAGGTGGCCCTCACTGTTGGCACCTGCCACCCTTCTGATCTCAGGTCCTATCTGGGTCATCCTCCACCTCGTCCAACAGTGGCGCTGCTGAGCTGTCTCCCTCGGTCCTGCCTGACCCCACGCAGCTCCATCGCGCCTCTGCCTTGCTGCCTGCCCTTCCTCCCACTGGACACCCCCTTGCCTCCCTCGTTCTCAGCTGATTAGTCTATAGACCACCGGCCTGGAGAAGACCGGGCAAATGCAGCCCAAGGGTCTCCTTCACCTTGGATCCCCTACACTGAGAAGGGCATCTGGGTCGCAGTTGGCTCTTGGTGAAGGCCTGTTGAATGAGCGACTGTTGTGAACAGCCCAGGGGCTGTGTTTCCAACAGCCAGAGGAGGGGCTGTCTCTGTGGGCTGGGGGCCAGGGCTGACTCTTCACCTGGTTTGCTCAGCCATGCAGGGGTGTTTCAGGCGTTTTTTTTTTCTTCTTCTAATGTTTCCTTTATTTTAAAATTTAATTTTATTTATTCTAATTTGTTATAGATGACTGCAGAATGCATTTCAATTCACAGTACACATATAGAGCACAATTTGTCACGTCTCTGGTTGTACACAAGTAGAGTCACACCATTCATGTCTTCTTGCATGTACTTGGGGTAATGATGTCCATCTCATTCCACCGTCTTTTCTACCTGCTCCCTTCCCCTCCATCCCCTTTTCCCTGTCTGAAGTTCCTCCATTCCTCTCATGCTTCCCACACCATCCCCATTATGGATCTGCATCCTCATATCAGAGAAAACATTCAGCATTTGTTTTTTGGGGGTTTGACTTACCTCATTTAGCATTATATTCTCCAACTCTATCCATTTACCTGCAAATGCCGTGTGATTTTATTCTCTTTTAATGCTGAGTAATATTCCATTGTGTATGTATACCACATATTCTTTATCCATTCATCTACTGAAGGGAATCTAGGTTGGCTCCACAGTTTAGCTATTGTGAATTGAGCTGCTGTAAACATTGATGTGGCTGTGTCCCTGTAGAATGCTGTTTTTAAGTCCTTTGGGTATAGACCAAGGTGTGGGATAGCTGGGTCAAATGGTAGTTCCATTACCAGATTTCCAAGGAATCTCCATACTGCTTTCCTGATTAGCTGCACCAATTTGCAATCCCACCAGCAATGTATGAATGTGCCTTTTCCCCACATCCTCACCAACACTTAATGTTGTTTGTATTCTTAACAGCTGCCATTCTGATTTCAGTGAGATGAGATCTTAGAGTAGTTTTGATTTGCATTTCTCTAATTGCTAGAGATGTTGAACATTTTTTTAATGTATTTGTTGATTAATTGTATATCATCTTCTGAGAAGTGTCTGTCTGTTCAGTTCCTTGGCCTGTTTATTGATTGGGTTATTTGTTTTTTTGATGTTAAGATTTTTGAGTTCTTTATATATCCTGGAGATTATTGCTCTATCTGATGTGCGTGTGGTAAAAATTTGCTCCCATCAGGCGGTTTTTTTGTTTGTTTCTTTTTTTAGGTAACTATTTCAAAAATTCTTTTTGGATATGCATTACAGTTAAGTGTATTTTCACCTATTATTATACATACGTACTTTCCATTCTTGTGGTTGTACATGATGTGGAGTTACACTGGTTTTGTATTCATATGTGACATAGGAATGTTATATCCAGTTCATTCTACTGTCTTTCCTATTCCCATCCCCCTCCCTTTCCTTCATTCCCCTTTGTCTAATCCAGTGAATTTCTATTCCCCCACACTTATTGTAGGTTAGCATCCGCTTATCAGAGAGAACATTCAACCTTTGGTTTTTGGGGATTGACTTATTTCACTTAGCATGGTAGTCTCCACTTCCATCCATTTACTGGAAAATGCCATAATGTACTTGGGGTAATGATGTCCATCTCATCCCATCGTCTTTCCTACACCCTCCCTTACCTTCCTTCATTTTTCTGTATGGCTGAGTAATATTCTATTGTGTACATACACCACATTTTCTTTATTCATTTATCTATTGAAATGGCACCTAGGTTGGTTCCATAGCCTGGCTATTGTGAATTGAGCTGCTATAAACATTGATGTGGCTGCATCACTGTAGTATGTTGATTTTAAGTCCTTTGGGCATATGCAGAGGAGTGGGATAACTGGGTTAAATGGTGGTTCCATTCCAGATTTTCTGAAAAATCTTTATACTACTTTCCAGAGTGGCTGTACTACTTTGCAGTCCCACCAGCAATGTATAAGTGTACCTTTTCCCCCCACATCCTCACCAATATTTGTTGTTACTTCTATTCTTGATAACTGCCATTCTGACTGGAGTGACATGAAATCTCAGTGCAGTTTTAATTTACATTTCTCTAATTGCTGGAGATGTTGAACATTTTTTTATATATTAACAGACCATATTTCTCCCATGAAGTGTGTTTTAGGCATTTTTAAGAATGAAGATAACTCTACATATAATAAACGGATCATTTCATTTTACTGTGCTTGGAAATGAATGAATAAATTGCACATATTTTATAATCTGTGCTAATAATTTAGAGTAAATTCTTCTAGTTTTTTGGTGTTACATCACTGAGCCTTTAGGGGAAGAGATCCATTTCCAAGGTGTAAGTAAATCCCAGTAATGTTCTCTCAAACATTACAGCACTTAATCACTGCGTTTCCTGCCAGCTTACCTTTTCTCCTCACTAGCCCCATGTGTTACCTGGAATTCAACCTGAAGGGCTGTTGGGAGGGTCCGGGGATCACACAGGAAGCATGGCCTGACCTTGGCATGCAGGAGCACATCAGCTGCTGCCACTGGAGCTGGTGTTGCTGCTAGTCATTATGGCAGTAGAAGTGGTGGCTGCCGGGATCCTATTTTGCTGATTAGATGACTGTGTTCGGTGAAACGCACTCCTGGCTTGCTGTTATGAATCATACTTGATTAAAAGAAAAGGGAAATCTTACCTACCTGCAGTCCCAGCGTGGGGGCAGGGGGCTCTCTGAATTTGAGGCCAGCCTGGGCAACACATAGAAAGACCTTCCTTGTCTTGAAATAGAGGAACAAAACAACAGCAGGGAGATGTTGCATCAGCAGATCTGTTCCAGAACAGATCTGGATGGTCCATTTGTGTGACTGATTTGTGTTTTTTTTCTTTTTTTAAGATTTTTTTTTATTGGTTGTTCACAACATTACAAAGCTCTTGACATATCATATTTCATACATTAGATTCAAGTGGGTTATGAACTCCCAATTTTTACCCCAAATGCAGATTGCAAAATCATGTCGGTTACACATCCACAATTTTACATAATGCCCTATTAGTAACTGTTGTATTCTGATACCTTTCCTATCCCCCCTCCCCTTCCCTCCCATCTTCTCTCTCTACCCCATCTACTGTAATTCATTTCTCTCCTTGTTTATTTTCCCATTCCCCTCACAACCTCTTATATGTAATTTTGTATAGCAATGAGGGTCTCCTTTCATTTCCATGCAATTTCCCTTTTCTCTCCCTTTCCCTCCCATCTCATGTCTCTGTTTAATGTTAATCTTTTCTTCCTGCTCTTCCTCCCTGCTCTGTTCATAGTTGCTCTCATTATATCAAAGAAGACATTTGGTATTTGTTTTTTAGAGATTGGCTAGCTTCACTAAGGATAATCTGCTCTAGTGCCATCCATTTCCCTGCAAATTCCATGATTTTGTCATTTTTTAGTGCTGCGTAATACTCCATGGTGTATAAATGCCACATTTTTTTATCCATTCATCTATTGAAGGGCATCTGGGTTGGTTCCACAGTCTTCCTATTGTGAATTGTGCTGCTATGAACATCGATTTGGCAGTATCCCTGTAGTACGCTCTTTTAAGGTCTTCAGGGAATAGTCCGAGAAGGGCAATAGCTGGGTCAAATGGTGGTTCCATTCCCAGCTTTCCCAGGAATCTCCATATTGCTTTCCATATTGGCTGCACCAATTTGCAGTCCCACCAGCAATGTACAAGTGTACCCTTTTCTCCACATCCTCACCAGCACTTGTTGTTGTTTGACTTCATAGTGGCTGCCAATCTTACTGGAGTGAGATGGTATCTTAGGGTGGTTTTGATTTGCATTTCTCTGACTGCTAGAGATGGTGAGCATTTTTTCAGGTACTTGTTGATTGATTGTATGTCCTCCTCTGAGAAGTGTCTGTTCAGGTCCTTGGCCCATTTGTTGATTGGGTTATTTGTTATCTTATTGTCTAATTTTTTGAGTTCTTTGTATACTCTGGATATTAGGGCTCTATCTGAAGTGTGAGGAATAAAAATTTGTTCCCATGATGTAGGCTCCCTATTTACCTCTCTTATTGTTTCTCTTGCTGAGAAAAAACTTTTTAGTTTAAGTAAGTCCCATTTGTTGATTCTTGTTATTAACTCTTGTGCTTTGGGTGTCCTATTAAGGAATTTGGAGCCCGACCCCACAATATGTAGATCGGAGCCAACTTTTTCTTCTATCAGACGCAGAGTCTCTGATTTGATATCAAGCTCCTTGATCCATTTTGAGTTAACTTTTGTGCATGGTGAGAGAAAGGGATTCAGTTTCATTTTGTTGCATATGGATTTCCAGTTTTCCCAACACCATTTGTTGAAGATGCTATCCTTCCTCCATTGCATGCTTTTAGCTCCTTTATCAAATATAAGATAGTTGTAGCTTTGTGGATTAGTCTCTGTGTCCTCTATTCTGTACCATTGGTCCACCCACCTGTTTTGGTACCAGTACCATGCTGTTTTTGTCACTATTGCTCTGTAATATAGTTTGAAATCTGGTATCGCTATACCGCCTGATTCACACTTCCTGCTTAGAATTGCTTTTGCTATTCTTATTCTGGGTCTTTTATTTTTCCATATGAATTTCATGATTGCTTTATCTATTTCTACAAGAAATGCAGTTGGGATTTTGATTGGCATTGCATTAAACTATAGAGAACTTTTGGTAATATCACCATTTTGATAATGTTAGTTCTGCCTATCCATGAACAGGGTATATTTTTCCATCTTCTAAGATGATCTTCTACTTCTCTCTTTAGGGTTCTGTAGTTTTCATTGTATAAATCTTTCACTTCTTTTGTTAGGTTGATTCCCAAGTATTTTATTATTTTTTTTGAGGATATTGTGAATGGAGTGTTTTTCCTCATTTCCATTTCAGAGGTTTTGTTGCTGATATACAGAAATGCCTTTGATTTATGTGTGTTGATTTTATATCCTGACACTTTGCTGAATTCATTTATTAGTTCTAGTAGTTTCTTTGTAGACCCTTTTGGGTCTTCTAGGCATAGAATCATGTCGTCCACAAATAGTAATAATTTAAGTTCTTCTTTTCCTATTTTTATGCCTTTAATTTCTTTCGTCTGTCTAATTGCTCTGGCCAGTGTTTCGAGAACTATATTGAATAGAAGTGGTGAGAGAGGTCATCCCTGTCTTGTACCATATCTTAGAGGGAATGCCTTCAATTTTTCTTCATTCAGAATGATGCTAGCCTGAGGCTTAGCATAGATAGCTTTTACAATGTCGAGGTAAGTTCCTATTATCCCTAGTTTTTCTAATGTTTTGAACATAAAGGGATGCTGTACTTTGTCGAATGCTTTTTCTGTGTCTATCGAGATGATCATATGATTCTTATCTTTAAGTCTATTGATGTGGTGAATAACATTTATTGATTTCCGTATATTGAACCATCCTTGCATCCTAAAGATGAATCCTACTTGATCATGGTGCACAATTTTTTTGATGTGTTTTTGTATTCGATTCGCCAAAATTTTATTGAGGATTTTTGCATCTAGGTTCATTAGAGATATTGGTCTGTAGTTTTCTTTCTTTGAGGTGTCTTTGTCTGGTTTTGGAATCAGGGTGATGTTGGCCTCATAGAATGAATTTGGAAGAGCTCCCTCTTTTTCTATTTCCTGAAATAACTTGAAAAGTATTGGTATTAATCTTCTTTAAAGGTTTTGTAAAACTCTGCTGTATACCCATCCAGTCCTGGGCTTTTCTTGGTTGGTAGTCTTTTGATTGCTTCTTCTATTTCATCTATTGTTATTGTTCTGTTCAAATTGTGTGTATCCTCTTGACTCAGTCTGGGCAAATCATATGACTTAAGAAATTTATCGATGTCTTCACTATCTTCTATTTTATTGGAATATAGGTTTTCAAAATAATTTCTAATTGTCTTCTGTATTTCTGTAGCATCTGTTGTGATATTGCCTTTTTCATCCCGTATGTTAGTAATTTGAGTTCTCTCTCTTCTTCTCTTCGTTAGCATGGCTAAAGGTCTATCGATCTTATTTATTTTTTCGAAGAACCAACTTTTAGTTTTGTTAATTTTTTCAATAGTTTCTTTTGTTTCAATTTCATTGATTTCTGCTCTGATTTTAATTATTTCTTGCCTTCTGCTACATTTGCTGTTGTTTTGCTCTTCCTTTTCTAGGGCTTTGAGATGAAGTATGAGCTCATTTATTTGTTGGTTTTTTCTTTTTTTGAGGAATGACCTCCAGGCGATGAATTTCCCTCTTAAAACTGCTTTCATTGTGTCCCATAGATTCTGATATGTTGTGTCTGTATTTTCATTTATCTCTAAGAATTTTTTTTATTTCCTCCTTTATGTCTTCTGTAACCCATTGATCATTCAGTAACATATTGTTCATTTTCCATGTGATGTAGGATTTTTCCTTCCTTCTTTTATCATTGATTTCCAGTTTCATTCCATTATGATCAGATAAAATGCATGGTATTATCTCCCCCCTTTATATTTACTGAGGGTTGCCCTATGGCATAATATATGGTCTATTTTTGAGAAGGATCCATGTGCTGCTGAGAAAAAAGTATATCCACTTGATGATGGTTGATATATTCTATATATGTCAGTTAAGTCTAGGTTATTGATTGTGGTATTGAGTTCTATAGTTTCTTTATTCAACTTTTGTTTGGAGGATCTGTCCAATGGTGAGAGAGGTGTGTTGAAGTCACCCATAATTATTGTGTTGTGGTCTATTTGATTCTTGAACTTGAGGAGAATTTGTTTTATGAATGTTGCAGCACCATTATTTGGTGCATAAATATTGAAAATTGTTATGTCTTGTTGGTGAATGGTTCCTTTTAACAGTATATAATGTCCTTCCTTATCCTTTTTGATTAACTTAGTCTTGAAGTCGATTTTATTCGATATGAGGATGGCCACCCCTGCTTGCTTACAAGGACCATGTGCATGGTATATTTTTTCCCATCCATTCACCTTCAGCCTGTGTATGTCTTTTCCAATCAGATGTGTCTCCCGGAGGCAGCATATTGTTGGATTTGTTTTTTTAATCCATGATACCAGCCTATGTCGCTTTATTGGAGAGTTTAAGCCATTAACATTTAGAGTTACTATTGATATATGGTTTGTACTTCCAGCCATGTTTGATTATTTATCCTTTTTTTAAAAATTTAGTTTGTTTCTCCATGATTATTTTTCCCCCCACCCTCTGTCTTTACCGAAGCACTTCCCACTGATGGTTTTGGTTATTGTTTTTCATTTCTTCCTCGTGTAGTGTTTTGCTCAAGATGTTTTGCAATGCTGGTTTTCTGGCTGCAAATTCTTTTAACTTTTGTTTACCATGAAAGATTTTTATTTCGTTGTCATACCTGAAGCTTAATTTTGTTGGATACAAAATTCTTGGTTGGCATCCATTGTCTTTCAGTGTTTGAAATACATTGTTCCAGGACCTTCTTGCTTTCAGCATCTGTGATGAAAAATCTGTTGTTAACCTTATTGGTTTACCTCTGAATGTAATCTGCCTTTAATATTTTCTCTTTGTTATGTATATTGGATATCTTCATAACAATGTGTCTTGGCATTGGTCTACTGTGATTTTGTATGCTCGGTGTCCTGTATGCATCTACAATTTGTATATCCGTTTCCTTTTTTATTTCTGGAAAGTTTTCTGTAATTATTTCATTCAGCAGGTTACTTATTCCCTTGGTTTGAATCTCTGCCTTCCTCTATCCCGATGACTCCTTTGTTTGGTTTTTTTATGTTATCCCATATCTCTTGGATGTTTTTCTCGTGATTTTTTACCTGCCTTTCTGAGTTGGCTAGACTCTTTTCAAGATGATATATTTTGTCTTCATTATCTGACGTTCTGGCTTCTACTTGCTCCACTCTGTTAGTGATACTCTCATTTGAGTTTTTAATTTGGTTTATAGTTTCCTTCATTTCTAGAATCATTGTTTGATTTTTTTAATAATCTCTATCTCCTGATAAAGATGCTTAACTTCTTCTTTTATCTGTTTATGTAATTCGTTTTCAATGTGTTCTTTCGCTGCTTGAATTTGCTGTCTCGTATTCTCTTTAAGGTTCCATTCCATGTGTCTAAGGTGTTCCTTGAGTTCTTTATATGACCATTTTTCTGATGTCTCTAGGTCCTCCTGTATATTTAGGCTGTCCTTTATTGTTTGTACTCCTTTTCTTCCTTGCTTTTTCAAGCTGCTCATGTTACTTCTTATTCTGTTTGACTGCTGAGTTACTGTTTACTCCTATAAATTTATTTGATGCTTGGGAGGAAAGGTATTAGAAGGGAAGGGAAGAAGTCACTAAAGAGAATAAGAGTAGGCAGGTAGAATTCAAGGAAGGGGGAATAAGAAAATTGAAAAGAAATGAAAAGACAAAAGAAGAAAAAAATAGGAAATAAAAAAAAGAAAAAAAATTTAAAAATAATAATAATAATAATAAAAATTAAAATTAGAAGAAAAAAATTTAAAAAAATTTAAAAAATTTAAAAAACAAGAAAGAAAAATGAAAATGAACCCCCCCCCAAAAAACTAATAAATGCAGTCTTAGAGTTTGATTAACTTCTCTTCCAGTAGGTGAAGCTGTGCCCACCAGGCCAAGCTTCTCCTGTCAATACGCAGGAACCAATCACTGTGCAGCAGCTCCTCCTCCCAGACTGGGCGAGTCTCCAATCCTGAGTGCTTAGGGCCTCCTCTTGTGTCTAGTCACTTCCCCACTTTTCCTCTAGCCAGGACCCTCTCACCGGTGACGCTCACCACAATACTGGCTACACACCAGGTCTGCTCCCGGGAGCCCTGTTTTCATGAACGACTTGGCACACTCTCCCTGTTTGCCATTCCCTCAGACCCTAAGTTTGTAGAGCTTGGGGCTGAGAATCCTCAGAGAATTTTACTTGCCCTCCAGTAGCCATGCACCTGGTAGCTGGTGCAAGAGACCTCAGTTGTCAGGACTGGTGGGAGCGGTAGCCGGGAGTTCTGCACCGCGGGTCCCGCACCACTCCTGATTCCCTCGGTCTGGCTATCGCGCTCACCGGAGAGCTGGGAGGGGCCCTTAAGGTTTCCCCGATGTGTGGAGAGGGAAGGCTAGGGGATTACACACCTGTAGCCACAGGTTTCAATGAAGTTATCTCCTCCGCTGCAGTCTGGTGATGTCAGTTCTCTGCCATGGTGGTATCTCTTGCAAATGGCGACAGTTCGTTTCCCTTCGCAGGGTGACCAATGCAACGGGTGGGTCCTTACTGTCTCTTCCAAGCCCCGTTTCAATCCTGTGGCCACTGCCTATGAAGGCTCTGTTGGCATTTACCTCCGTAGGATCAGAGGGGCCGACCAGTTATTTCAGCGGGATGGATTAGTGCTGAGTCACAGCTGTTTGTCTGCGGGAAGCAGGTGAACGGGAGCTTGAATTCAGCCGATCCGGGCTCAGTGTGTGTTCTGAGAGGCCCAGACTGTTCGCCCCAGATCCACGTTAGCTCAGCATTGCCTAGTGATCCTGAGAAAACAGCATTTAGACTGTTTATGACTCCCTATACCTGCACAGCTGAAGAGGTCAGAGACTTGATCTTTCCGTGCCTGCCGCCATGTTCTGATTTGTGTTTTTTCATATGTAAATATGGAAGCAAAGGTTGTCTTGTTTATCTATTATCCACTTAGCTTTTATAACCTACAAGCCACAGTTAGCTTTTATTGCCTACAAGCCACTCCAGCCCTTAGAGGTGAAAAATGGTAACTATGTATGTAGCTTGAGGTTCCTGGGCTGGGTTCTTCTTAGTGCACCTTGGGGCCTTTGTTGTGCTCACTCATAGACTCTTGGCTTTGTCTGCCAGTTGGGGGCCACTCACAGCTATGATGACTAGTGGGCTATGGACTGGGCATCTTGGTTCTCTTGTATCTGGCTTGGCTCAACTTGGCCTGTTGCTGGTCCCAAGGTTTGCAGAGCAGAAAAGCATGGGCTGTAGGGCTTGAGTCCCTGCCTGGGTCTTGTATAAGGCCCCCTTCTGCCCCTTGCCTGCTGGTCAAGTGGAGTTGCAAGAGCTGAGTCATGCTGGGGAAGCAGATTTTTTTGATGGTGGGGATTTTTGCAATCTGGAAAACTTATTAATAATAAAGTGATTTTCCATTAGTAGCAAGACTTCTTGCTGAATACCAACATGTCTATGGGAGAAGGAGCAGATACTAAAATCCTGTCTTTCCCCTGGTTCTGATCTTGCCAGCATTTTGTGCGATGGATGAATGGCAGCTGCATACAATGCCCACCCCAGAAGGGGGAGGAAGAAGAAATTGTTATAATAAGCTTCCACAATGACATCTGCGTGAACCCTCAGATAATTGAGCAAGCTGTCATGATCCCCCAAAATGTCCACAGGCTGCTGATCAATCTCATGAAGTACCTGCAGAGGTGGAAGCGCTATCGACCCCTCTGGAAACTGGACAAAGCTATTGTGATGGAGAAATTTGCTGCCAAGAGACCTCCTTGTGTGGCCTACGATGAAAAGCTGCAGTTCTATTCCAAGATTGCTGGTGATGTGATGCGCCACCCGCTGGTCAAGGATGAGCACTGCATCAGACTGCAGCTGGGACCACTGGCCAGTACTGTACAGGAAAATGCCAAGTCCTGGGTGCTGTCACTGGGGAGGCTCCTCAATGAGTCGGCTAAGGAGGAGCTGGAAAGTCTCCAAGAAGAGATTGAGGTGCCCTCCCTGCTGCTGCCTTCCTCTGAAACCCCACTTGGTGGAGGTGGGTCTTGTCCTGGCACTGTTCTGCTCTTCCAGTTGTTCACTGTCCTTGGAACTTTCTTTCTCTCGTAGTCCCTGTCCAAAAATCTTAAGAAGAGTCCCAGCACCCTTGAAGAGCTCAAGTTCGTTCTTGCAACAATTGCAGAAATTAAAAGTAAATCTTTGGTCATGGAACTAAGATACAAGGACGTCCAGGAGCGCTACCGGACCCTGGCCATGTATAAAATCTTTGTAAGTCAACCACTATTTTCTTACATATTTTGCATTTTGGGGTTGGCTCCTGGGACCCTTTTCAGAAATCCTTCTCAGGTATACTGCCCAATATTTGCATCCAAGTAGGCGACTTTAAGTAATACATCACCAACGCAAGGCAACCTGTAGATATTTAGAATAACTTAAACTTAGAGGTTATTTCTTTTCTTTTTGGTACCAGGGATTGAATCCAGAGGTGCTTAACCACTAAGTCATGTCCCTAGTACTTGTTATATTTTATTTAAGACAGGGTCTCACTGAGTTGCTTAGGGCCCCACTAAGTTGCTGAGGTTGGCTTTGAACTCATGATCCTGCCTCAGCCTCCTAAGCTGCTGTAATTACAGGTATGTGCCACTGCGCCCGGCTAGAGGTTATTTCTTGACCTTGCACAGCTTATGTGGTAGTTTTGTATACCAGTCTGTAACTGCACACCATTTCTCCTGTATCCTTTCTTTCATTTTCTTTTCTTTCTTTCTTTTTTTTCTGGGTGTTTAGTTTCTTTAATAAAAGGCTCTTGTAAAAATGAGAGGTGAGGGAGATGAAACTGGTACATGATAATTCAATTAGTCTTTGTTAGGGTGGTCCAGTGTGGTAGCTTTTGAAGCCCATGGATGAGTTCAGGGGGTTCTGGGCTCTTCCTGAAATTTTGCAGGACATTGGTGCTCTGAGCATTCTTCTGGTGAGGGCTGCAGGCTTTCAGCCCATCTGCTGCAGAAGCATCAGGCTGGAGCTCTGACTCCCGGACCTGAGGCCGTGCAAGTGCATGCACGTCTGTGTCCATGAAGATGCCTGATTACTGATTATGTTTTGTTTTTCTTCTTCTTCTTTTGCTGGAAGTTTATATTTTTTAAAAATTGTACTGTTTCATCTAAATTTTCAAATTTATTTCATGAACATGTTCATACTGTCTCATTCCCTCTTCAGTGGCAGCAGGCTGTAGTGATGCTTCATGTCTGTTCTGGTATTGGCTGTTTTTATTTTCTTCCAACTTGTCTTGATCATCAGGTACACCAGATACTTATCAGTTTGAGTTTTTTATTTTTTTTTTTATCGACACGTAACACACCTGTGGAGAATTGTAGAAACCACAGGTGTACAACTTGATGAATCTTCACAGTGAGCATCCCTGTAGTCAGAACCGAGATTAAAGAATGCAATGTTGTCAACACCCCACGAGCCCCTCCCAGCCTTCCTTTTAGGCAATACTCTCTGGCAAAGGAAGCTTCTACCAGATCTTTAACAATAGAGATTATATTTGCCTGTTTTTGAAGTGTATATAGATTGAATGATAAAGTATATACTCCTTGGTGTGTTTTTTCACTCACTTTTACATTTATTTTATTTTTTTTAAAGTAGAGAAGAGAGAAAGGAAGGAACACTTTTTTTTTAGAGAGAGGAGAGAAAGAGAGAGAGAATTTTAATATTTATTTTTCATTTTTTTTGCGGACACAACATCGTTGTTTGTATGTGGTGCTGAGGATCGAACCCGGGCCGCACGCATGCCAGGCGAGCATGCTACCGCTTGAGCCACATCCCCAGCCCTCACTTTTACATTTCTTGAGATTCCCCGTCTTTGCTGTATAATATTCCGCTGCACGACTGTGCCACTAGAGGGTGCTGGGATATTATGAGCATTGCTGATGTGACCATATTTGCATATACTTTTGCTGTACTTCTGCATGCATGAATTCATATTGGCTGTGAGCCTGGACAGCATATTGCTGGGTTATAGGGAATGTACATGTTCAGCTTTACTGTTTTCTGCTAGCTTTCCAAAGGGGTGGTACTGATTTACATTCACACCACAGATATCAGTTGCTCCACACCCTTGCAAACAGTTGATAAGTCGTTTTTAAAACAATGTTTGGTTTCCTTTATCCTCTCTCTGGGTGGAGATCATTCCATCCTCCTCTGGCTTCCAGGGTTCCACCTGAGAAGCCAATGGTCCACTTTGGTGCTGCATTTGAAGGTCGTCTAGTCCAACTCATCTTCTTGTCTGCTTTAAAGATCTTTTTCTGTGTTTGGTTTCCAGAAATTGTAACATGATGTAACTAGGTTCTTTGTTTTTAAAATCCCAGTTGGGGTTTGTAGAACCTTTAAACTTTGCAGGTTGATGCCTTTGTCTAGTTTTGGAAAATGAACACCTTTCTCTGGGTCTTTTCTTCTGTGCTCTTTTCTCCAGGCCACGGGCATTAGGCTGGCTCACCAGGGCCTCACCACTCCCTTTTCTTCCTGTGGCTCATTCTGAATAGTTCGACCTCACCCTTGGGTTCAAGCACTTTCTACTTGGTTGAGACTGGTGTGTGGTGGCGGTTCATTAGCCCTTCCCTCGAGCTCTCCACTTCAGGCATCATCATGATCAGTTCTAGAATTTCCATTAAAAAAAAAATTCCTCTTCTATGCCCAAATTCTCAACTTTGCCTTCTGTTTCCTTTTCTCTTTTAAGCAAAATCATTTTCAGTTCTGTGTCTGATCAGGGTCAGTTTATGTGGTCTGTGAGTCTCTTTGTTTCATTTAAGCCCCCTTGTGTCTTCATAAGCTTGGTATTTCTGTTTGAGTTCTGGACAGTGTATGTGGTGAATTGTGGAAAGAACTGGAGGCTCTAGACAAAGTTGTATTTCATCAGAGGAGATTTGTTTTTACTTCTGAAGGACAGGATAGCTAGGTGCATTGCAACCCAAAATAACCTATTCTAATAAGAGACTAGGTTTCTTTGAAACTGGGCTTTATTTTACAAAGGATTAACGCTCTTGGTTACCTCCATCTCTCTATTTATCTTTTTTTTTTTTTTTTTTATTGTACTAGGGACTAAGCCAAGGGACACTCTACCACAGAGCTACATCCCCAGCCATTTTTTTTTTTTTTTTTTTTTGGTGTGCTGGGGATTGAACCCAGGGCCTTGGGCATGGGAGGCAAGCACTCTACCAACTGGGCTATATAAGGAGCTCCCAAGTCATTTTTATTTTTCTTTTATTTTTCTTTTGAGATAGTGTCTTGCTGAATTGCCCCAGCTGGCCTCAAACTTCCGGTCCTCCTGCCTCAGCCTCCAGAGTAGCCGAGATTACACACTGCACCCAGCTATCTATATTTTGAAATGATTTTGTCCTGGTTTCATTTTACTTATAAAAGCATAACTTTAATATACCAACCAGCTTTTTCAGCTGGTTCAAATGACTCAGGCTGCTGTTGGGAGACCCAGAAATCCTGGGAAGTACTTGGGACACTTCAGTCCCAAATAGCGGGTAACTTACTATCTGTTTGTTGATCAGCCTCCTGAAGCAGAGCAAGAACAGGTTAACAACATAGAGAACATGTGGGTCGGTCTCTTCAACGAGGCGCTGAACGTCGATCACGCTCTCTTAGGCATAAAGAGAACGTTCACCGAGGTACCCTCCACATCTCACTCCACGTCAAGACACTGGGGGAAATGTGTTTACACTGCGCTGAGTTAATGTGACCTTGCCTTTCTCAGATCACTCGGGGTGAAATAATGAACTACAAATTACAGATAGAGAACTTTGCAAAACGCTTTTACAGTGAAGGCCCTGGTTCTGTTGGTGAAGACCTTGACAGAGGTAGGTCACCCTCCTTGGGTGCACTGAGCTAGCTGGGTCTGTTTTGCTTAGGAAGTTTGTGGTGGGTGGTACTTGTGTCACCATTTAAATATCTAGTTGTCCCTCAGATGCTTTTCTCCTTGATGGCTTTTCATATGTGAAAAGCTGGGCTAATTCAATGCATTGACTCTCAAGAGCCCACCATGTGAGGCTTTGAGAGCTGGGGAGTAGGGCCTGCTCCCGGAGGGAGGATTCTTGCTACAGCAAGCAGAGATTCTTGCTGTAGCACCTGCATGGTAAGCACCAGCCTCTGCCTTTGGGGATGTCACCTCACTTCCTTCCAGGGACCTTGCTGCTCTCCTCCCCTGGCATTCATTGTTTGGCCTGAGACCCTTGATCACACTGTGCTTGATCCTGCCCTTCAAGTACATTGACCCAAAGGGCAACAAGATGGAGATAGTGTTCTTAGTCTAGGTGGAATTTGATGAATCCCAGGAGACTGGCACAGGCCACAGACCACCAGGGATTCAAAGGAGACAGTTCTCCTGGGGTACTTGGAAAGGCCTCTGGACAGGTAGTGTCTGGGTAGGGGTTAGTGATGTGGAGGGCTGAAGGCCATGAGGATGGGGGAGAAGTGTAGGGCCATGACGTCGCAGAGAGATGAGGAAGTTCTTGAGGAGGGCAGCAAAGGACTGTGGTGGGGACAGCTCAGACTCGCCTGTGGCTGCCTCGTCCCTTGCCTGCTCCGGGTGCCAGGACTAGAGTCTTCTCAGTGAGGGGCTTGCAGGAAGGGCCTTGTGGCTTCAGGGAGGAGGGTGCTGAGATGATAGTCTCATCGTTCTGGGTTCGGCTTCCCCTGTGGCCCGTGTGGACAGAGCAACAGTCTATGTGCCTTATCCGGGACTTCTCATTCCGTTTCGTCTGCGCATCGCCCACTCGCTGACCCACGTGTTCATTTCCTAGGTGTAGAACTCCTAGGCGTTTTTGAAAAGGAGCTTGCAAAGCACGAGAAGAACCGCCAGGAGCTGGCCAACGCCGAGAAGCTCTTTGACCTTCCCATCACGTTGTACCCAGAGCTACTCAAGGTGCAGAAGGAGATGAACGGCCTTAGGATGATCTATGACCTCTACGAGGGCCTGAAGGTAGAGTCCACCAGGGGCTCAGCCTCGCTGGAGGGAGGTTAGAGTTCACGAGGCTCTGCAGACCGCGGTGACGGAACGTACCTGACATCTTGGGTAGAGCTTGGGGTGAGCCAGGTGCATTTGGGCTGGGATGATGTCACTTTTGTCCTGGCCATCGCTGGGCGAGAGGAACGGTCTTGTTGCTTCCCAGAAGGGTGCTTCTGTCACTAAGTCCCCAGTGAACCGCTCTCTGTGCAACCTGAATACGCCTGCCTCTTTCCTGGGCTCTCTGCACCCCAAGGCTGGCTCTCAGTCACCAGGACTGGGTATCTCTGGACCAGGCACGAACAGCTCATGAAGCCATTAATTCTGAATAAAGCTGTTGAAAGAAAAAACAGAGAGAACAGGAAGGCAGGAGTTAGGAGCCCAGCACAAACGGGTGTCAGGGAGTTTTGTATCAGAGGAGGCTGAGGAGCGGGGTGCAGGGGTTGTGGGGTCAGGATGATTTTTTTTTTTTTTTTTGCTTCAGGTGGGAGAAATTATGGCATGAGTTTGTAGGAGATAGGAAAAGGCTGGTGAGAGGAGAGGGGCGGGAGGAGGATGGCTTGAGTGTACTTGGCGTCTGCCCAAGAGGTAGCCTCAAACTGGGGACAGACAGATCCACCTGTGGTCATGCTGGGAAGGCAGAGGTCCTTCTGGAGGGAAGTTCAGTGGGTTCAGTTTCCCCAGTGACATGTGCAGCAAGATGACCTGCTGAGATGGTAGAGCCCCATATATCCACATCACCCATGAACTCAGTTTCCCGTCGAACGCGTTTCATGACCCTCCAGGCCTCGATGGAGGGCTGCAGATGCACAGAGCCCACGGTGGTGGATTTGATATGAGAAAGTGCTTCTTCCATTAAATCTCAGGAAAACAGCACAGAGAGTCTCCTCTTTATGACAACCAGGGACAATGTGTTCTAGTCTATGCCTTGGCCTCAGTCAGGTGGCTCTTGGACAGACACGTGGACTGGGCTCTGTTCTCTCTTTTGTCCTTTCTTTCTGGTGCTAGTGTGCCGGGCCGTGCTGTACCCCCAGGCCACCCCTGACCCATGTCTTCCCGCCTGTCCTCGAGATGGGGAGGCATGTCCCCGGATGGCCCATGTCCTCAGACACAGCCGTAATTTGGGGGAGGGCTTAGAACAAGTGGAACCCTTCTGTGTTTGTTGCAGGTCCTTGGTGTGTGAGGTTGGTCTGGGCCTGTGGGTGTCCCTGCTTTAGACAGGGACTCTGAGCGAGATAGGGCCACCCTCTCCGCTGCAGGTTACCTTTGCTTTTCTGAAGGGTCTCCCTGAAGGCTGATTGCTGTGCATTTCCAGGTCGCCAAAGAAGAATGGTCCCAGACCCTGTGGGTGAACCTGAACGTGCAGGTCCTCCAGGAAGGCATCGACGGGTTCTTCAGGGCCCTCAGAAAGCTGCCACGGCACATCCGCACCTTGACGGTGGCCTTCCACTTGGAAGCAAAGATGAAGGCCTTCAAAGAGTCAGTTCCTTTACTCCTGGACCTGAAACACGAGGCACTAAGGGACAGGTTTGTTTCTGTCCTCTGTTTGCCCAAGTGGATGCATGGAAGGGGCTTTTAGTGCAAAATGTGTTCCTGCTTAAATCTGATGGCAGAGAAAGGTTTCAGCGGTGACACAGGCTGTAAATGGGCAAGCGGTAGGTCTGTGACACGGCTTTGATAAAATCATCAACATCCAGTGTAAAGTGGCTTGTGATGGCTTCATTCAAACGCTTAAAAGAAAAAAAAACAAGGAGACTTGGTCAGCTCCATCCTGCCTGAACACCACAGGACTCACGTATGTGATTTCCAGTGTTCTAGGCAGCTACCTTAAATAAATGAATGAAAGGAAATAAAGGGAATTAATTTTTTTTTTAAAGAGAGAGTGAGAAAGAGGAGAGAGACAGAGAGGGAGAGAGAGAGAGAATTTTAATATTTATTTATTTATTTTTTTAGTTCTCAGCGGAGACAACATTTTTTGTTGGTATGTGGTGCTGAGGATCGAACCCGGGCCGCACGCATGCCAGGCGAGCGCGCTACCACTTGAGCCACATCCCCAGCCCGGGAATTAATTTTAATGATACATTTTAATTAAGATATCCAAAACATCATTTCAACATTAAACCCACATAAAACATTTATTCCTGAGATATTTCATCTTAAAAGAAAAAAATACATTGAAGCAACTTGGGAGGCTGAGGCAGGGAGACAGTGAGGTCAAGGCCAGCCTCAGCAACTTAGTGAGACCCTGTCTCAAAAAAAAAAAAAAAAAAATGGCTCAGTGGTCGAGCACCCTGTGTTCAATCCCCAGTTCAAACAACAACAACAAAACCAAATCATTGAAACCTGGCATTCATTCTATACTCACAGCATTTGTGCTTGAGCTTGCACAATCCCAGGGCTCAGTAGCCACCACACTGGACAGCGCAGGTCTGTTGGGCTTGATGGAGTAGCCAGTCCCCCGTGGGAGGAGGGCGACCTCAGTGTCTCCAACAGCCGGGGGTCAGGAGCAGCCTTGTGGATTGTGTTCTTCCCACCACAGTAACTAACGTGTGGTCACGTGGTCGTGGGGTAACAGTGGGTGACTTCCTTTGTGTACTGGGAAAGTCACTCCTGTCTCCACATCCTCCCAGTGCCCCTGCTTACATCTGCACCTCTCCCTCAGATGCTTGCCAGCCCCCAACACCTGCTTCACCGCTTATCCCTTGAAGGTAGTCACCGAGGCCCAGTGACACGGGCTCTCTGCCCACCTTTGCACACGGGGGCATTCTCCCACGTGAGACTGGCGCCAGCGTTTTCTAGCTCACGGCCGCAGCCCTTGGCTCCCCACCCTGTGTCACTGAGCATCACTGACCTGCTCTGTTTTTTTTTCCCATAATTTTCTTTCTTTTTTACTTAAATGAACATATCCTAAAAAGAAACTTAGGTCACCACTGTGAATGGACAGCTAACAGCACCTACCAGAAACAAAAAGGAGTTTTTTTAATTAAAATGATTTTTAAAAAATTTAGCTCAGCTGGGTACAGCAGCGCACACCTGGAATCCCAGTGGCTCAGGAGGCTGAGGCAGGAGGATCAAGAGTTCAAAGCCAGCCTCAGCAAAGGCAAGGCGCTAATAGGGCTGGGGACATGGCTCAGGGGTCCAGTCCCCCTGAGTTCAATCCCTGGTACAAAAAAAAAAATTTAGCTCAGACCTGTTGCCCGTCCTGCTTAGGGCAATAAGGATGGTGGGTGACAGTGACGAGGCATTACAGACTCAGCCATGCCAGCTGAGACTTGCCCTTTGACATAATTAGAAGGAAGGGGACTGACAGGGTCACCTTGTACCTGGGTGACTTGGTGTCATGTGATGTTGAGTCTTCGGACCCCCTAACCCGCCACCTGGTCACGGCGCCCCACGTCCTGTCAGTTCCCGGGCAAAGCTGGGGATATAGGGATGCAGATGGTGACCTTCTTTCTGGCCTGCTCTGTTTTTTGTTTTTTTTTGTTTTTTACAACAAAAGTCAGTGTGGTCCCTGGGCTTACAGACTTCGGGGTTTGGGAAAACAGGTGGGGATATAGTTCTGGTGAACTCCTCATGTTGCGGAATTTCATCACGAGAAGTTTTCTTGGAGGGACTTGTCCTGTGGCTTTAGTGGGGACGCGTGCGTGGATCCGTCACCGACGTCGACAAGCATGAGGTCTCAGTGTCGATGCACTTGCAGGCACTGGAAGGAGCTCATGGAAAAAACAGGCGTCTTTTTCGAAATGACCGAAACGTTCACCTTGGAAAACATGTTTGCTATGGAGCTGGACAAGCACACGGATATCCTCAATGAGATCGTCACAGCGGCCGTCAAGGAGGTGGCCATCGAGAAGGTAGGACTGCAGCCCGAGCAGTGCGGGCAGCGGGGAGGCTGCCTGTTCTCCAGCAGAGAGTGCGTTCCTTCCAGTGTCTGCTGCGTCTGAGTCACAAGGAACTATTTGTTCTAGAAATAGACTCTCTGCCTTGGTGAGCGCTCCTTTGTCCCTCCTGTTGTTCCTCTTCCCACTCATGATAGAAGCAATGGATGTTCGCAGTGGCACGTTCAGAAAAGAAACCAAATCCCTCATGATCTTGCCGCCCAAGCAGCTATCACTACCCTTTGGGTGAATGCTCTTCCTGCCTCTAAACTGCATTTACATACGTGTTCACACACAGGCTGCATGTGCACACATAAAGATATGCACATCTACCATAACATATCCACATACAATTACACATATTATAAATACATATGCATACACGTACATACACACCAGAGTTTTTGGCAAATGGAATGCTCATGGGCACACTGTTGAGTAATTTGATTTTTGGCTGAGCAATAGAGTCAGCCCAGGGGCAGGACCCCATAACCTTGCAGGCTCCTGAGGCCGACTGTGGAAGTCAAGCCTGGTTCTGGGAGAACTGGGCACAATCTTGGCAAGCTGCCTTGCCTGTCTGAGCCCGAGTCCCTCTGATGATCACCCCTGCCAGGAGGTTGCTTTGAGGACCCAGCAAGGTCATACCTGTAACATGCTTACCTGGTACATAGCACATTCTTGATACGTGGTGACCGATGCTACCATGGTATCATTTGACTTCTCACACGATTGCTCCAGGACCCCAGTTGAGGTGCTGATCAAAGGAAGCTGAGGAGGTGGTTGTTGGGTTGGGGTTCCATTTTCCCAACTTATGAATCTTTTTAAAAAATTTTCTGACCAGGCTGTGAAGGATATTCTGGACACATGGGAAAATATGAAATTCAACGTGCTCAAGTATTACAAAGGCACCCAGGAGCGAGGCTACATATTGGGATCTGTGGACGAAATCATTCAGAGTCTTGATGACAACACTGTCAATCTGCAGAGCATCTCAGGAAGCAGATTCGTGGGCCCGTTTCTGCAAACTGTTCACAAATGGGAAAAAACGCTTTCTCTCATAGGGGAAGTCATTGAGGTGAGCACAGAGACAAAAGATGGAGCAAAGCCAGTTCATAGCAGGAAAAGACCTTTATATGAGAATATTTTGTGCTTAGAAATGGATGATCCTTTTTTATACATTTTTTGGTCTTGATTTCTTTGGGGGAGGAGTGCACTTCTAGGCATTCCCAACTTCTCCAAGGAGGAGTTTATCTGAGTTTTAATTTGTGATGAATGTATTTTTAATTTCTGATTCTTAATTTTTCTCAATGCAGTCCTGTCCTTCTTTAATACTGTCTTGCTCTTCATTAATACTGACATTGGCAAGCATTAATTAAAACATTTTTTTGTAGTTGTAGATAGACAGAATATCATTATTTTATTTGTTTATTTTTAATGTGTGCTGAGGATCGAACCTATTGCCTCACACATGCTAGGCAAGTGTTCTGCTGTCGCGTCCGGCAGGACACATCAACGTGGGCAGTGAACCTAGATGGGGAGGAATGAAGGGACAAGAGACACGAAAGGTGACAGCAAGACAGGAGTCTGATCAAGCTGCAAACTTTTATTGTTCACACAGGGGTATTTATATGCTGGGGATGGGGAAGCTCTCTAATCAGCAATTGCTGGATGTGGGAGGTAAAACTGCCAGCTGCAAGATGTCTGATGATCCTGATAACCGCAGGATGTTCCAGGGAGATAGGTAGCTGCAGGATGCCTCCCAGGCAGGATGTCTTCCAGGGGGCTCTTAGGCTAACCTTTGAAGGAGAATTTCCTTCTAGTCCCTGATACTCTGCCACTGAGCTACAGTGCCAGCTGGCAAACATATTAATTTTTATGTCCTTTTTTTTTTTTTGAGGTGCTGGGGATGGAACCCAGGGCCTTGCACAAACTGGGTAGGCACTCTGCTGCTGAGTTTCAGCCCAGTCCCTCAGTCCTTTTTATAGCAGAGTAGTACTCCATTGTATGAAAAGACCACATTTTGTCTGTCCATTCAGGCTGATGGACATTTATGTCACTTCCCTCTTTGGTATGATGACCAGCTTCCAAGAGCCACCTGTGCAGTTACTTCTTAGAATCTCTGTTTTTGGCTCTCTGGGTCTGCACCTAGAGGCAGAGCAGCCTTTTGCACAGGTAGGGACCCTTGTTTGTTGTGGGTCTTGGGTTCCAGACTCTGCTTGTGGCTGGAAGTTTCCTCCCCTTCCTGCATGGGCATGGAGTATTTTCTTTGGCTTTTGAATGTGAGCTGTTTATTTTAAAATAGCTTGTTAGGCCTTTTCCAGAATTCCCATTCAATAGTCCCCCCACCCCCCTTATCCTCAAGGGAATACGTCCCAACATGTTCCCAGGATGCCCTAAACCAGATGGTACCCACCCTGTGTGATCTGTTTTTTACGTTACACACACAGTTCTGATAAAGGTTAACTTACGCGTCACGGGCAGCAAGAGATCAACAGCAGCAACTACTCACAAAATAGCGCAGCCCTAGCAAGCTGCCCTAATGAAGGACAGTGGGATGTGGTCTCTTTCTCAGAACAACTCGCTGTCCTTTTGAATTGCAGTTAACCATGGGTAACAGAAACCTTGGAAGGGATGCTGCCGATAAGAGGGGACACAGCCCTGCATGTGCTCAGTGCTCCCTGGCCTGCGGAGTCCTGGACTGAGCAGATCCGGACGGTCCCGGGGTGGGTGGGATCTCACCATCCCTTCCTCATGGTTCCTGGTCCCCCCTGTTGACATCACCGTCGTACATTTTCAGATCTGGATGTTGGTCCAGAGAAAATGGATGTATCTCGAGAGCATCTTCATTGGTGGAGACATCAGATCTCAGCTTCCCGATGAGGCGAAAAAGTTTGACAACATTGACCGAGTGTTTAAAAGGGCAAGTGACGGGCGCCTGGTGTAGTCTGGATGGAGGGATGGACACAGGAGATGCCTTTGCTTCTAATTTGCATGCACTTTCTCCATTGGTGGTCTCTGAATTTTTTCAGTCATGACCTTAATCTGTTTAGTAAAAAATCCTGTTTGATTCTTGACTGCTGGCATATGACACCGAATTTTTATTTTTATTTTTTTAATCATAAAAGCAATGTTTTCTTACTTAAAAAAATGTTTGGAAATGCAGAAAATGCATTGCCCATGGTCCCTTCACCCTCAGGGGGCAGCTCTAACCTTCAATACAGGTTGAGCACCCCTAACCTGAAAACCCCAAATGCTCCACAACCTGAAACTTTTTGAGCACCCAGATGATGCCAAGATGGAAAATTCCACACTATGAAACTTTGCAAGAAATTGTCTTAAAATATGTAATTACCTTCAAGCCCTGGGCATAGTCTGGATGGAGGGACAGAGCACCTCAGATACCTCACACGTGTTTCACACCCTGAAACACGTGTGAGCTTCTTGCTTGGACCTGGGTTCCATCCCGAGGGGGTCTCAGCACGTACCTACAGATGCTCCAACTCTGAGCAAAACCTGAGACCCGGAGCATCTCTGATAGGAGGCTCTCAGCCTGCCCAGCGCTTGGAAATCCTCCCTGTGTGTACAGGTTCAAACAGCAGTTCCAATGGTATCACATGCAATTTTATATCTTAAAATTCTCGTTTAATATTATATAAAACATTTCATATTATGAAAGTACCGAAGAAATATTTTAACAGCTCTGTGTGATAGTCCGATGTGCGCGGCCTGACGTTGCTTTCATTGATTGGTCTCTCTTGACTGCACCTTTTGTTAGAGCAGAATCTCTCTTTTGTAAAGAGCAGGTCTAATGCTGTTTGCCTATTTGGCACTAGATTGTTAGGAAGCAAATCGACCCCAAAGTGTCACTCTGCCTGGGTCCTTTCCAGGCTGCCCTGGGCTCTCCTGCTGGTAAACAGAGCTGGCAATCTAGATGAGGACTACCCGCCCTCAAATCCCGCTTAGCTTCACCCCTGTGTTCCCAGCTGCAGGGACAGGTGGCTGGCTGGTGTTTTCTCTCCTTCATCCCCTAGAGTTCATGATGTTTTTCTTACCTATTGGCCCAAGCTCTGTCTTAAAACTTGAAGGAAAAAACCAAAACAGATAACATCCAAATTCATTATAGGAGGATTTACAAGTAAAGCAAAAAAGAACAAAAGAAAAAAATACCAACAATCCTTTTACCCAAGTTAAACTACTTTTTGTTTTATTTCGTACAGTGCTGGGGCTCAAACCCAAGGCCTCGAGCATGCCAGGCCACGGAGCCACATCCCCAGCCCCAAGATAATTGTTTTAACACCTGAACACCTTTGCAGGAGGCTTATCCTGTGTACGCCTGCAAATCAGTGTAGATAACTAAATAAGCAGCCTGCGACAACAGGATCATTCTTACCAATATAACCGAGTTTTTTTTCATTTTGCATCTTTGACATATTTCAATCAGTGAATATCTAAGTTGTCCCAGCTAATTATTTACCCTTTTCTGTGTGGTCAGACTTTTGACAGGGCATGTCCACCATGCCCCCCACCCTCCTTTTGCTGTGCAAGGTGCCCTAGCGAATGCTCTTGTGTGTACAGCGCACCCTGCTGGAGGAGCCAGGCACCTGCCATGCGGCTGGCCTCCAGGAGGGAGGGAGGGAGGGTGACTTGGACTTGCGGAGGTGCTGACTGCTGGCCTCCCACGGGGTTATGCCTGTGTAGGAACCTGGGGAAGTGCCCCTGCCCAAGGGGTGTGGGGTGACGGCTCTCTCCTGTCCCGTCCAGATCATGGGCGAGACCCTGAAGGACCCAGTGATCAAGAGGTGCTGCGAGGCCCCCAACCGCCTGAGCGACCTGCAGCACATCAGCGAGGGGCTGGAGAAGTGTCAGAAGAGCCTGAACGACTACCTGGACTCCAAGAGGAACGCCTTCCCCAGGTTCTTCTTCATCTCTGACGACGAGCTGCTCAGCATCCTGGGCAACAGCGACCCACTCTGCGTCCAGGAGCACATGATCAAGGTGGGCGTGCCCGGATCCACGGGGGTGTCCACCTGGGCATCCTGTGCAGCGAGGTCCCCCAGAGGGTTGGGACTCTGAACACTGCTGAGGTTTTGACTTGAAGTATGAACCTGGCAACATTTGCTTAAGTCTGAAGCTTCACCAAAACTCAGCTGTTTCTTGTCTTTCCCAGAAGTTCAACTCCTCCCCCTTTTTTTTGAGAGACTAAGACAAAACATCAGCCACCCATATCACAAAGGCTAATGTAATAACACTGGAGAGCAGTGGTTTAGCACACGCACTCTGGGACCAGATTTCTTAAGCTCAAATCCTGGCTCTTCCCTAAGAGCTGTGTGAACTTTGGCAAGTAATGCGACCTCTCTGAGCACTGGTTTTTTCCTCTGTAATAGTTACCTGTTTTCGTGGGGTTGTTCTGAAGGTGAAGCAAGTTACTACTCAGAACAGCGCCTGCCTAACACGGTTGTCTGAATAGTAACTCCCGATAGTCATACACCGTGTCCCTTGTGAAATGAACGGAGAGCAATGTCATGCTCTCTGGTTCCTAGAGGTGCTGAGTTTGTTGTGATTCCTTCCACCTCACAACTTGTTACCCTTTTACAAACACGAATATCCAAGAACCACCGTGGTAGAAGGTCAGAGAAAACCGTCCCTGCCCCTGGGGCTAGCTCCTCTGAAGTCTGTATCTGGTGTCAGCAGGGTGGGATCCTCAGCTCCACATTGGGCTGGGTGACTCTGTCGCAGGCAGGTGTCCTGTTCTGTGTGTAGCAGGCTGTCCAGTAGCATCCCCAGGCTCTCTTTGCAGCTGAGACAACCCAGAAGTCTCTAGACAAAACCAGTGTCCCCTGGGGGCAAGGTTTGAGAACCAGTAGATTCCTTTATTCCAAATTAACAGAGTACTCCTAAACTTCCTTCCCCACTTTCCCTCCAGGTAATTGCCTTTGTCAGGTGAGGTTTGGGGTGGGGGTGGGGCACGCTCTGTTTCCACTTCCCTCAACAGGCTCTGACTGCTCTAGTGAGGCAGAAGGGAGCCGGAAGCCCTGCCCTTCCCCTAGCCGCTCCTGCACATCCCAGATGGATTTTGTTCTGTAAAGCCCGCGGCCTCTCTGTCCTCTCCTCCTGGTTTGCAGAGTGACTTGTGTACTCTCTTGGGCCCTACAGGACTCATTTTCCTCTGAAGAGTAGCAGTGCCTAGTCAGCAGATGCCTAGGGTTCAAGTCACCTTGGAGAAGCTGGCCCAGGGTTTATTCCAGGCTGAGGGAGGAGGAGCTAGCTGCCCAGAATGACCCCGCTGCACAGAGGGTCCTGATTCTCCTCAGGTCTCCAGCTCCTGTGGTCCCTCTCCAGCCACCTCCTCCACATTGAGCTCCCTGTCCCACAGTGTCTGGACCTCCCTGTTCCCCAGGTGCCCTGGAGCCCTGTGTGCTAGGGGAGAGTCTCCTCTCCTTCTCCCTCTTCTGAAGACCCCCCAGGATCTTCACCCAGTGTGGGGGACCTGAAGGTTCCCGCTCCCAGGGCTGCTCCCCTCTTGTGGGCAGCAGGTGTCTGAGAGCTGCCCTTGATCGATCCCAGAGCAGAAGGCAGCAGCATCATGGTCGCCCTCTCGCTGTGTTGCAGATGTACGACAACATAGCCCAGCTGCGGTTCCACGACGGGGACAGTGGGGAGAAGCTGGTGTCGGCCATGATCTCGGCAGAGGGCGAGGTGATGGAGTTCCGCAAGATCATCCGGGCCGAGGGCCGCGTGGAGGACTGGATGACGGCCGTGCTGAACGAAATGAGACGGACCAACAGGCTGATTACCAAGGAGGCGATTTTCAGATACTGCGAGGACAGGAGCAGGTGAGCTCTTCGAGATGGACCCGATATGGGCAGCGGGGCCTGCACAAAACCGTCTGGACCGTCACCACAGCAGTGCTGCCCAGGGCATCCTCCTGGACCGGATGGTGGGAGGTGGTTCAGGGGCCAGCTTGCATAACCCCCAGGGCCCCACAGATGGCCCTCAAGTGCATCTCTGTGCATAGCCACTGACCCGAGGCAGGTCCATGAGAGCTAGCCAACGACAGCCAGGGGCACAGTGACTTGTGTCCCTAGAGCCATTTTTGGAGAAGCAAGGCCAGCATCCTTCTCCCCAGTTCAGGGTAACTCTGCCTGAGGAAGGAGGACAGGATGCTACAACCCAGGAAGCTGCCACAGGCTTGGGCAGAGTTTTTGTTAAATACCTTGTTGGAATTTTAAAAATCTCCTGCAATACACCTGTAATGTAAGTGATTTTGAAAACCTATGAGGAAACATTTTTAAAGTGCTCTGGGACTTACCTTGCTGTCGGGAGCCTACAGGATTTCTCTGGAGGGTAGTTTTTTGCCTGGTCTTTGCTTTGCCCTCTGGCCAGGGGTCCTAGTTCCATTTTCTCTCCTGGGGCTTTGCCAGTCTCTCCTGCTCGAGATCAGAGGAAGACGTGCCCTGTGGGTGGGTGCAAGGCTCACAGGCGTCCTGTGTCCACAGAGTGGACTGGATGCTGCTGTACCAGGGCATGGTGGTGCTGGCCGCCAGCCAGGTGTGGTGGACCTGGGAGGTGGAGGACGTCTTCCACAAGGTGCAGGCTGGCGAGAAGCAGGCCATGAAGAACTACGGCAAGAAGATGCACAGGCAAATCGATGAGCTGGTGACGCGGATCACCAAGTCCCTGAGCAAAAATGACCGGAAGAAATACAACACGGTTCTCATCATCGATGTGCACGCCCGGGACATTGTCGACTCCTTCATCCGAGGCAGGTGGGTCCCTTCCAAGGATGTGGCGCACTGTGGGGCTCCCTCTGTCCCTCCCTGGCCTCCTCTAACCGGCCTCCTTCTCGCTCCTTGACCTGCCGTCCAGCATTCTCGAGGCCCGGGAGTTCGAGTGGGAGAGTCAGCTGCGCTTCTACTGGGACCGGGAGCCAGACCAGCTGTACATCCGCCAGTGCACGGGCACCTTCAGCTACGGCTACGAGTACATGGGCCTCAATGGGAGGCTGGTCATCACACCCCTCACAGACCGGATCTACCTGACGCTCACGCAGGTGACTGCCAGCCTGGGTGGGTGACGGTGGCTTCTGTGTGGTGGTGGTCAAAGTAGTCAAGGAGGGCCTTGCTTTGACATCTCAGAAGCATGTTGACACGTGGGGAGGTGGGATGCCTGGGGGTGTCCTCTCTGGGAGCCATTGGGACGTCCTCAGGAACCAGTTTCCAGCTGGCTGCTTAGTCCTGGGGACACTGGTCCCAGTGCAGTGGGGGGTGGACAGGAGAGGTGCAAGGAAAGGTGCAGAGATGTTAAATGTGGGGACGTCAGGAAGGACAAGCGAGTGGGGATGCGTACTTTACGTGACAGCTGTCGTGCGGGTGATCTGCTCAAGCAAACAGCCTTGGGAATGAATGGTGTCTCCCCGAAAAGAGGAGAGGCCCTGTCCAGGGCAGGCCTACGCAGGCCAGCCTGCAGGCCTCGGCTGAGCTACGGCTCCTCAGCAGTGTCTCACACCCACCGTGTGGGCACCAGAGCCCAGGGCTGCCTCCATATCACCACATGGGGCTTGGGGGACGTGGGCGAGGATGACACCCACGCTGGTTACCGTGCTGAGACAGTCCTTTATCTCCCGGAAAATAGCCCCTGACCTTATGGGAATTGGAGATCTCCAGACACACAGGCGACAGGTTGCACAAAACAGCGTCTCTCCCTCACACTCACATGCACTTAAACGCTCTTGTACACACACACTCACATACCCTCACACTAACACTCAGACTCACTCCACACTCATTCTCTTCCTCACACTCACACACACACACTCACTCTCAGACGTGCACGCCCTTGAACACTCACACATGTGCACACCCTCACCCTCACTCACAGGAGGAGACTCGTGTGAGACATTGGCTCCTGAGCTCTGGACACTGCTTGGTCCCTTGGTCTCTGCCTGAGAGCTGGAGAGCCAGGAGGGCGGTGTGTGGCTCAGAGGCCCGGCAGCTGGACGCTCTGTCCTAGGTCTGAGGCCCGAGGCCCAGTAGCACCACGGGTGGGAGGCGCCACCCAGCTGTGGCTCATGGCTGGGTCCTGCAGCTACCCTTCTTCCCCTCCCATCCTCAATGGACTAGAGGACACCCACACTCCTGGGGGATCTGCTGGGCCCAGTCACAGCTCCCTCAGAGATGCCAGAAAGGACGCTTCTCCAGCTGCCCAGATGCTCTCCCCTGTTGTCCTGGCGTTAACCATCCATCTGTGTATATGTCCCACACGTTGTCACAGTGATCAGTCTGGAAATGACACTTTTCTTTTGGCTTGAACAGGCCCTGTCCATGTACCTGGGAGGGGCCCCTGCTGGCCCTGCAGGTACTGGCAAAACTGAGACCACCAAGGACCTCGCCAAAGCTCTGGGCCTTCTCTGTGTCGTGACCAACTGTGGAGAAGGCATGGATTACAAAGTAAGGCCTTGCTGTTGCGTTGGGTGCTGTCATGTTCTGCAGAGAGCGTCACCTCCGGGTCATCCATGAGATGACCAGTGACTGCTGGAAGAACATACTAGAAAACCTCTCACCAGCAGTCTCAGAGCTAAAACATGCCTGCCTTGTTAGCAACAGCAGAGCGGGAGTCCCAGACTTCCATGCCTACAGCGAATGAGGGACAGGGCAGAGGCAATGGGGAGGGACTGAGGCCAAACGGAGGACAGCCCTCTAGGTGTCTAGAGGGTGCCCGTTCCGCTGTGGTTCATTATCTCCACTTGGGAAATCGGGCCCACAGTTGCTAGATTTTACAGCATTTCAAGAGAAATGAGAAATCTGGAGTTTTGTAGACAAAATAATCTCAATGTGTAAAATCCCAAGTGTGAGCTGGCCCATGAGAGGCCCTAGACATCTTGCCAGGAAGATCAGTTGGCGGAGTGGCTGGTGGGCTGCTTCTCTGCCAATCTTGTTGAATTTGGAAAATGTATCCATTCGCGTGTCACTCACAGCTTCAAGGGAGGAAGTGCCCTTGTGTGGTGTCTCTTGTCTTCCAGGCGGTGGGGAAGATCTTCTCGGGCCTCGCCCAGTGTGGGGCGTGGGGCTGCTTCGATGAGTTCAACCGCATCGACGCCTCGGTGCTGTCGGTCATCTCGTCCCAGATCCAGACCATCCGGAACGCCCTGATCCACCAGTTGGCCACGTTCCAGGTGGGCATGGCAGGGGCGCCTGGGTCGGACCCTATAGGGAAACCTGCTGCAGAACCGGATTGCGGGTGGAGACCAGCCTTCACCGACTTCTGCGTTCTGATTGCGATGGCACCATCTTCTCTGGTTCTGGGTGGACACATCCCAGGGGCTTGGAAAGACTTGTGGACACACTGCCAGTCAGGTAGCATGGGGTTCTCGGGTCAGCCACATGCAGACCCCTTAAAGGAAAGGGAGTATCCCTGGTGTGCCCCCCAGTCTGAGGAAACCTGACTTCAGAAGTTGCTGTGTCCTTCCGTCTTGTCCCCGCACATGGCCAGTGCTGCCTGGGTGCTTGCAAATTCCTGGCGTTGTTACAAACAGCTCTGAGAAGGCTGCTCTCCAAGTGAGAGGCAAAATTAAAAACAAAAAAAATTTTGAGAATTCACCAACTCTCCCTGCCCAAGATGTTTGCAGACTCAAGTTCGAAGAGTCCCCTTCAGCTGCAGCACGCGGGTGAGTGGGGACAAGCAGCATCTTGTAGAATTTAGGTAGCCTGGGGGCAGCTCTCTGCTTCCTGTCACCTCATGCTCCCTGCTCTGCAGACTCACCCACCCACCCTACAGTGACACCTCGCATGTCCCTCTCTTCCCTTTTACTCCTACACACCCTCCGAGGCCCTCTGGAGCCCCATTGGGAGGCTCAGCATGAACAGTGGCCTTCCATCCGGCCTGCCGCCCCCAGACCTTGGTGGGGCTCACTGTGGAGAGAGCATGAGCACTGGGTACCTGCTTCCAGGACTCCAGTGAAGGTTCTGGATAGACTGCTTTAAAATATGCTCTGAAATGCTTCAGGCTGCGCGCCCTGCTGTGGGAGGGAAGTTCTACTTGTGGCACATGTAGAAACTGTTTTGTTTTTTTTTTAAATATATATATATCTTTATTTTACTTATTTCTTTTTATGTGGTGCTGAGGATCGAATCCAGGGCCTTGTGCATGCTAAGCGAGCGCTCTACCGCTGAGCTACAACCCTAGCCCTAGAAACTGGGTTTTTAAGGGCAGGCCTGCCAATCTTTTCCAAAGGATCACTTGGGCTTCAGGTGGGATCCTGGGGAATCTGGAGGACAGGCTCAGTGTGGATCGGGGGCGCAAGACGGTGGGCTCACTTTTGGGGGAGTCTGCTGTCTGCATGGCTGACGTTCTGTCCATGCAGCCTGCACCTCCTAAAAATAAACATTTCTGTTTCTACCTGGTGAACATTTGAAAGAAAGGAAATATCAAAATTTCGGTGGAGAGGAAATTCATGGAGAGAGACCACTGGGACTCAGCTTCAGATGAGGGAGATGTCTGCAACTCACTGGGACCTGTCGAGGGGATTCTCAGAAAGGGTTGAGCTTCCCATTAGGCCTGTGCCCAGCCTGGGTGGAGATGGAAACAGGGACAGGCAGAGGAGGGAGGAGTGGAAATGGGCCTCGGGTGACCGGTCATGCTGGCTGCTTTCCTGCACGTTATCCCATTTATTGCTACAACCATGCTTTTGGGCAGGTTGTATCCCTGTTTTGGGGGAAAGGGAAACAGAGAAGTGAGGTGACCTACTGGGCATCACAGAGCACCCCCAGTGGCCTTGGCCTGCGTGCTTTCCCAGCCTGGGCTCCTTGGTTCAGAGAGTTTAGCGGTCTGCCAAGGCTCAAGGAGACAAATGGGGTCCGCTCCTCTTGATGTGAAGATAAATAGCCCCGTGGCTGGCCCGAGCCTCCCCTCCCTGGGTGAGTGAGCCAGCCGCATAACCCCCTCCTTCCTCTCCTGTCTCCCCCAGTTTGAAGGACAGGAGATCACCCTGGACCCGCGGATGGGCATCTTCATCACCATGAATCCCGGCTACGCGGGGCGCACGGAGCTGCCTGAGTCCGTGAAGGCCCTGTTCCGGCCCGTGGTGGTCATCGTCCCTGACCTGCAGCAGATCTGCGAGATCATGCTGTTCTCCGAGGGCTTCCTGTTGGCCAAGGTGGGCCGGGGCCATGGGCAGCTTGGCCTTGTGGGTCTCCTCCTCCCTCCTCTCTAACATCCTAACTTGCACACTTGGGCTTATTTACAACCGAAAAGAGGGTGACAGGAGTAACTCGGGGTCTCTGGGTCCCCACACACATCCGCAATGCACTGCTGGAACCAGCAAACAGACCCAGGAACGGAGCTGGTAACTCAGGACAGCCTGGATGGACTGCCCCTCTGGTCACACGTGTGGACAGGAGTCACCGTCACCACACTCGGGATGTGGAGGCATCGAAGCTCCACTGGGCACTCCCTCCTGCCCCTCCCCACCTGGACTCCTCCAGCACTGTGATCCAGTCACTTTAAGAATGTTCTATATCTGGATAAAACAACATGTGGCCCTTTGAGATGGGCTTCTCACTCAGCATAATGCCCCTGAGATACGTGGCTTAAAAATACACATAAAGCTGGGTGAGGCAGCGCATTCCAGTAATCCCAGCAGCTGGAAAGGTTGAGATAGGAGGATTGCGAGTTCAAAGCCAGCCTCAGCAAAAACAAGAGACCCTGTCTCTAAATAAATAAAATATAAAATGGGACTCGGGGGGCTGTGACTGTGGCTCAGTGGGAGAGCGCTTGCCTAGCATGCGTGAGGCACTGGGTTTGATCCTCAGCACCACATAAAAATAAAATAAAGGTATTGTGTCCACCTACAACTAAAAAATGTTTTTAAAAAATAGGGCTGGGGATGTGCTCAGTGGTAGTGTGCCCCTGATTCAATTCCTGGTAACTCCCCCCAAAATTACATATAAAGGGAAAAAAAGCAGAGCAATATACACAGATAGATAAGATATATACATACTTATCTTTTATGATATTCTCATATATATACACACAGAAATGCACACACACACACACACACACACACCTCTTATATGTAGATCTGGCACTTATCTTTTTTCAAAGACATGATATGTGTGTGTAGATGTCTTTTTTTTTTTTAATGTCAGGGATTGAACCCAGGGTGCTTTACCACTGAGCTGCATCCCCAGCCCTTTATTTATATTTATTTATTTATTTTGAGACAGGGTCTCAATGAGTTGCTTAGGGCCTCACTGAATTTCTGAGGCTGGCCATCCTCCTGCCTCAGCCTCCGAAGTCCCTGGGATTACAGGTGTGTGCCATGATGCCCACTCATATATATTTTATGTAGAATATATACACCTCTCTGTCTTTTATAATATTCTCTTTCAAAATATCTCTATCAGAGTATGACATATATATTTCCAGAAGGTTCTGGAAAAGGTACAGAATAGAGAATACTTTTAGCAGTGAGCGTTGTTATGTTGCTTTCCTACAAAGTTTTTTAAAGGCTCTTGCTGCTCATTAGGCCGTCAGGATTCTGAGCTGGCATGAAGAGACCTCTAGTTTGCATCCATGACCCCAGCCCCTGCACTGGCCTTGGACCCACGGGCTTCATGCCTTGGTGTGGTCCAGGTGACTGAATTGTCCTCTAAACAGGCACAGAAGAAATCTGGGTGGTCGCTTAGGTCGGATGAACAGGAAGCATCCTTCCAAGTGTAACGCGTTGCTGGGACCGAGCTTTGGATCCAGGTGGTGATGATGTCCCCAGCCTGGAGGGACAATCATCTCTGGAAAGGCAGCTCCCTTTCACCCTCTGCCCTTGGACTTTGAAGGCTGGAGGCCAGCGGTGCTTGTCTAGAGGGGCCTCCCTGGCTCCAGCCACGAGGGGACGGCGGTGCTCTTTGGCTTTCCCCTCATCTCGTCCGTCTTTTGCTTTCTTCCCTGTCTTCTGCACAAAGACGCTGGCCAAGAAGATGACCGTCCTGTACAAGCTGGCCCAGGAGCAGCTGTCCAAGCAGCACCACTATGACTTCGGGCTCCGCGCGCTGAAGTCCGTGCTGGTGATGGCCGGCGAGCTGAAGAGGGGCTCCTCGGAGCTGCAGGAGGTGGGCTGCGGCTCCGCGGGCTCGGGCGCCCTGGCAGAGGCGGGGAGGAGGGCCGGAACCCTACGTGAGCTCCAGGTCTTGGGGGACCCTTCCTTTCCTATGGGGCCTCGCTGTGGCCTCCCACCCAAGTCATCACCTTCTGCTGGGACTTGGTATCTTAGGGTCAAGTTCAGTGTCCTCTGGCCAGTGCCTGAATCATGATCCTTGGGTAGTGAAGGTGGGTCTGTGGTCTCAGGGTGGCGGCGGGGCAGACCCTGACCCCTGGAGGCCTTCATGGTGTGTATTGGGGGTCAGCGTGGCATCCACGCACTCATATACACAGCGCTGTCAGCGGGCCACACCCTCCCACCCTGTTTTCTCTTTGCAAAGGAAGTGGGAGAAGCTTCCTTTGTGTGTTTCTTGTGGGGTCCCCAAAGTCCTTGCCGCGGCCGTTCGGTGGGCGCCAGTCTCCGCGCTTCTCCAGCGGCCACCTGGCCTGGCTGTGTTGAGTTTTCATTTTATGTAGTTTGATATTTTATATTCCATTTTTATAAATTTCACTTGCGGATTTTTATTTTCATAGAAATTTTTGAAAAATGGGCTGGGGTTGTGGCTCAAGTGGTAGTGCGCTCGCCTGGCATGTGTGTGGCCCAGGTTCGATCCTCAGCACCACATACAAACAACGATGTTGTGTCCACCAAAAACTAAAAAATAAATATTAAAATTGTCTCTCTCTCTCTTAAAAAAAAAGAAAAATTTGAAAAATATGAAGCACGCACTTAAAAATTATACCATGTATTCTATATAAAATGTTCTGTTTCATCTCCAAAATTTTACTCAAAAACCTTTGTGCCTTATATGAAATTGCATGTGATTGTACAATTTTATATAAAATACCTAAAAGTTTTGAAAAATCATATAGATGTATATGGTATATATTTTATTATATGTTTACATATTAAACATGTAAAAATGTATAGCATGTAAATATATAGAAAAAAAATTTTAATACTGGGTATTGAACCCAGGGGTGCTTAATCCTTGAGCCACATCCCAGCCCTTTTTATATTTTATTTAGAGACAGGGTCTCACTGAGTTGTTTAGGGCTTCACTAAATTGCTGAGGCTGGTTTTGAACTTTCGATCCTCCTGCCTCAGCCTCCTGAGCCATAGGGATTGCAGGCATGTGCCCCCGCGCCTGGCATAGAAATCTCTGAAAGCTCATGTGGCCTTTGCGAGGGCATTCAGGTGCCCACTTGGAGCGGGTTCCAGGCCGGCTCCAGCCTCCTGGGGACCTGTGTTCTCGCACTCAGGACGTGGTGCTCATGAGGGCCCTGCGGGACATGAACCTGCCCAAGTTTGTGTTCGAGGACGTCCCTCTTTTCCTGGGCCTGATTAGTGACCTGTTCCCGGGGCTGGACTGCCCTCGTGTCCGCTACCCCGACTTCAACGATGCGGTGGAGCAGGTGCTGTCCGAGAGCGGCTACGAGCTCCTGCCGGTGCAGGTGAGTGCAGAGCCGGCTCCCAGGGGCTGCCGCGGCCTTTGACTGGCTTTCTCTGTGTTTTCTGAAATTCTTAAAAAAAAAAAAAAAAAAAAGGTAAAACATTCATAATACAAGGCTTGCCGTCCTGATCATTTAAAAATGCTGCTAAAACACAATGTAGAATTTACTCTTGTCACCATTTTTAAGCGCATATTTCTGTGGCGGTCACTTGATGGTGGGACCATCACCATCCCCAGAACTCTCCATCTTGCACAACAGAAACTCCACGTCCTTCAGACCCCCCTGCCCTCCCCGCAGCCCCAGGAACCTGCCGTTCCACTCTGCATGAACTTGACGACTCTAACGACTGCACCTGTGTGACACTGTGGAGCTCTGACCTTCTGTGTCTGGCTCCTTTCCTTGGTGTGATGCTCCCAGGTCCGTCCTGGCGTGGCTTGTGTCACTCCTCTGTGAGACCGAGTGGCATTCCGCGGAGTGTACGCACCCCCTACAGAGGGTTCTGGCCTAGTGTAATAAGATCACTGAAGTGTTTTGTTCGGGGGCTCAACTCTCTAATGTGCTCCCCTCCCATCAGAGTTGCACTTACAAAAGATTAAATTAGGTGCTTCTGGGGTAGAAGGGCAGGACTTGGAGCATCTGAAACCTGTGAGGTTGTATGTGTCGTCATTAAGCCAAAAGCTTGTGGTTCGAGTGTTTTGATGAGGTTGCAGGACCAGGGTGGCTGCCCCTTGGGCACCAGGCTCCCCAGAGCTCTCAGGCCCAGGCGGTGGGCACTGCCATGGATGGACGCTCTTTGTGCCTGTTCTGATTCCGATTCTCTCTGCAAGTGGTTGTTTAAAAAGATTGATTGGCAGTTCCTCAACCAAACACGGCCACCATCAGGCCTCGGCAATTCTGCTGCCTGGTATAGACCCACAAGAAACATGGATACACATCTCCAGAGAAACCTGGACATGAATGCTCCAGGCAGCATAACCCACAGAGCCAGAAAGCAGAAACCATGTGGAGTCCACCGTCTGTGGGCAGATGGATAGGGTGTGACCTGTCCGTACCATGGAGTACTACTCAGGCAGGAACAGGAGTGAAACACTGACACTGTGGGATGGCTTGGGTCTGGAGTGTCCCCAAAGCTCCCGCATTGAAGGCTTGGTCCCGTGCTTTGCAAGGTTGCATCGGGTCCTTAGCACCTTCCTCCCTCTCTCTCTGCTTCCTGGCTGCCACCACCGGGCAGGTTTCTCCTCTGTGCCACTGAGACCTTCTGCCTCACCACAGGCCAGAACCAGTGGAGCCAGACAACCATGGGCTGAGACCTGTAAAACCATGAGGAAAAAATGACACTTTCCTCCTTTAAGTTGTTTTTGTCAGGTAGTTTGTCAAAGCAATGAAGAGCTGACTAATGCAATATGCTATGAAGTGCGCAGACCTTGACATGATGCTAAGTGGCAAAGCCAGGCATAGAGACCACCTGTTGTGTGATTCCATTGGTGTGGAAAGTCCAGAGTTGGCAAATCCATTGACACAGAAAGCAGAGTGGTGTTTGCCGGGGGCTGGAGGAGGGGGCGAGCGATGGTGAGAAGTTACGGGATGGGTGGGATGTTCTGAAACTGATGGTCATCTTTGATGGCTGCACAGCTCTGCAGATAGACCAGAAACCACTGAACTGCGTACTTTAAGTGGGTAAATTGCACTCATGAAAGATCTCAGGAAAACTCTTGCACACGTGTATGTTTAACCCCGTGCTGATGTTCGTCCTGCAGGTGGATAAAGTGGTTCAGATGTACGAGACCATGCTCACCCGCCACACCACCATGATAGTGGGGCCCACCGGAGGGGGCAAGTCTGTGGTCATCAATGCTCTGTGTCAGGCCCAGACCAAGTGAGTACGCCCTCCCCCGGGCCCTGTGCCTGGCTGCCAGGGTGGTTTCATGGGAAATATTTGGTGACCATGTTACCTAGACCCACTTTGCTCTCCAGTTTCCTGTTTGTGGGAAATTTGTCTTAATGTCCCTTCAATCTCACCGTCTTTACTTGTCTCATGGCTGACTTAGCTCACATATTTCAGGATGCAAACTAGGGGCCCTTTGTACAGAATCTCACAAACCATCCTATAAGGATATTTTGTGAATTAACTGAAGACATGTTGCCTTGGTGTTCAGATTGCTCCTTTCAGGTAAGTCTGGACCCACGATTAGGTGATGCTGCTGTGGTATCCGAGGGAACAGAGATGCCCTGTGTCTGTCAGGCCTGCAGGAGCCACCGCTTGAGGAAGCCATCTGTCCTTCCTGGATAGAACGTCCTCAGGGTGGGCAGGGAGTCAGAGCCTTCCACGGAAAGTGGATGTCCTGACGTCTGGATCGGATGCTTCACTCCAGCAAGCAATCTAAATCAAGCCATGTGACGTTTGTGACTTCTCAGATGGATAGATAGCCTATAAAGGGTCTGTCTGTCATTTCTTCTTATGTTTCGCACAAGGAGACCAGGGACGGGGCCTACTGGTGATGAGTGGCCTGTGCCGTAGTCATTCTGTATTTCATTCCTCAACTAATCAAACGTTAGGTAATTTATGGAGCTGTCACATACTATGTGTATGGGTGATGTTGTATGGTGTTTTTTTTTTTTAAGTTATCTGTTCATCTGAACCATGGATTGTGTGAAGTTTATTTTTTCTTGAGATGAATGGACCACGTAGCCTGGTGGGGATCTCTTTAGACAAGGAAGTGCCCTGTCAGCAGCTCTATAACGTCATCAGCACAGCGGACATCCTGTGGATAAGGAGGACGTAATCCTGGATACTGAGCCTTATCTCCTATGCACCATTCATTTTGAAAAGCTCATCACACCTACACATGTGTCTTGTGCCTGAAAGTCAGCTTCCTGCTGTGCCGAGGCCCAGCGTTTCCTCCTGGGGCCTCATTGGTGCTGGGGCTGTGTTTGGGGTGAACCTTTCCATTTAGTGAAGACCATTAACAGGGATGAGAAGCCGTCTGGTGGAGCACGTATAGGGCTCGCATTCTCCATTTTGAATTGGATTCAAAGCATCTGGTTCCTTGTGGGCACCGCAGATAGTTTTCCTGGTGTGTTTTGTGGGCTGAGCCACAGCTGAAGCCTCTCCCTTACTTTAGGCTTGGGCTGGTGACAAAGTTGTACATCCTGAACCCCAAGGCCATGAGTGTCATAGAGCTCTACGGCATTCTGGACCCCAACACCCGAGACTGGACGGACGGGGTGCTGTCCAACATCTTCAGGGAGATCAACAAGCCGACGGATAAGAAGGAGCGGAAGTGCGTGTCCCCAGGAGTGGGCAGGAGCCTGGGGTGGTGGTGACCATGGGACAGCACAGATGGTGGTGGCAGACGAGCACGCACTGTGGCTTCACACTTGCACTCAACAGACCGAGGACAAATCTCGTGGCTCTGTTTTTTGCCCAGACAAATCTCTGGGCACGGGTGCCATCTTGGGGCTTTTTCTGTGTGGCCCCAGCTGGTCTCAGCAACGCCGTGTGGTAGGTACTGGCTTTGTCCCAGTGTAGCATGGATAAAACCGAGGCCGAGGGAAGGCAAGAAATGTCCCCAGGGTCTCAGGTTTGAATCTGGGCTGTGTATGTGACTGAGTCTCCAAGGCAACCACCAGGGCAGGCTGCAGGGTCCCCCTTTGTCTGGCCAGGTGAGTCCAGGAAGGATGGCATCAGAGTGTCAGGGGCAGTTCTGGGAAGCCCCCGTGAGCTGCTGCTTTCCTGCTGTGAGGGACACACCAGGCAGTGTCCTGGTCACCTCTCCACCTGCTGTGAGGGACACATGAGGCCCAATGTGGAGCGCTCCGAGAGAGCTTCGGGCCCTGAGCTGCTCTGTGAGACTTCTTAGGGAGCCTCGGGAATGGCTCTGACTTGATATTCCCGTCAAACCCCATGAATAATTTCTTAAGGACCTCACAATAAGAAGGGAAGGGAGCCCCGGCCGGTGACTTTTCAGACCTCTGCTTAGCACTTCTTGCTGGGCTCTGGACCCAGCCGGCACGTCACACGGCGATCAGCTCTCTTGTCTCTGGCACCTTTAGAGTTCCTCTCAGGATCTCAATGTTTTGGAAGGTTCTGGGACAGCTCTTCCATAGCAGAGTCTCAGTTTAGGGTCGTCAGGTCGGGTGCCTTCCATGCTGTGGGAGCCGTGCTTCCGCTGCTCCGTGATCCCTCAGGCATGGCGGGTCCTGGGTTGCCGCAGGTATATCTTATTCGATGGAGACGTGGACGCTCTGTGGGTGGAGAACATGAACTCTGTGATGGACGACAACAAGCTGCTGACGCTGGCCAACGGCGAGCGCATCCGGCTCCAGGCACACTGCGCCCTGCTGTTCGAGGCAAGTGAAGGTGGGACATCACAGTGATGGCCGGCCTTTCCTTCAATCAGAATTCATATGTGTGATAAAGTGTTGATGCATGTGGATGGTTATTTAAAAAATGCAGAATTTGTGACTCGTACTGCTCTGTCCCTGTCTGCTCCCTGCGCCCCCTCTTCATTCCTGGGGTGATGGCTTTTACTTGTTTTTCCTGAGTGTCAATAAGCAACAGGGTCAGCATGCTGTTTCTTTTACACATTAGCTATTGGTTGAGCACTCTCACAATCAGGGTTTACCTCATACCACTAGCCAAACTTCTCTCCTCGGAATAGTATATTGCTAAATTGATTGATAGCAAACAGTATTTAAATTATTGGGAATATGGAAATATTTACTGTAGAGTCAACTAGTATACTGTAGTTACATTTACTGTATTTTTGTTGTTGTTGTTGGTTTGGAAACTATTGAGGATTGAACCCAGGGATACTTTATCCCCAGCCCATTTTCTTGTATATTTTATTTTGAGACAGGGTTTCACTGAGTGGTCCAGGCTGGCCTCGAACTTGTGATTCCCCCTGTCTCCAGCTTCCTGGATGTGCCACCATGCCTGCCTGGCCATTTACTTACCCTCCCTCCCTCCCTTCCTTCCTTCCTTCCTTCCTTCCTTCCTTCCTTCCTTCCTTCCTTCCTTCCTCCCTCCCTCCCTCCCTCCCTCCCTCCCTCCCTCCCTCCCTCCCTTCCTTCCTTTCCTCCTCCTCCTTCGTCTTCTTCTTCTTTTGGTCTTTTTTTTTTTTGCTATGCTGGGGATTGAACCCAGGGCCTTGTACTTGCTAGGCAAGTGCTCTACTGCTGAGCTATATCCACAGCCTCATTTACTATTTTTAGAGCCATTTGTTTTGTGTGGTGTTTGTAATTGCCTTCCTTTTTCTCTCATGTCATCTGTCTCTATCTTATCCTTGGTTGTTTTTTTTTTTTTTTTTTTTTTTGCTTTCTCTCATTTCAAGTATTCTGTTGAGCTCCCTTTTCCCCTGGAGGATACCTTCCAAAGCCCTCCATTTCTTTCTTTTTTTTTTTTTAAGTATTTGACTTTTTTTTTAAGAGGGGGGGAGAATTTTTTAAATATTTCTTTTTTAGTTTTCGGTGGACACAACATCTTTATTTATATGTGGTGCTGAGGATCGAACCCAGGCCGCACGCATGCCAGACGAGCTAGCCACATCCCCAGCCTGGCCCTCCATTTCTTGCTTAAAGTACAAGCAGTTTTTCAGTTGTGGCCCTGGGATTTGCTTTCATTCATCTTGGCCTTTGAAACTTGGCAATGCATTAGTATTTATGGGTTTCAGCATCTAATTGGCTGACCCAGCTATTTTTTTTATAGAGACAAGTTTAGCTGAGTGTAGTGGTGCATGCCTGCAATCCCAGCAGTTTAGGAAGCTGAGGCAGGAAAATTGCAAGTTCAAGGCCAGCCTCAGCAATTTAGTGAGGCCCTAGGCAACTTATTTTCTTCTTTATAATTTCCTATCAGAATTCTACTAAAACTCTGTCTAAAAAGGTGTTACATCAGAGATGTATAACCTCATCAGAAACTTAGGTATTCAATTAAAACCCTAAGGAAAGCTGTATTAATTTGGGTATCATGTGGGTTTTATCCTGTCTCAAGATAGAGAGAGAGAGAGGGCAGGGGGGAGAAGAGAGATTTTTTAAATTGCCAGTTTAGCTGTATTTTTAAAATTTTGTACTACTTTATCTCAACAATGGTTAAAAAAAATTAAAAGAAAAACCCTTCAAAACAGTATTAGTTTCTAGGTGGTGGGATTGGGATAACTTATTTTCTTCTTTATAATTTTCTATCAGAACTCTACTGCATATTTATTTTTATATTATTTTATAGTAAGAGAAAACTTAAAAAGGTGTTACATCAGAGATGTATAACCTCATCAGAAACCTAAGTATTCAATTAAAACCCTCAGGAAAGCTGTATTAATTTGGGTGTGGTGTGGATTTTATAGAGTTGTAAAAACTTTGCACAAAAAAACACCCTTAAACATCTATCCAAGCTGGGTGTAGACACATGCCTGTAATCCCAGCTGGCTTGGGAGGCTGAGGAAGGAGGATCATGAGTTCAAAGCCAGCCTCAGCAATTTGGTGAGGCCCTAGGCAACTTAGCGAGACCCTGTCTCTAAATAAAATACAAAAAAGGGCTGGAGATGTGGCTCAGTGGTCAAGTGCCCCTGAGTTCAATCCCCAATACCAAGAAAACCCCCAAACATATATGCACTTGTTTCTAGTATAGACATGGGTGATTTTCTCTCCCTCCAGGTTGGAGATTTACAGTACGCCTCCCCTGCAACTGTGTCTCGATGTGGAATGGTGTATGTAGATCCTAAAAACTTGAAATACCAACCGTACTGGAAAAAGTGGGTTCATCAAATACAAAATAAGGTGAAATTATTTCTGAAATAAACTTATAGTTATCAGTATTGGTGGCCAGCCGTAGTTGAAGGCCTGGTCCTTGACCTGCTCGTGTCCTTGAGCACAAATCAGATGAAGACACGGTGACACACTCATTCGACTTCATGTAGTTCAAGGGGTTGAAAAGCATTTCTTACAGAGGGGTAGATAATAAATGTTCTAGGCTTTGGGGACTGCACTTGTTCTTTTGCACCTACTCAGTTCTGTCTTGTGGCACAGATACAGCCAGACACAGTGCGTATGGGAAAGGACACGGCTGTGGACCCTGAGAGGTTCATTTACAGAAACAGGGGCCAGGCCAGATTGGGTTTATGGGCTCTTTGGCAGACATGCCCAGTTCCTGAGGGACGGGAGCTCCCTGATTCTGTGCTTCTGCTCAGTGGGAGGCGTGAGGGACCTGCTTGTCATGTAATTGGGATCTGAAGGTTCCAGTGGACCTCAAGCCATGTGACGTGTCCTATGGCTGCTCAGAAGGTGTTTTGTCTAAACCGTGGGCTTCACTGATGGACATAGGGACGGATGTGACCATCATGTACAGGGTGTGGCTTGACCACGCCCAGGACACCTGGACCATGGTCTCAAGTGGAAACAGGTGGCCTGGGTGGGTCTCTAGAAGGGCTGTTAGGACATGATTCCCGAGAGAAGGGAAGACCAGGGAACCATTTGAGGGACTGTCATCTGGGATGGAGTTCCTGAGGATCCACTCAGTCCCTATGGCCACCAGTGCTGGGTAGAGACAGTGTCTCTGCTCCTTTCTACTCCTTGCTGGATGCCTGGTCAGGCCGCTGGAACTCTGAGAGGCAGGCCCCTTTCCTGTCGAATGGGAACTTGTGTCTGTCACTCCCAGGGGCGGAGTGGCCCCTGTGGCAGCCAAAGGAAGTGGAAGGGCAATGTAAAGGACGTTCTTCCCACAGCGCAGGCTCTGCTGCCAGGGCTTCGTCCCCTGTGGCCTCACCCTTCATTAGCTGCGCCGCTCCGTCTTCAGACAGGAAGACTTTCTGTGAACATCCACTTAAATAAGTGAAGGTTTGCAAATGTTTTGGAATTCTGCTCCTTCACAGGAGGAGCAAAAATATCTGGATAGTCTCTTTGAGAAATATGTGCCCTACCTCATGGACGTGATCGTGGAGGGCATAGTGGACGGAAGACAAGGGGAGAAGCTGAAGACCATAGTGCCCCAGACGGACCTAAACATGGTAGGATCCAGCAGAGGCTTCCCATAGGACAGACCCCAGTGGACTTCTAAGGGGGACAGAGATGCCAGCGGGGTCAACCCTAACATGTCAGTGGGGGTCCTTTTGTTTTGGTGACCCTGAGCATGCCACGACAGTGGGCTCCATCTGTCTGGACCAACATGGTGGGTCATATGTTCCCATTGCTCTGGGATCTGGAAATCCCAAGATTTAGGACGGAAGTGACTCTGTGGGGGTAGGATGTATGGGCTGAACCAGTGTTTTCCACGAGCCAGGTGACCCAGTTAGCCAAGATGTTGGACGCCTTACTGGAGGGAGAAATTGAGGACCCCGACCTGCTGGAGTGCTTCTTCTTGGAGGCCCTATACTTCTCCCTGGGTGCCTCCCTGCTCGAGGATGGAAGGATTAAATTTGATGAAAGCGTCAAACGCATTGCTTCTTTGCCCACTGCTGACACAGAGGAGGTTTGGGCCAAACCTGGGGAACTGCCAGGTGAGAACCGAGCCCTACTTGCTCACCCTCTCTGAGTGCTTCAAGTTGGGCTTTCAGACACCGTGAGCTCGTTCCCTGTGTTCCCGCCTGGGTGGGTTTTCTGGTGCCATGGTCAGAGCACTGGTGGTGCCCTCAGGAGGAGGTCAGGTGCACTGGCTGCTGTCCCTGCGAGTGCCCTTTCTTGAGGAGTCTCAACTCTTCTCCCTGGAGCTATGGCACGTGCCCCTTGGCTCTGGCTGGGTGCTCTAACTCCCCGTGTTCCACGTGACTTTGCTCCTCTTTTCCTTTGGGCTCCTCATCTGTCTGAAGCACCATGACTTAACTAATCTGGTGCTGCTGACATTTGCATGGTAGGCCGTCACCTGTGGGTTTTGCACGGTACTCACGGGAAATCACGGTGTATTAAGGGTTTCGGTTTTTTCACCAAGAACACGCACCCTCCAGGATGTACAAAAGGTTGAATTGGCAGGGCCCATGGGGAAGGGGTCTGTGAGGGGGCTTCTTTTTGAGGTGGGCTTGGATAGCACCCCTGTGAATGACCATCATGGTGAAGAATGGTGTGGAGAGGGAGGTGATGGTGACAGGTGGGGCTGGGACTCCCAGGCTACCTGCGGCACCTGGTGCTTCTCCTGTCCCTTCCCTGCACCGTCTTGACCAGATGCCTCCATGGGCAGCCGTCCTCCCCTTTTGCAGAAATTAGTATGTCTGCAGTGAAAGTGTTTTCTTATCTCTCTCTACACCTGCCTGACACGCCACCACCAGAAGGGTGGGGACCAGGGTTCTGTGCCCCACTATGTGTTCCCCTGGAAGGGACTCGGAAGGTTTCTGTCCAGTGAACAGGTAGCCTTAGGTCAAAGCACTCAGCATCTGACTGGCGAGCGGGTCGCTCTAATTCAAAGCACTTGCTAAGTGTCTGTCTGGGGAAGAAGTGGCATGTAGGTGATACTGTGGTAGCCATCCAGGGAACCAGCAGGATTAGCTCATTTGAGGCACCTACCAGAACTGATTCCTATGTTCCCACGTCCACGATCACAGTGACATGGACTTTGATTGTGCCGCAGGCCAGCTTCCAACTTTGTACGAGTTTCATTTCGATTCCAAACGGAACCATTGGATCCCCTGGAGTAAGCTGGTTCCAGAGTACGTGCATGACCACCAGAGGAAGTTCATGGACATCCTGGGTAAGTGAGAGGCAAGCCTCTGTCCCTGGTGTGAGGGTGTGTGACCCTGGTCCTGGGAGGACGTGAGAAGCATCCTGTGGCCTGGCTGGCCACCTGAGTCCCACCCAGGGAGCTGAGAAGAGTGGGGAGGCAGGGGCCCTCCTGAGAGGCCCTTAGATGCTGGCTCTGTGCATCCTCAGTGCCCACGGAGAGGGTGCGGGCTTCCCCTGGCATTTACTCTGCTCTCTCCAGCCCATGAAGCTGGCTGGGCATGGGTAATGACCGGCACATTCTCGTGAACAGTGCTTCCTGGAGAAGGCATGTGCCCCTGGTGTGTACCCCCGAGACTGTATTTTAAGTCTACTTGTCGGGCTGGTTAGACACAATGTGGGCTGGATAGCTCCACAACATGTGCACCTGGCTTTGGTCCATTGTACCTGCAGAGTGAGGCACCCCGGTCCTCCAGAACCCATGGTGATTAAAATCTGCCCTCGTGGGAGGGGGCAGGCTGGACCTGACTTCATGGCTGAAATCTCTGCAGAGGGAGCTGTGGGTCAGGAGACCAGATCCTGCAGGCATGTGGGTGACTCAGCAGCAGGGAGATCATTTTTTTAGCACCCGAGCATAAATCTCACTTGGATGCTGGGGCAGTTTGGGTGCTGTCATCCTGGACAGCGTTGTGCTTGCACAACATATGTAGAAATGTGTTGGACTCATCGAATTCTACACTTACAACGGGTGATGCCTTTGTAACTTGTGCCTCAATAAAGCCAAGGAGAATAATGGCTGGGGTGACGAGGTTCTCCTGCAGAGCAGCTCTACCTGCCACACATGTTCCTGAGGTCACGGCTTGGCTTCTGCTGATGCTTTTTATGGGATTTACGGGATTCTGTGACAGTTCTGTGTTGTCACCCACCACCCACCCCCATGTGGAGCTCTTCTGATGTTCCTTTCATTCCTTTTGTAGTTCACACAGTGGATACAACCCGCACCACCTGGATATTGGAACAAATGGTCAAAATTAAGCAGCCTGTTATTTTTGTTGGTGAATCTGGCACTTCTAAGACAGCTACTACCCAGAACTTCCTAAGACACCTCAGTGAAGACACTAATGTAAGCCGTTGTTGATATCAGTTGCCCATTGCCGTGTAACAAACTGCCCAGCACAGAGTCACTTAAGACAACAAGCACCACCTCCTGGTGTCTGTGGGTGGAGGGGCTGGCAGTGGCTCAGCTGGGTGGCCCTAGTTCAGGTCCTCTCATGAGGTTGCAGTCAGGCTATTGGCTGGACAGGGGCTGGATTATCCTCTTTCAGATGACATTTCATATGGAGAGAGGCTGGAGGCCTTAGTTCCCTGCTGTGTGGGCCTCTCCCAGGGCTGCTTGAGTGCGCTTTTTGTAAACTGTTGCTTTATCAAAGTACCCAAGACCAGGTAATTTATAAAGAAGAGAAGTTTATTTGACTAATAGTTCTGGATGGTGGGAAAACCAGGAGCCTGGGCCAGCATGATGAGGACCTTCTACCTACATGATAGTGTGGCAGAGGGTGTCACATGGTGAGACAGAGTAGGTTTGCCAGAGAAAGTCACTTAGATTTAAAAAAAAAAAAAGGTGCTTCCTTAATAGTGGATGAATCCATTAATCCGCAGGGGTTTTGCCTTTGGGATCCCTTCACCTTCCAAGGACCCACCCTGAAGTCTCATTGACATATGAATTTGGAGATTGAAACCTGGGGCACATTGAAACCTGAGCAGTGCTGTGACTGCAGCTAGGGCTCCAGTGAAAGCCCAGGACGGGCAGCAAAGGGAGGCTGCGGCCATCTTGGGGTTACAGACCTCACCTCTGCCCTATTGTGTGCGTCAGACTGAGCACCCTCCAGTGGTGGACACCTGGAGACAGCACTGGGCTCCATGGTGGAGACTGGCTGTCATGTCTTCCCATCATCCCTCTGTGGTATCCCTCGACACTGGTCAGATGCATGAGGGTCTGCTATGCACGGGGCCCATGCCAGCTGGTACCACAGGACAAGCCCAGTGGAACAGGCCACTCGGGTCACTTTGGAGCAGAAGGGTGCTGTGCCCCAGGCACACTGAGACAGCCAGAAGAAGGCGCTGGCCCCTGTCCACACAGACCTGCTCCCTGGGCTGGCTGCTGCTCACCGTCCATTCCCCAAGCTGCAAGCCATTTTTCTAGCTATTGGATCACTGAGTGAAGACTCTCTTGCCCCCAAGGAACCTCCTGTGGTTTTCAGTCGGTCCAGGGCTGCCTCGGTTCTGTTTTCGTTACTCCCTGGTCACGTCACCATTTAAGTCTAGTTCCTATCTTGGCCTTCTGGAACCTCGGAGGGGAGAGGAGCTCCCCCCACTCACTTTTCCACGTCTTTTAGTTTGTGTCTTTTCTGTTTCCAGCAGTTCTGGCATCAAGGGCTCCTGCAAGCCTCACCGGCCTCTGGGCAGGGGGGGACCTTTGTGTTGGACATCGTAAGAGGCGTGGGCAGAATGGGGCTGATCTGTCTGAGTAGCCAAGCTCATTTAGACTGACACTGACAACATGGCCTAGTTGGCTTTAGGGATGTCCCTGTGGAGGGCACAGAGCGGGGTAGCTGCAGATTTGCAGAGTGGGGAAAAGGGAAGCCACATTCAGAAGCCACGTCACGATACCCCTCCCCGAGTGTAACAGCCCAGCCCGGCTGCCAGCACAGTCTGCTTCTGTGCACCTGTGCTCACAGGCACTCTGGATGGAGGGCCTTTAAAAGGCCACAGTTCCCAATGTGTGGTCCCAGGCCAACAGAGCTAGCTTTACCTGAAAGCTTGTTCAAGACACCCATGAACTACAGAACCGGAAGCTCTGGGTACAGAGCAGCCAGCTACCTGGCACAGCCCTCTGGGTATGACTGGCACATCAAGGAGTGTGAACACCCCGGTGAGGGGCTCCCCAGCACCTCTGAGCACAGGGAGAGGCCCGAGCACACAGGCATGAGGATACAGCAGGTAGACCTTCTTTCCCAGCAACTCATTCCAAAGACCAAACCCAAGATTGTGCACGTTCTCTTTGGCTGATTTATTAAGATGCAGCTGCCATCATAAGCAGTTTATGTTTTAATGTTGCCTCATTGAAAATGCCTTCTAGGAACCACTCTAGGAAGTAAGTGGTCCCAGAAGGTGGTATTCAGATCACCTTTCAGGCGAGAAGGAAGGAGGGTCTGAAAGGGTTAAGTGACTTTGGGGTCCTCTAACAGCTCCCAGTCCCCCTTCTGCTGCTCCACACACACGTGCTGAGGCCCACGTGTGGCAGCTCGTTATCAGCTCATGCAGCCTGCCAGGAGGAAGAGGAATTCTTGCTTTAGCACTTAAAAATAACAAAGCACAGACCCACATTGGGTGACAATAGCATTAGCTCAGAGGCAGTGGGTCTTCAGCAGAGATGGGAGCTCGCGGTCAGACGTTTGCTGTGGGTGCCACGCAGAGGAGGCCAATGCATCCTGCCTTCTCCCTGTTTCAGATTGTGCTCATGGTCAGTTTCTCGTCCCGCACCACGTCCATGGATATCCAGAGAAACTTGGAAGCCAACGTGGAAAAGCGGACCAGAGACACCTATGGCCCCCCCATGGGCAAATGCCTCCTGGTGTTCATGGACGACATGAATATGCCCAAGGTGAGGCGGGAGGGGGAAGGAGGGTGTCCGAGCACAGTCCTGCTCGGTGTGTGTAGTGCAGGCCGTGGCTGGCAGCCAGGACGCAGCATCCTGCCGCTCCTCCCCACTCCCTCCTCCCAGCCTCAGCTCTGTTGGAGGAGGTGTCCCACAAGAGCTCTTAGGTGGCCCTCTGTGCTAGAGAAGCTGAAGGCAGGACCCCTGGGGATTAGCCGAGGAAGGGGAACTTCAGCTACATCACGAGTGTGTTTCTGGGGACCGAGGCTGAGACATGCAAAGTTCTCTAGGCATACCGGAAGTTAAATTTGTATAATTTTACAGAACCATCTTTTCCTTGAAGATTTGTCTTCCAGAAGGATGGTGCAAAACCAGGATCCACTCACCTACCCGTAAATCTGATCATTCACCCACCCATCCACCCATGTATTCAGTTACTTAATCATCCATTACTCAATTCATCCATTTATCCGTCATCTGTTATCTTTATTATCTATTTATTCATCCATTTGTCTGTTCATCTATAACTTTATTCATCTACCCATCCATCATCTGTCCATCCATCCTCCCATCCACCCATCCATCCATCCTTCCATCCATCTACCCCCATTCATCCTTCCATCTGTCCATCCATCCTTCCATCCTTCCATTCATCCTCTCATCCTTCCCTCCCTCCATCCATCCTTTCATCCTTGCATCCTTCCATCCATCTACCCCCATTCATCCTTCCATCTGTCCATCCATCCTTCCATCCTTCCATTCATCCTCTCATCCTTCCCTCCCTCCATCCATCCTTTCATCCTTCCATCCTTCCATCCATCCATCCACCCACCCATCCATCCATTCTCCTCCCATCCATCTATCCATACCTCCATCCCATCATCCACCCATCCATCTTTCCATCCATCCTTCTATCATTCCATCCATCCTTCATCCTTCTATGCATCCTTCCTACCATCTGTCCATCCATTCTTCCGTCCACCCATCCATTTATCCCTCCATCTACCCATCCATCTTCCATCCTTCCTTCTATCTCTCATCCATCCTTCTTTCTGTCCATCCATCTGTCCTTCCATCCTTCCATCCATTCATTCATCCATCCAGTGAGTGGGAGGATGAATTGACATCTTTGATGGTCAGCGCTGTGCAGTGTGTGAGACCTATGGAGCTTACAGTCTAGTGAGAGAGAGAGACTTTAAAAATCACCAATGAGTATCTAATTGCAAACTTTGAGAAGCCAAACGAAATTAAGCCCAGGATGCTCTGGGATGAGAGGAGGGCCAAGCTTTGGTCCAGACGCTCAGGCTTCTCAGAGCTCTACCTTGAAATACTGCTATTCTCTTTTTTCTCTTAAAAAAAAATCATCAAGGTGGATGAATATGGCACCCAGCAGCCAATTGCCCTGCTGAAGCTGCTGCTGGAAAAAGGCTACTTGTACGACCGTGGGAAGGAGCTGAACTGTAAGAACATCCGGGACCTCGGCTTCATCGCTGCCATGGGGAAAGCCGGAGGAGGCCGCAACGAGGTGGACCCCAGGTTCCTTTCACTGTTCAGCACCTTCAACGTGCCGTTCCCTTCAGAGGAGTCCTTGTACCTGATTTACTTCTCCATCCTGAAAGGCCACACCGCGGTAACTCTTTAAATCAGAAGTACAAATGGGGGACACGGTTGGGCAGAAATGTACGCAGACTGATTGACACATCAGACACACCAGGCCCAAGCCAAGGGCCTGCAGTGCATTCAGGGGACCAGGAAGATGTTTTACTGTGTTTCAAAATCAGAAGAAAAACATTCACCTTTATACCCATGCAGTCACAAAATGTGATTTTAATGTACAAGAAGGGGGGCCGCAGAGGCTGAAGTGCCTTGGACCCACCTGGAGTCTTGCCTACTGACATTAGGCCTGTGCCCTGGGGCCAGGTGGGTAAGGTGAGGCTGTGCAGCAGCAGATATCATGGCCACCCTGAGTACCTGGCAAGTTCATGCCTTTCCCAAAGGTGTGCCCGGCAGATAACTCCCAGGGCGGCTGGCATGGGTCTTTGGTTTCACAGTTCATTGACTTCCCAGTGGACATGGAAACCCAAGGCCATAAAAGCAGGTCAGATGATGAGCTTCTCTGGTCTGTTCACCTCTTCCCTCATAAAAAAAAATGTGACAAAATTCACATTATGTAAAATTCGTTGCCGTGGCCACTTTAAAGCACAGAATTCCGAGCTACTCTGTACACTCGTGGCACGTAGGCGTCCCCACCCCAGTGTCTGATTTCACAGCCTCTTCTCCCCCAGGGGAACCCTGATCTCACACTGCAGCAGCTGCCCACCCTTCCCCACCCGCCAACCCCTAGAAACCCACCGACCTCCCATCTCTGTGGGTTTGCCCGTCCTGGGGGTTTTACATGGATCGAGTCATCTGGCTTATTGCACTTGGTTAGCTGTGTGTGTTCACGGCTCCCGTGTGTTCAAGGCTCCCTTCCTTCTCATGGCTAAATATTCCCTCTGGGTGACGCTCTTTCCTTTGTCCACTCTCCCATTCACGGACACCCGGGGGTGGGGGCTTTTCCTGTCTCAGGACTTTCACGAGAGCATCGTGGCAGTGAGTGGCCTGCTGACCTCCTGCACGCTGACGCTCTACAAGAACATCGTCCAGGACCTGCCGCCCACCCCTTCAAAGTTCCATTACATCTTCAACCTCCGTGATCTCTCCCGGGTGTTCAATGGCCTTGTGCTCACCAACCCCCAGCGGTTAGTTTGTTGGATATTAACAAGATAAATCCTGCCAATTTGACGGTTTCTTTTATTCTCTTAAGATGGGGGTGGGGGGGCTTGTCAGTGAACTTGAAGAACCAGTGTGTCAGTTAATTCCCAACGTCTTTGCTGTGTTAAGTGAAGAATAGAGTCAAATGCTGGAGTCAAGGCTGGGCTCTTTGTAAACCCCTGGGCAGAAAACCAGTGGGACCAACAGCAGAGGTTGGACAGGTGGACAAGTATCTCTGACCCCTTGGGTGGGATGGCTTTGCCACCCGCCTTCAGCTCTGAAGTTGGAATTCACCCGAATCCTTTTGCTCATGTGACCAGTTGTTTCCAGTTGAGATACAGGAGCTGCCAGGGGCCCTTATGCTGATTCTAAATTCAGACATTCCAGCAACAGGGTAGTGCTAGGAGTTTTCCATCACATATGCTGCATAGAGAGAGGGCCCTTTCTTCCCTCGGATAGGGCAAGTTATGGATGGTGACCTGGAGTCTTTGCACTTCATCCATTGGCTCCTGGTTAGACTTCACTAATGGGAGGCTAGAGAAGGCACTCCAGGGTGCAGCTCCCGAGCCGCCTCCCATGCATCCTTCTGGGAACGGCAGCAGGTGGCCCACTCCTCTCCAGGGGCCCTCGAGGCTGACTTGCCCCTTCCGCCATGTTCCATAGGTTCCAGACGGTGGCCCAGATGGTGAGAGTCTGGAGGAATGAGTGTCTGAGGGTCTTCCATGACCGGCTGATCAACGAAACAGACAAGCAGCTGGTTAGTGCATGGGGATGTGCCAGCAGATGCAAAGGCCAGCCATAGAACTGCTCTCTGAGGAAAACCAAGCCCTTGTCACACACACACACACACACACACACACACACGCAAACACACACACGCACACACATGCCCACGTGCGTGCAGAGAAAACAATGCATTTAAAAAATATATAGAATGGCAAAAAGGCAGACACTAACAGTCAAAGCTGATGGGTGGGGGGCTGGCTCATAAGTACTCTGTAGCTGTCAAGGGAGAAAATGGAAGGCAGGTCACTCAGATGGTGACAGCATGGGAGCTTGTCCTGACATGAGTCAGTGCGGGACTGCTGTCCTTGAGTGTGGGTCCTTAACCGGCTTATGTTTTAAGGTGCAAGATCACATAGGAAACTTGGTTTTGGAGCACTTTGAGGAGGATGAGGAGGTAGTGATGAGGGATCCCATTCTGTTTGGGGACTTTCGGATGGCTCTGCATGAGGAGGAGACACGTATCTACGAGGACATCCAGGACTACGAGGCGGCCAAAGCGCTGTTCCAGGTGTGGTGGGCTCCTTCTCGCCCGCGTCTGCTTCCTCCTGGAGCACTGGTGTGACAGTGGCTCCATCCCCAGGGGCCTGGTGCCTGACCCTGAGGCTCCCACACCTGTGGTCTGCCCTGGCTCGCCGCTGGCTGACCAGCGCCGGTAGGGTGGAGTCTGGATTTGAGAGTGGATCCAGTCCTGGGAGCCCAACTGATTCAATTAATACAATGATTTTTCAGGAAAGAAAAAAATCTTTCCTCCGTCCTTAATCTGTCCTGCACAAAAGGAGAAAGTTCACCTCTTAAAAAACAGTGATCCTTAAAAATTTTTTTTTTTTTAATTCAGGAAATTCTTGAGGAGTACAATGAGATCAACACCAGGATGAACTTGGTGCTCTTCGATGACGCACTGGAGCACTTGACCCGCGTACATCGCATCATCCGCATGGACCGCGGCCATGCGCTGCTGGTGGGCGAGGGTGGCTCGGGGAAGCAGTCGCTCGCAAGGCTGGCCGCCTTCACGGCTGGCTACGAGGTGAGGCCACCTCCCTTCCAGGAAGGCCGGTCCTGCCAGTCCCTGCAGCCAGGAGGGAGTTCCTGCAGATACTGGAACCACCTACAGCAGATCCTAAGTGATTTTTTTTTAGTCCTGGGGATTGAGTCTGGGGGTGCTTAATCTCTGAGCCCCAGCCCCAGCCCTTTTTATTTATTTGTTTATTTATTTGGAGATTGAGTCTTGTTATGTTGTCCAGTTTGGCCTGGAACTTGTGATCCTCCTGCCACAGCCTCTCGATTGGCAGGGGTTACAGGTCTGGGCCCTGCACCTGGTATAGCATAACGTTGTCACAGAGTAGGGAGTTGAGTTGGTTTGTTTTTGCTCGCTTACCTGTTTTGGGCATATTTTAACGGAATATCCAAAGCGTCTAACTGTTGTATTGTTCTTAGATTGGAGAAGATGTCAGGTCAAGGTCAAAAGCCAAACGCAGGCAGTTGCTGCAGATCCCAATGTGCATCCGCCGCAGGGAGGCCGGCCTGGGCAGACCTCGGTGGGCTGCTGTTAGGGGCCAACCATTTGCCGGGCAACCACAGCTGCACAGCAATACATGCAGTTTTACATTAATCTTAGAAGCTCTCTCTCTTTAAAAACAGCTTTATTGTAGTACAACTCAGGGCCGTGTTATCCACGCGCTCTGTGTGCAGATCGGTGCTTCTTGTCATTCAGATGTGAGCAGCCATCACCCTGGACTCCTTTAGAGCATTCCCACCACTTCTAAGAAAGCCCTGTGCCCGCAGCTGCCATCACCCCACCCTCCTCCAAGTCTCTGAGGACGACCCTGCCTGGACTGTCACATGCGTAGCATAGCACAGTACGTGGCAGCCGTGGCAGCTGCAGGGCTTACCAAGTGTGGCCTGCATCTGGGTGATGTTCTTGTTTTAGCCAAATCCTGGTCCCTGTGTGGACACACTGCATTTGTCCACGTGTCCCCTCACCCGTGGACCTCTGGGCTGCTCTGCCTCTTGGCCACTGTGGATAATGCTATAAATGTCCACGTGGGAATCTCTGGGTGGACCTATGTTTCCCTTGCTCTTGGGGCTTCTTAAGGAGGATGGGGTGGCACTGCTGGGTCACGTCGTGGTTCTGGGGCTCACCCTTGCAGGAGCCGCCACACTGTTCTGCAGTGGCTGGGCTGATTTGCATTCCCACCAGCAGGGTCCCAGGGCTCCTGCTTCTCCTCACCATTCAGAATCTTCCAGACTCCCACAGGGGATTGTCTGGCAACTCTGAGGTCTTCCTCTGAGGCCGCCTGGGAAGGACCGCAGAAGGGATATTGAGGGACGGGACTCAGGAGAAGACGAGGGTGTGTAGAGTGGGCTGGGGCCCTGGAGGCCGAGGCGGATGGCCATGGGTTCCAGTGGGTGGGCACCCTAGTGAGCAAGGAGCTGGCAGGTGGAGGGCAGGTGCTGGACAGAACTTTGGAGTAAGTGTTGGTCAGCTGGAAGTCATGCTTGCTACTTGAGTTTGCGTGACTGGTGTGTGACTGTGCGTGCGCCAGTGTGGAAGTGTGCCTGTGTGTGGCACGTGTCTGGGACAGTGTGTGTGGGTGTGAAAGTGTGTGTGTGAACCTGTGTGCATGAGAGGGTTCCAAGTAGCTGCCACTGCTCACATACAAGTCCTGCTTCTGCCTGGGCCTTAGTGCCAGCCGCCTCAGTTGTGCGGAGGACCTTCTGGTTGCAGAGTTCAGACAGCGTCCACACTTGCTGCTTGGGCCGCCCCGGCTGTGCCCCTTTCCTGCCCTTTCTTGCTGGCCTCCCTGCCTACCCTTCCCACCTGCCTGTGTCTGGCTGTCCACTGCTCTGTGACTCTGGGGACCTTTCTGTGCCTTTCTCCTTCCCACGCTGCCTCCTGGACGTAGGCATGTTCTCTGCATGGCGGTGCCTTCGCATGCTCCTCTGTGTACACAGAACACTATGGTGCTTTGACAAAGGCAGGGTGCTGTGGCCAGATGTGGTGGTGTGTGCCTGTGATTCAGCAACTTTGGAGGCTGAGCAGGAGAGGCAGAAGGATCGCAAGTTCTGGGCCACCTGGGCATCTTAGCTAGACCTTGTCTCAAAAAAGGGATGGGGATGTGGCACAGTGGTTAAGCACCTCTGGGTTCAATCCCTGAACCTCCCCCCAGAAAAAAAGCAGGGTACTTTGGCTTTCTGCCTCCTGCGCTTCTGACTCTGGGTCATTTTGTGAGACTGGCCAAGTCACCTGTCCTCATTGCCTCCGTCTCCCTTAGCCAACAGCCCAGCAGTGATATCGTGCAAACTCAGAGGCTCTCCCTGTGTGCTGGCCTCCTTTAGGAGGCTGGGGAGGGAGGCTACCAGCCCGGGTGACTTTGCCCTGTGGCCCCAGGTGTTTGAGATCATGCTGAGCCGAGGCTACTCTGAGAACAGCTTCCGGGAGGATCTGAAGAGCCTTTACATGAAGCTGGGGCTGGAGAACAAGATGATGATCTTCCTGTTCACAGACGCGCACGTGGCTGAGGAGGGCTTCCTGGAGCTCATCAACAACATGCTTACTTCAGGTACCCCGCGGCCGGTGGCCTCATGGGCACATCAGGCTGCTCCTCACCACAGCCCCTGGGGGTGGGTCTGGCTGCCCAGTGGCCCTGCCCTGACCAGCTGATGCGCGTCTGCTGTGCTTGGGGGCCGTTGGAAGTACTTTCTTACCCAGCACTGCTGGGTCCCCAGGAGGGAGACACCTGGCTGGCTCCATTAAGGGGAAACAGAGGTACAGAGATGCCACCAGAGGTGGAGCAGTGACCCCTCAAAAGTCATCCCGACTCCAGACCCCAGAACCTGTAAACGGGCCTTGTCAGGAAAAGCCGTCTTTGCAGATGTGATTAGTGAAGAGTCTTGAGATGATACACTGGATTTGGGATGGGCCCTGAATTCAGTGACAGCTGTTTTTACAAGAGAAAGGAGAGGAATCACTGGAATATAGAGGAAAAGGCCTTGTTAGGATGGAGACAGCCGCATGCCATGGGATGCCAGAATCTGGCAAGGGAGGGTCCCCAAAACCTTCCGTGGGAGCACAGCCCTGCTGACAGTCACCTTGATCTCTGCTCTCAGGCCTCCAGAAATGTGAGAGTAAATTTCTTCATCGTTTTAAGTGTGCAATTTGTGGTAATCAGTTGTAGGAGCTGGTCACCAGGAAACTGCTGACAACTCACCCAAAGGTGCCCCGCTAAGAAGGGGCCGAGGAGGGGCTTGGGCTTCAGCCTCATGGCCATGGTGGAGACAGCTACCCTGAGTCACGATCCTGGCCACCTCTTAGCCTGCTGAGGTTCACGCAGATGTGTGACCAAATGGCTCCCAGGGAGGATCTGCCTTTACTGTGGGTCAGGTTGGCACTTGACTCTAGGCATCATTGTTAGTAGGTCTTCTCCACCCGTCCCATAAAACATGTCACACACAGCATGAGGCTGAAGGAAGGCTTTAGGGACATGGCAGCATGCTGGCCAGGTTCCCTGGGGAGTGCTCCTCTGTGCTCGCCTTGCCCCCTCTCCTCCCACCTCCTGTTTTGGTGGGTTTCCAAGTGAAACCTCAGACCGCCCCCTCCGCCCCCAAGAAGCTTCAGCAGGCCTGCTCTTATCCAGAGGCCAGTTTTGGGTAGGTTTTTCTTTGGATGTGAACTTGACATACAATGAAATGTGCCCATTTTGAATGTGTGCTTGCTGGGCTTTGTTAGTTGAGTTTTAAGTCATGGGGGTCAGCTCTACAGGGACAGGGACCATCCTCCACTTGGATTTACCCTGCAGGATTAGACGCTGGGCAGTCATGCCTCTGGCCTCCTTGAAGTTTGGGGTCCAGTGTGGGGGGTGGGGCTGGTTAACATCAGCAACAGAAACACACAGAGATGGCGCCACCACTAAAGTCACAATAGGTGCCATGAGGAAGGGTCCAGCCCCTTCCCCTGGTGGCTCCAGTGTGCAGACGTGGGACCTGAGCTTGGTGTGTCTGTTTCCCCGTGCTGCTCTAGCAACTCAGCCCCAGTTCCCGCTGTGGCTTCAAACAATGCAGATTCTCCCGCTGTAGGGCTGGAGTCAGAGCTGGGGATGGGTCTTGTGGGGCCACAGCAAGGACGGGGTCTTTCTAGGGGTTTCTGAGAATCCGTCTCCTTCTCTTCTGGATTCTGGAGGCTGCCGCTGGCCTCAGTCCCTGATCACACCATCCCAGGCTCCTCTCTGTCACCTCAATTCTAACTGCTGGTCTCTCTCATAAGGACCCTGTGACGTGTCGGACCACCTGGCTGATCCAGAGACCTCTTTGAGGCTGCATTGCAGGAAGTGGGGAAACCTCACCACTGGTCCCAGAGATTAGGATGGGCATCACCAGGGGACGACATCCACGCTCCTGCCACGGGAGTAGTGACCAGCAATGGGCTGGCAGAGGGGTCTGTGTGCCACAGTCAGATGGGAAAGGGCCACCGTGGCAGGAGCACAGTGATGGTCCCCCAGTGTGGGGGCTCATGGGCTGGTGCCCTGATGTGGTCTAGATCTGTGATCTGCAGGAGTCCCTCTAGCTGCCCTTAGGGACTAGGTCGGAGGGGATGAGGGAGGCGGGGGCTTTAAAGGTGAGTGGCCTTGGCCCTGTGTTAACATCACCTGCTTATTAACAGTGTGTCGTGTCATTTGAAATGTGCCAATGGTGATGTCTCGCCCTCGGGGCTCCCAGCACAGCCCTGTTGGCATTTGGGGCCAGGAAGCTCTGCTGTGGGACCACCCTGGGGTGTTTTGTGGTACCCCTGGCCCCTGCCTATTGGCTCTCCTCTTCCCAAGTCATGGGAAAGGGTCTCCAGATGGCCAGATGCCCCAGGTGAGCGTTCCTGCTCTAGAGAACACAAGGCTTCCACACTCAGTGGCCTCAGGAGCTCCCTGCAATCCTCTGGGGTGAGCAGGAGGTGTCATCGCCCCCATTTCACAGATGGGTAGATGGAAGCTCAGGGGCTTTGCCCACAGGCAAGTGGGCCAGGGGTCTGAGTCCAATGCCCCAGTGCCCCAGTGCCCTAGTGCCCTGCGTCGGGACCCACTACTCTCTCTGCCATGCTGTTCTTCTGCCATCTTAGCTGGTACACAGAGAGGCAGTGACCCTGGGACTTTAAAACCAGCTCCCACGAATCTGTTCTGCAGGGATCGTCCCTGCGCTGTTCACAGATGAGGAAAAGGACATCATTTTCAGCCAGCTTGGACAGGAAGCCCTAAAGCAGGGCATGGGGCCGGCCAAGGAGTCTGTGTGGCAGTACTTCGTGAACAAGAGTGCAAATAATCTGCACATTGTCCTGGGCATGTCCCCTGTGGGGGACACACTGAGGACCCGCTGCAGGAATTTCCCAGGTACCTGGGGCTAAGTGTGTTGCCTATTTGCTCCCAAGCTTCCACCAACAAGTCAACAAGACATGGCCTCCAGTGGAAACAAGGGCCTGCACTGTGGGATGTGCCTGGCTGGCCCCTTGCAGTGGCCACCAGCAGTGGGTGATGTTCTTCTGGCCTGAGGATGTGCTCCCACTCCCAGGAACAATGTGGCAGTGCATGGAGGATGGCTCCTTGTCCCCTCCCACATGGGACAGTCTTACCAGCCTTGTGTAAGGGTTCCTGCCTAGCCACAGGTTCCTAATGAGGGCAGGTGCTGCTCCCCGGGGATATTAGGATCAGGAGACATGTCTAGTTGTCAGAACCGAGGGGGAGGTGGCATGCTGCTGGCACCCAGTGGGTGGCAGCCAGGGATGCTGTAAGCATGCACAGTGCCCAGTCAGTGCCTGTGTCAGGGTTATCTGGCCCCAGGGTCAGCAGTGCCCAGTGTCAGAATAAGACACTCTGCTGTGGCTGAGCCCAGCTGGGACGCGCCCAGCTTGTTCAGTGCATTGGTGGCAACTGAAGACCGAGCTGAAGTTGTGAGTGTCTCGGGTGCAGAGCGGTGGTTGCCCTCTCTCTCCAAGGTCTGGTGAATAACACTGGGATCGACTGGTTCATGTCCTGGCCTCCCCAAGCCCTGCACGCAGTCGCCAAATCATTTTTAGGTAAGTCCCAGCTACTGTGGGGACTGTGTCATGGGTCTCACAAAGCCATTCTACATCACCCCTCCGACCTTGACCTTTAGCCCCATGGATTCCTTTGCTGTAAATTCTATGAAGAGTTTATGAAGAACACATGCTTTTTTTATTGTTAGATTGCCCTTGTGTTTCAGTCCCAAGGGATTTCAGGAGACTTACAGAAGAGTTTGGATTGGAAATTGATTAAGTAGCATCTAGCTCGGGAGTTGACAAGACATGGCCTGTGGCCAGTGTGGCCTACTGCTGTATGGGCGCAGCTTTGTGAGCACACGGACCCACGCATTAATCCACATGTTGTCTATGGCTGTTTTTTTTTTTAATACATATATATATATATATATATATATATATATATATACCTTTATTTATTTATTTATTTATTTACATGTGGTGCTGAGGATCGAATCCAGGGCCTCACACATGCTAGGCAAGCGCTCTACCACTGAGCCACAGCCCAGCCCTCTATGGCTGTTTTGATGCCACAATTGCAAGGGCCAGGAGTTGCAACTGAGACCAGGTGTCCCTGTTTGGCTCTTGATGGAGAAAGTGTGCTGACCTCCAACCCAGAGGTTGCCCAAGGGCCGTGGGGCAAGCTGAGGGTGAGCCTCGACTCCCTCCAGCACCTGTGCCCTGGACAGCAATTGTACTCCTTGAATAAGAAGGCATGTCAGTGGAACTTCAGGGGAAAATCTTTTTCTCTAGACCCACCTTGAACAGATTTATGACAAATTCCACCGAGTGACCTCAAAATAGTTTCAGCCTTATAAATATGTATCCAATAAATAAATAAATAGTCATTCTATGCAAGCAGAGATCGTAGCTTCAGTCATAATGCAGGTCTTTTTTTTTTTTTCTGGGAAGGGGCCAAGAGCATGAGTCTTAAGATATGACTCAGGGGCCAGCAAGCTACTTCAGCAGAGGTCCAGATGGAAAATATTTACCTCTGTGGCAACTACTCAAATCTACAATTATATGGTGGATGCCATTATAGACAATATGCAAATGAATGGCCATGGCTGTGTTCCAATAAAACTTTATTTAAAAAGTGGGAAGTGGGCCAGATTTTCCTTCTGGGCTGTAGATGAGCACCCTGACGTAGTGCACCCTGGTTTTCTTAAGTGTGTTAGTCATTCTCAAGTGTTATCACTTGAGCTTGCTTTCAGCATTCAGTGTCTTTAATAATGCTGCCTAGAATTTGCTTAGAATTGTTTTCCTTAGAATGTGTTTCCTGGTATCGAGATGACTATGCCCCAAAGTGGATATTTGTCAGGCTGCGTCTTTCCTGCAGGCAGTACCCCTGGTATAACCCAAGGTTGGGACTGCAGAACCTCGACAGCTGATGTTTTTGTCCACTCTCCTCCCTTTGCTTGAACGAGAGGTGTATTCTGTCTTCAAGAGGATGCTTCTTGCAGTGATTCTTCTAGCAGGTTGACAGGAAGGCTGCCTTTTGCCCAGTAGGTCCACACGCTGGGTATCCAGCAGAAAAGGGCTGAGTAGCTCACCTGGCTGGAAGAGGTTGCTCCCTGGGGAGCATCAATCAGGACAGGTGTGGCGTGCTCCCCGCTGCGTGCTGCCATGGCGCCCAGGGAAGAGGGGTGGCTCTCTGTTTGAGGCATGTTGCTGGAGCCTGGCTCAGTGGTCCAGAAGAGCCACCCACTCATTATAAATGCTCTTTTCTTTCTATTTTTTTAAAAATTACATTTTTAAATCATTTTTTTTATTTTGGAAAATATATCTAACATAAGCTTTTCCATTTTGCCAACTTTTAAGTGCACCTGTGGCATTGTAACAGTCATAGGGCTACACAGCCATCACAGGACCCATTTCTAGAACTCGTCACCCTCCTAACTGCTCTAAATGCAGACTCTCTCCCTCCTCCCATCAGCACAACCGCCTGCCTTTGTGGATGATGGAATCCCCCCGTGTCCATGTCCGTCTGTTCAGGTGGCCTTCTTTCTCTTTCTCTGAGGCTCACCCTGTTGTGGTGCCGTCAGCCTGTTGTGGCTACGTGCTGCCTGCCCCAGCATTAATGTGAGCCTTGGTGGACCTGCAGAGCCCTGCATTGGGGCTCACGCCTGGGCCACAGCGGGCCTCTGGGCCGGGTGATTCCAGGCTGGGCTCACTGGGAGCCATCCTCTCACTGAGAGGCAGCGTTGCCTGTCCTCCCTCTCCAGGGGCTAATCTAATGATCCCAGGAGAAAATATAGAAGACCTGGTGGAACACGTGGTCTTGGTCCATGAGTCCGTTGGTGAATTCAGCAAACAATTTCTCCAGAAACTGAGGCGCAGCAACTATGTGACGCCTAAGAATTACCTGGATTTTATTAATACGTACTCGAAGTTGCTGGATGAGAAGACTCAGTTTAACATAGGTAAGGCTTGGGGATGGCTGGTCACCTGATGTCGCAATGCTCAGGTGTAGGGATCCAGGTCTCCTCTTCCCGAGTTCATTTGGGCCCATGCTGTGCCGATGCAGGAGGGACTGGAACATAGTGACACTATGTGACAAGTGAATGGTTCCCCCTGATGAACCCAAGTTGGATGAACCTCAGGGAGGCCACAGAAGGCAAGCCTGGGGCACAGGGAGCAGGCGTGGGGACAGTGAATGGGTGCCGTCTGTCCCCAGCTCAGTGCAAGCGCCTGGAGGGCGGGCTGGACAAGCTGAAGGAGGCCACCATCCAGCTGGACGAGCTGAACCAGAAGCTGGCTGAGCAGAGGGTCGTGCTGGCTGAGAAGTCAGCTGCCTGCGAGGCCCTGCTGGAGGAGATCTCCACCAACACCGCTGTAGGCAAGTGCGGAGCCCCCTGGGGACCGGCCTGTTCCCACTGCTTGCTTGTAGGTGGTCCTCAGTAGGCCGCAGCCTGGAGATCACCAGCCCAGGCTGCCTCCTTCACCCTGTGACCTTCCTCTTGGTGGGTCTGCACGTGGCTTTAATTAATTTTAAAAAATTTTTAGTTGTGGATGGACACAGTACCTTTATTTTGTTTATTATAGTTTGTTTATGTAGTGCTGGGTGCCTCGTGCATGCTAGGCAAGCGCTCTGCCACTGAGCCACAACCACCCCCCCCCTGTGGCTTTAATTTAAAAGAAAAAATTTGACATATAAAATTGTACAGATTTATGGCAACGTGGAGATAATTCAATACATGTGTCAAATGTGAGGCCTAAACTTCTTGAAGGACACCTGTCACCTGAGCTTCCCTAGCCCAGGGTAACCTCATCTTAACTAATTACATTATTTCCAAATAAGGTCCTTTCCTTGGGTTCCCATGGACCTGACTTTTGGGGGAACACTGTTCACCCCACTATACCTCCTGTGGGCCAGGCCTATGGGGACTGGGTTCCAGGCCCGGGAAGGTGTGTGCGTCCTGGAGGCAGCAGACAGTAAATGCTCTGGTGATTGGACGAAGGTTCTGACCGTGGTCAGTGTTGGGAGGCCAGCAGTCAGTGTGAGATGACAGAGGGCAGCCCTCCTAGAGGGGATGGCTGCTGGCCTGGCTCTGAGTGAATATGAGACATGAGAGAGAGAGAGAGAGAGAGAGAGAGAGAGAGAGAGAAAGAGAGAGAGATCTCAGGCAGCAGCTGACACTGCCCAGGAAGGGGTAGGTGTGTGACCTGCCATGGTACAGAGTGGGTGGACTTGGGTGGGCCAGTGGAGGGAGGCAGAGTTGGAGAAGCTACTAGGTGTTCAGACCCCGCATGTTGAGGACTCTGTCCCACTGGCAAGGCCGGAGGCTGTCACGCTGGCCAGAGCTCCCTTGAGCCCCGTGTGGCCCAGAACTTGAGGCTCAGCTGCTCATGGCCTCGCTGCCCTGCAGCGGAGGAGAAGAAGAAGCTGGCGGAGGAGAAGGCCATCGAGATAGAGGAGCAGAATAAGATCATTGCGGTGGAGAAGACAGAGGCCGAGACAGCCCTTGCCGAGGTCATGCCCATCCTGGAGGCCGCCAAGCTGGAGCTGCAGAAGCTGGATAAGTCGGATGTGACGGAGATCAGGTAACGGGGACCCCAGGTGTGCTGCGGCCCCCCCTTTGCTTCTGCTGGTGCCCACAGGTGCCAGCCGCAGTGCTGAGCACTGTACACAGGGACCGTCACTGCCCACATTTACAGACAGAAGGGAGGCCTGGAGGTGAGGTGGCCACCCTGGCCCCCAGCCCAGGAAGCTATGCCTGCCGGCCTTGAACCCAGGTCAGCTCACGCAGGGCTGCGAGGAGGCAGGGGTAGAACGGTGCTCCTCTGTCCTCTGCAAAAGCCAGTGTGTGCTCTAAACAGGCCAGGGTGCCAGCACCCTGTGGAAACAGCAGGAGGCCTTGCCTCAGTCCCCATCAATTTCTATAGAGAAGCACTGGGAGGGCTGGGGCTCAGTGGTACAGCGCTTGCCTAGCATGTGTGAGGCCCTGGGTGTGAGTCTCAGCACGGCATATACATAAATGAATAAAATAAAGGTCCATCAACAACTAAAAAATGTTTTTTTATTAAAAAATTTTTTTTAGTTGTAGACAGACACAATACCTTTGTTTTATTTATTTATTTTTATGTGGCACTGAGGATCGAACCCAGGGCTTCACACATGCTAGGCAAGTGCTCTGTAACAGCCCCAGCCCAAGCCCAACAACTAAAAAAAAAAGCAGTGTGGGGAGTGGGTCACTGTCATGGCCCCCAGACATTCTGTAAACCACTCCTGTCACTTGCTATCAGGAGGAGTGGCCAGCGGGGGTGGGCAGGTGAGCTTCCCCTGTGTAGCTTGGTCTCTGCAGGGCCGTGCGTGGACTTGGTTGATAAGTTGAAAGCCTCAAGAGGATCAGGCCTGGCTTCCCCCTTTGCTCACCCAGAGAGGCTCCTGCTTCCAGGTCGATAGTCGGTCTCACCTTGTTCCTACTCCTGTGCCGCTCCTGTGTCCCTGTGCCCTGTGTGTCTCATGCGGATCTCACAAAAGGTTGGGCCCTTCTCCTGTATGGGAACTTGAACAGGAACTCAGTCCCTGCTGCACTGGGGACCTGAGTGACACCAGAGTTGCTGCCATGTGACCAACAAGTCATCCCTCCAGTGTTCTGCAGAGTGTGGTGCTGATGGGAGCTTTAGGGCAGGTGCTATAAATGTCCCTGCTGGGTGGCAGATGGAGGTGCCAGGACAAGGTGGGGCTGCGTGTGGGCCAGGTGATAGGAGGGATAGTCAACTGCATTTTCAAGGAAAACACCCTACCTCTGGCTACACGGTATGGGCAGCTCCCAGCAGCAGCTTAGAGAGCTGGGAAGGACGCTGAAGGGCATCTAGAGAGGAGGGGCAGGGAAGGCAGTGTCCCCCTGATTGAGGGCAGGGGAGGGGGGTCCCTGGGGTCACATGGAGAACTTGATGCATCCCTGAGTTAGACAGGCCTCGTGCCTGAGAGAGCTAAAAGTGGCCGATGGCCTGAAGACCTAAAGGGAGTGATGTTTGAAGTGCTATTGTGGAGGGCTGGGGCTGGGGCTGAGTGGTAGAGCATTTGCCTGGCATGTGTGAGGCACTGGGTTCGATTCTTAGCACCACATATGAAAAAATAAAGGTCAACAACTAATAAGGTATTTGAAAAAAAAATAGAGCACTTGCCTGGCATGTGCGAGCCCCTGGGTTCTGTCCCTGTCATGGTAAAAATTAAAAAAAAAAAAAAAAGAGCCATTAGAGCAGGGAATACAGTCCTGCATGGCTCTGCCTCTTACCAGCTTCATGACCTTCAGCTTGTTGTCTAAGGCTCTGTGACCTTCAGCTAACCTCTCTGTGCTTGCTTCCTCACTTGTAAAATGTGGATGATGACAGTCATCCCCGATGAATCAGGGCGGTTGTAAGGATAAAAGGCGCTAGTGTGTGAAGAATCATCAAACTGGGCTGGGCACCTAAGCAGTGCCTGCACAGCTTTAGCCATTGTCCTGTTCCAATGTCACATCGGCGTGCTGCAGCCCAGCCCAGCAGCTTCCCGGGCTACCTGATATTTGAGGCTCTCTTCAGCCCCTGGCTGGAGTCCGAGGGTTTGAGAGTGAGGGTGGACAAATGAAAGCACACCATTCATGTTCTTCTGCTTGCATTTTGGAGATCTGCTGCAGGCGCGCATGTGGTGAACACCCTGTTATTTTAAACCGTCCCGTCCTGTGTCGGGCCAGGCAGTCTGCTCAGCCAGGCCCTGTGGCTGTGGCTTTAGCTGGCCTCCAGTCCCTTGCCTTCACGCAGAGCAAACCTGGTTGCTTTGCCGTGTGCTGGGCAAGCCCCCCACGGGGTGTGTTTCTGGCCGTGGTACTGGGTCCAAGGGTGTGGTTCATAATGCCTGGCCCTGGGGGACCTGCTCCTCCCCAGGCCGCCTGAGGCCTGTTTCCCTCACCAGCAGAGGGCGCTGTTGACATTGGATCTCTGCTGCTGCTTTTGTAGGTGGAGAGTGGCATCTGTGTAGTTCTAACTAGCGTGAGGTGGCCTTTTTTTTGTCATTGTGGAAAATGCTGTCTCATGTTGTTTATCTGTGAAGTTGTTGTTATTACTGTTGCTTTTGTCTTCTTAATCATTTCCAGGGGCTTTTCTTTCTCTTTTTTGCAGAGCTGGAGATGGAGTCCAAGGCCTTGAAAGCTAGGCACCTGCTCTGCCCCTGGGCTAGCCCTCAGCCCCCAAATGGCATTTTGTATGACAGGGATTCGCTATCCACTCACACAGTGAGTGCAGATATCTTCTAGTTTGTCTTGGCTGTTTGATTTTATTAACAAGGTTTGTGCGTGTGTTTGTTTTTGCTGTGTATGTGGCAGTATTCTATATTGTTCCTTTTAATATCCTGTCAGTTAAAATGCCTTGCTCTTGTCAGATGGTGTCACAAAGCACAGTTTCTTTCTGTACCTTTATGGTTCAGTTTTTTTTCATTTAAAATTTTTTGATCTATTTGGATTTTTCGTTTGTTTGTTTGCCGGGGTCCTGTGTGAGTTTGAATCCAGCCATCCATCCCCCACGACTTTGGTCTGGCCTTTGTTGGGTCTTTGGGATGGCAAGCCTGATGGGCCAGCACTTACATCTTGACAATTTCATAACCTTAATTCCTTGGAGGGCACTTCCTATCTATAATGCTCAATCCCCTTTGTAGAAATAATTAAACGATAAGCCAGGAAGACGAGGAGCAACGGAGATTGGAAGCGGATGTTTCTCTGCTGTTGGAGTATAAAGGTGCCCTTTGTCGCTGGCTTATGATTGTGCTTTTCTTCCTTCCATTTATTCCGTAGTCATTGGATCCAATTCCTGCCACCCTGAATAGGCCCTGGGGCTGGTGGCATTGGGCCAGGCAGTCCTGCCCGGCCACAGGAGCCTGCAGTCTGTGCTCCTGGCTCCAGGGGGCGCCCTCCAAGGCGGTGAGAGCTTGGCTCAGAGAAAAGCAGGTGGCTGGCGAGCCTGGGGTAGTGTAGGGAGATATGGGGAGTGGAGTTTGCGATGGTTCTTTCTTCAGGAGGGCAGCAATAGTCTTATCTCCCCCACCTACTTGCCTCCTGGAGCACCACACTGGAGTCTGGGCACCTGCCAGGCCACACCTTGTTTCCAGGCCCTCCTGAGGCCCATGCCCCTCCTGCTCGTCCCTCTCCCCTCCTGGGCTCCTGCTCCTCCCTCTCCCCTCCTGGGCTCCTGCTCTTCCCTCTCCCCTCCTGGGCTCCTTCGTCCCACTCCTCTCGCTGTCTCCTCACAGCTTTGTCTGGAGATCAGCACCTTCTGCAGCTGCCTGGTGGCCCTGGCACCAGCAAGTTACCCTGTGGCCTGCTGGGCCCTGCTGGAGCTTTGAACCAATGCTGTTCTGTCTCTTGTTTCTTTGGGCTCTGGTTCTCTGGGGGACTCAGGGCGCCTGGTGTTGGAGAAGCAGGTAGTCTATTGAGGCCATAGACGTCAATGAGGGCCAAATCCTGGAGGAGCCAAAGCGTGGGCCCAGCTCCAGCCCAGCTGTGTGAACACGGGGTGGTCCAGTGCCCACAGCCTGTTTCTTACCTAGTAAACGGGAAGATGATGGTGTTGATGGTGATAAAGACAGAAGTGACGCAGCCACCACTTAATCTAAGTAGTCACGGGGGGTGTAATTAAAAGGCAGGTTCCCAGACTCTGCTCTAACCTGTGGACCTGGCTGCACAGGTGGCCTGGGTTGGTATTTTAACGCCTATCCCCACCCCCATGATTCTGAGGCTCAGTTGGGTTCCAGGAGCCTTATCCAACCTGACAGGGGCCCTGTCCCTGCCCTTAGAGCTCCCACCCAGGACCCCATGTGTGTGTGGGGGGGGACCTGGTGTCCTTGGCTTCTCAGACTCATTCCTGGAGTGAGCACCGGCCAGACCCAGCCACACCCCCATGAGACCCACACACACTCCCGTCCCCGCCAGGTCCTTTGCCAAGCCACCGAGGCAGGTGCAGACCGTGTGCGAGTGCATCCTCATCATAAAGGGCTACAAGGAGCTCAACTGGAAGACCGCCAAAGGCATGATGTCCGACCCCAACTTCCTGCGGTCTCTGATGGAGCTCGACTTCGACTCCATTTCCCAGAGCCAGGTTAAAAGCATCAAGGGTGAGTGTGGGAACGTGCAGCCAGCTAGGGCTGCCCCCACCCTACAGAGGATGGGCAGCGGGGCAGGGGGCTTACCAGGGGCAGGCCTTCTCTGAGATCAGAGCGTCACCACTGTCCTGCAGGTGGACAGCCTACTGACTGTCCCCAGAGGAAAATGGCAGGGAGAGAGGAAACTGATGGCCTCTGCTTGTCAGACTGAGCAGTAGGAAACAATCTTGCTGGGACTGACCCAGCCTGTCCTCTGTGTGTCCCATCAGTGCACACGGTGCACTTGACTCCCCCCAGTAAAGTCTCCATGGACCCCTCAGAATAGGCAGTGGGGAGGGGACGTCTCCCAGAGCCAGCACTGTGCCTTGGTTCACAGACACCGAGTTCCCTTGGGCTGACTCCTGCCCCTGCTGGGCGCTCGGCTCTCGCGCTCGGTTAGGTGAAAGGACAGCTGTGCAAAAAGCAGTGCAGGTTCATACTGTCACGGTCCCCTCAGACCCAATGCCAAGGGTTCCTTTTCACCCCCTTAGAAGCAAAAGCAACCAGACACAGACAAGAGCAGTGAGTGTCCAATCCCAAGTGTACCCTCTGCCTGATCCCGAGTGAGTGGCTTCCATTCGGGGAGAGGACCTGGGGTGAGGTGCAGGCGGAGGCCAGAGTGGCCCCCAAGTCCCAGTCAGCTGCCTGTGCCTAGCCACCATGTGCTCAGTCATGAGACCCCTTGACACGCTGGTTCCCAGGCTCCTGTGTGTCACCCGGAGGCCCCTAGGTCCAGGGACATCCCAGCAGTGGCTTTGCCCCCACACACATCTTAAACGCCATGTGTGTGAGACTCATTTTTGCCAGTCCCCCACATGTCCCATGGAGCTGCCTGGGTTCAGCTCCAGTGTCACCAAGGAATAAGGAGCCAGTTGCCCTTCCTTTGTCAATAGGCTCATTTCCGGTTTCGTTTTCCCCAACACTAAGCCTGTGGGGTTGGGGTCTTTGACTTTAGGCCTCTTGAAGACCCTCAATACCACGATTGAGGAAATGGAGGCCGTGAGCAAAGCTGGTCTGGGGATGCTCAAGTTCGTGGAGGCCGTCATGGGCTACTGTGATGTCTTCAGGGAGATCAAGCCCAAGAGAGAAAAGGTAACCGCCCCTCCGCCAGTGTGAGACCAGTGTGAGACCAGTCACCACCGTCGACAACGTCTTAGAGTCAGGATTGACATGACCGCAGCTTTGCTGGGAGAGTTCTGGCAGATTCAGAAACCTGTGAACATTTCCCCCAGTACATGGTGACCCTGAAATCCAGCTTGCTTAGATGTCGCAGGAGTGGACACGGCCGGCTCTGGAAGGTCTTCCAATTTCCTGCCAAAAGTGTTGGAGGAAGGTGTCCATGTCACTGTTCAGGGTGGAGCAGAGCTCCTCAGCCTGGGCTCTGGGCTTTGGGGGAGGGCCAGCTCGCTCTTTAGGGGCCACCTTGTGCTTCATATATGTGTAGTAGTGTCCCTGGCCTTGCCCCCAGTCTATGACATCCAGAAATGTCTCTGGATGTTGCCATGTTTTGGGGGATAATATCAGCCCAGTTGAGAACAACTGGGGTGAACTAACATGTGGAACCCTAGAAACAACGAGATCAGGCCGAGCTCTTCATTTTGAGTCCTAGTTTGACAGTGCTTTCTAACGCAGAATTTTTTTTTACTCAGAAAACTTAGGACCACTAGTAAGCCCAGTCTGGTTCCCAGTGTATTCTTTTGAGTTTTTGACTCAGAACCACAGTATCCTCTCACTACGACCTCAGTACCCATGAAGATCCAGCCATCTGCTGTCCTGGGTACAGGATGTCATTTTGCCAAGGGATGTAGAGCTTTTGCAGATGGCATTTGAGGGGGTAACTCAGAAAAGAAGCCTCGCGTCTGAACGTGGCATAGAGCCATAGGTTGGAACTACTAAAGAGTGCAGTGTGGACACCGCCCAGGTCCGCAACCCTCTGACCACTGCCCCCCATGGTCCCTTGAGATGACCTGCAGTTTGTCTTCATTTAGGTGGCCCGGCTGGAGCGGAATTTCTACCTCACTAAACGGGAACTGGAAAAGATCCAGAATGAATTGGCTGCGATCCAGAGAGAACTGGAAGCGCTGGGGGCCAAGTACGAGGCCGCCATCCTCGAGAAGCAGAAGCTCCAGGAGGAAGCCGAGATCATGGAGAGGAGGCTGATTGCCGCGGACAAACTCATCTCGGGTCTAGGATCAGAAAACGTCAGGTCAGCCTACGCATGTGTCCCACCCGACGAGCAGGGCCCCATGGGACTTGGTGGGCACCATCCCCTTCCCTGTGGATTCTCCCTTTCACCTTGTGTTTCCATCGGAAAAACCACGTGATGAGTTGTTTTGTGGTTGTCATGGTTGAGCTGGCCGAGGGCCGTTTTGTAGACAGCTCTCACTGGGTACCGAGGGCCGTTTATGGAGTCACCACTAAGGGTTGAAGGAGCTGATGCAGGGCAGAGACCTGGAGAAAACTATTGCATCCAGCAGCTGTCTGAGGTTTAGGGTATGTGGACTTCTTGGTGGCTTTTAACCCCTGGGTGCCTCTAAAGGACATGAGAAGGGGGCCCACCTCTGTCACTGCAGAGGTAATTTTTAAGGGTACAGCTGTTGTCGGTCCTAGGCTCAATCTGAAGTGGGTGGGGCTGTTTGATATTTGTGGGTGAGACTGGCCATGCTTTTCCATGAGACAGGATGATTGTTTCTAATCTGGCATCCATAAGTGTGACGTAGAAAGCACTGGAAACTATTTTCTGCTTGTGGGAAACAATTTCCAGTATCCCTAAAACCTGTAAGACTCTGAGTACTGACTGTAAGAGGCCAAGTGGAGCGATCGCTCTCTTGGGTCCTGGTAGAACTGTCTTGCCAGGTAGGACCTGAGCTCTTGACTGTGCTGGCCTTAGTACTGTCTTGGATTAAGGGGTTTGAAGCAGTGGGATCACCACCTGGTAAACAGGTTGGGATTAAAGAGTCCCACTAAGGTTCACTGAGCCCCTGCTGGAGCTCGAGCTGTGCAGGGTCCTGGAACTGAACCCGCCTTTCAAAATGCCGGTGGGCTGAGCAGGGAAATGCTGGCAAGCTCCCTTTATAGGAGAAAAGAATCTCCCTAAAAATCTTTCCCTCTGGCTGGCCCTGTTGAGCGGGTCCTTCTGGAATGTTCTTCTTGTAGTTGTTCTTAGTGCCTCTTTAGTTGTGGAGAACTGAGGTCCACTCTTCATTTATCTGCTCCCCTTTGGAATCTTCTTGCATGAGATGACAGTCGAAAAATGCATCTGTTTATTATTCTGATTTTAAACGATCTCCTCCTCCTCCTCCTCCTGTTCTAGCCAACGTGTTTGTTGAAGTTGACACACAGGTTTGTACATCTTTGTGGAGTGTGGTAGCATAGCTCAGTGCGTCACATCAGGTAATGAGCATCTTCCTCTCCTAAACCTTAACCTCAGGGAAACCGTAGTCTAGAATGACTTATCACGCACTCTGGAATATCTAGAGGAGTCCGCAGACTGTTCTTGGGATGGTGGCGGGAGGGGAGCCCTCAGCGCAGCCTCCTCTCCCACCAGGTGGCTGAAAGACCTGGAGGAGCTCAAGCACCGGCGGGTGAAGCTGCTGGGGGACTGTCTGCTGTGCGCGGCCTTCCTGAGCTATGAGGGCGCCTTCACCTGGGAGTTCCGGGACGAGATGGTCAATCAGGTGTGGCAGAGCGACATCCTGAGGCGGGAGATCCCCCTGAGCCAGCCTTTCCGACTAGAGAATCTGCTCACAGACGACGTTGAGATCAGCAGGTGTGGGGTGCCCCTGGGCTGGAGGGGATCAGGCTAGGGTCTGCCTGGGAGGGGACGGCAGCTTTCTGAGGAAGCTTGAGCAGCCTGAGGGTCAGTAGGTGGGTTCTGGAAGATTCATCCCAACTCCGTTAGCCATCGGGTCACAGTGTGGTGGGAGAGGTCAGTCTTCCTCTGCCGTCCCTCTCAGGTGGGGCTCCCAGGGCCTGCCCCCCGATGAGCTCTCCGTGCAGAATGGCATCCTCACCACCCGGGCCAGCCGCTTCCCCCTCTGCATCGACCCCCAGCAGCAGGCGCTCAACTGGATCAAGAGGAAGGAGGAGAGGAACAACCTGCGGGTAGGCCTGGTCCCTGGGCCCGCCCCGCCCCGCCCCACCCCCAACCCAGGCCAAGTGAGACGCTGCCCCCCTGGCCTGGTGTGGCTGCCCTCCACTGCCAACCTGTGCATTCCTGGGATGGGCCCTCAACACTCCCTCGCTGCTTTTTGGAGCCTGGGTGGGGTCGTGATCGCAGGTAGAGTGGGAGCAGCAGCTTGACCGAGGTGGGACCCACGCACCTCACCATTCACCCACGTAAAGGGTGCAGCCCGGCGGGCTTGGTGCATTGACAGAGTTGCATGACAGTTTCCGGTCAGCCTTGGAAGACTTGTCACCATGAGAGAAAATGCTGCATCCCCTGGTGATGGCCCTGCTGAGCCCTCCCCTGCCCTGGCCCCACCAGGCCCTGGTGACCATGATGGTGTCTCCCTCTGTGGATTCGCCTCTTGTGCCCCTGTCATGTGAGGGGCTCCTGCAGTACTGGCCTCCTGGTGTCCTGGAGGTTCCTCCATGTTGCCCCTGTGACAGTGCTTTGCCTGTCCCACAGCTGAGTCCCTCCACAGGGTGGACATGCTGTGTTGGTTTATCATCCATCCACTGAAAAGCCCTGGGCTGTTCTGCTTTGAGGCTCCTGAACAAGGCTGCTGTACACGTTTGTGCCCAGGGACGAGTATCCTGGGTTCCCTGGGTGTGCACCCAGGACTAGGGTCTCCGGGCCCGACATGTCCTGCTGAACTCACGATCAAGTTAATGGCTTTCGGCTTTCCTGTGTCTTTATCTTTCTGGTCTTTGCTCCCTCCTGATTCTTCCTGCCACCCCTGGCTCCTCCATTTCTGGGTGGAGCCACCCCCTGCGCAGCGCTTGGCCTCACAGTTGGCAAGGGCAGGCGTGCGGCTCTCAGCTCCTGCCCCTGTCTTCTAGGTGGCCTCCTTCAACGACTCCGACTTCCTGAAACAGCTGGAGATGTCCATCAAGTACGGGACCCCTTTTCTTTTCCATGATGTGGACGAGTACATCGACCCTGTGATTGACAACGTCCTAGAAAAAAACATCAAGTACACTCAGGGGCGGCAGTTCATCATCCTGGGGGACAAGGAGGTCGACTACGACTCCAACTTCAGGCTCTACCTGAACACCAAGCTGGCCAACCCCAGGTACAGCCCATCGGTGTTTGGAAAGGCCATGGTCATCAACTACACCGGTAAGAGCAGACGGAGCCTGGTGAGGTTAGGGGGTTCCCGCTGAGACCAGTCCCCTCTAGGCCTTCCTGGGCTGCCCTTCGCTGGTGACCCTGGACAGTTCCTTCATAAGCACATCTTCAGGGTTAGCTCTCAGGTGGGCGACACCTGGAAGGCCCCAGGCCTTTGGGAGTCAGGTGCTCTCATCTGGAGGAGGAGAGGTGGCCTCTGTGCTGGGCGGGGAGCCATGGCGTCCTTGTGTCTCAGACCTGCTCTGGGCTCTCATGGGAGAGGTGCTGCAGGCCTGGAGCTGGGTGCAGATGTGAGGGCCACTCCCTGTCCCCACAGTCACACTGAAGGGCCTGGAGGACCAGCTGCTGAGTGTGCTGGTGGCCTTCGAGAGGCGTGAGCTGGAGGAGCAGCGGGAGCATCTCATCCAGGAGACGAGTGAGAACAAGAACCTGCTGAAGGACCTGGAGGATTCCCTCCTCCGGGAGCTGGCCACCTCCACTGGGAACATGCTGGATAACGTGGAGCTGGTGCAGACCCTGGAGGACACCAAGTCCAAGGCCACGGAGGTGCGTGCCATTGGCCGTGGAGGGGTGGGTCCAAGCTGGGCGGGCTCTGAGCACTCAGCAGGTTCTGGCTCTGACTCTTCTGAGGATTTGGCTGATGAGGAGGGGCTCCGCTATCAGGGTGTGCTGCAGGGAGGGGGATCATGAAGGTGCCCCAGGGACCCTCCAGTGGAGAGTGGGAGAAACCTGGCTCCACCTGGCCTGCGTCAAGAGCAGGGTCATCAGCTCAGGAAGCAGAAGAGTTGGGCAGGGCAGAGCCACCGTCCCTTCTTCTTCACCCCTGGACTGGTCTCCTCTCTCTGCCAGCTTTGGCCTCACATGAGTGTGGCCTCATGTCCGCCCAGGTTTAAGTCCAGGGGCATAAGTGGGATCTTTTCCTGTTCCTGTCCTGAATGTCCTGAGAGTCACCAAAGCACCCAAAACAACCCGGGGTGGAGTTGGGGTGGAGCCCTCCAGTGGAATGAAGGGGGCAGTGAGTCTCCAAGTGGAAGCCAGCAGCTGTAACCCGGGCTCTAGTCGGCCATTCAATTACGAACGCCCACCAGGTCTCCCAGGAGAGCGGACACCCTGGGCCCCTGTGGGCTCCACGAACACTGCATGGTCCTCTCTGCCGTCCCCTCCCCTGCCCTGCCCTGTCCTCTGGGTCTTCCTGGCTGTGTCCAGGATAACTCGGGCTTTTTCTCAGGTGTCAGACAAGCTCAAGCTGGCGGAGAAGACAGCCCTGGACATCGACAGGCTGCGGGACGGCTACCGGCCGGCCGCCAGGAGGGGAGCCATCCTGTTCTTCGTGCTGTCCGAGATGGCGCTGGTGAACTCCATGTACCAGTACTCCCTGAGCGCCTTCCTGGAGGTCTTTGGGTTGTCCCTGAAGAAATCGCTGCCAGATTCTATCCTCATGAAGCGGCTCAAGAACATCATGGACACCTTGACCTTCAACATCTACAACTATGGCTGCACAGGTGAGCGAGGCTCCCCCACTGCCCGGGGCAGTTGTGCGGACACTTCACCTACCAAGGCCAGTGTCTGGAACAGCCCTTTAGAGAGCCGTGATTCATGCCCTAGGAGGAGTCCACAGTCTGTTTTGGCTTCACAGTTGTGTGGCCATGGCCACTGTCTACTCCATCAGCCCAGAAATGAGACCCCTGCCCCTCGCCACCCACTTCTCCCCTAACCCTGCTGCCCCTGACCTACCTTCTGAGCCCGTGGATTTGCTTCTGGTGGGCATTTCACATCAACAGAACACACCGGGTGGCTCTCCTTTCTTCACGGAGCACAGTTTCAGGGTGTGTCCACTTGGAAGTCCGTACCGGGATCCACCCTTCCTGTGGCTGAATGCTTGTCCTCTTGTCTGGGTAGGGTGCATTTTGTGTCCGTTCGTTGGTGGATGGACATATGGGCTATTCGTGGTTTTTAGCTCTTAGGATAATGCTGCTGTGGAATTCACATTCACATTTCTGTGTGAACCTGTGTGTGTGTGTGTGTGTGTGTTGTGTGTGTGTGTGTGTGTGTGTGTTATGAGTGTCCCGTGTTCTACCCTGAGCTGCACTCCCAGCCTGAACATGTGTTGAATTCTCTAGATTTTGTGTATACCTAGGAGTGGGAGCACTGGGTCACGTGGTAGCTCTGCTTAGCTTTTTAAGGAACTGCTAAACTCTTTTCCAAAGTGGAATTCCTGATTTTCACCTCCTAATTTTTAAAAACTTTTTGTCATGGAAAATTTTTGAATCTAAAAAGTAGAATCATTTAAGGGTTCTCCCACACCCCATCCAGCCAGGGCCGTTTTGACCCTCAGCTTCCTACTGGGACCTTCGATCTGTGAGTATTTCAGCCTGGGTCTCTGGGACAGGTCGGCAGATGTTCTCTGTGAAGAGCCAGAGAGTCGCCCCTCAGGCCCTGCAGGCCCAGGGTCTGCCCCGACTCCCGCATTTGCCCAGGTGGTTTAGAAGCCCCCTTTGTGGCGTCTCTCTGCAGGGCTGTTCGAGAAGCATAAGTTACTCTTTTCCTTCAACATGACCATCAAGATAGAGCAAGCCGAGGGAAAAATCCCCCAGGAAGAATTGGATTTCTTTTTAAAAGGTAATGATTCGCCTGTCTTCATTTTTCCCAGTCTCTCCTCGGCAGCATGGCTCCCAGGGCTCCTTGGTTATAACAGGCGCCATCACCACCCACTTGCTGCCTCTTAAATGCTCCTGCTGGTAACTCCGGCCTCTGAAGTGGCTGTGGCTCCATTCACAGCATCCGCCCTGCCTGGGGGCTGGGGGTGCAGCAATGCTATTGTGCTGTTGGTGACAGGGACGCCCACCCTGCCTCCTTGTGAAGCGGACTTTCCCCCTAAGCCAGAGGAGCCCAGCTGCTGAGCCGCCTGCTGGGCATGGGCAGCACCAGGGCATTTGCTTCTCTTCCCATCTCAGGAAACATCTCCCTGGAGAAGAGCCAGAGGAAGAAGCCCTGCCCGTGGCTGTCCGACCAGGGGTGGGAGGACGTCATTCTTCTATCAGAAATGTTTTCCAATAAGTTTGGGCAGCTTCCTGGTGACGTGGAGGATAATATCACCCTCTGGCAGGAGGTGATCCCACATCTTCTCTCCCCTTTTCCACCTGCCAGCAACCTCCAGCTGACCATACCTGCCCCTTGGGAGTGAGAATTTCCTTTGAAAACCCCATTCAGAGTGTAATCCATGCCCACTCACTCCAGGGTGAAACTCCTTTGTTCAATTCAGTTAGCTGGGTAGAAGGACCATCTATCCATCTGCTGTCCATCTGTCTGTCCATTCATCCGTCCATCCATTTGTCCATCTGTCCATCCACCCATCCCTCCATCCATCCATTCTGCTGTCCATCCACCCATTCCTCCATTCATCCATTTTTCCATCCACCCACCCATCCCTCCCTCCATCCATCCATTTGTCCATCCAGGAGACACTTACTGAGCATCTTCCAGGTACTGCATCCCTGGTTGGGCACCAGAAAAACCACAGGGAAGGAAACCTGGTTCCTCCCTTTCTGATGTTCACAGTTCTGATTTAGAAAATTAAAGCTCAAGATGGGATGTAGTGGCCTGGGTTGTGGCTCAGCGGTAGAGCACTCGCCTAGCCACATGCAAGGCCCTGGGTTCGATCCTCAGCACCACATAAAAATAAATAAAATAAAGGTATTGCGTCCAACTACAACTAAAAAATTAAAAAAAAAAAAAAAGATGTGGCCCTCTCATGGAAATGGTGGCCTACGTCTTTCTGAGTTGATGTCATAATGATTTTTTTTCCTTGCTTTTCCCAGTGGTACGACTTGGACTCCCTAGAGCAGTTCCCATTTCCCTTGAATTACGATAAACGCATCACTCCTTTCCAGAAGTTGCTTATTCTGCGCTGTTTCCGTGTGGACCGGGTGTATCGGGCGGTGACAGACTATGTGACCATAATCATGGGGGAGAAGTAAGTGTGTCTTTGTTTCTGTGGTCCTTCCTGTGGCTGGGATGTCTGGTATCGCCTCCACCTGGACTCCCAGGAAACAGAGAACTGTGAGCCTGGTCTGTGCGCAGTAGCTGAGGGTCTTGCCAGGACACGGCTGCTCCAGACAAACACCGCTGTAGTCTTCACTTCTGATTTTCCAGTAGCCACACTTGGACAGAAACAGATGAAATTTTGATATTTTATTTTTAATTAATGACTAACGACACATGAGTAGTACGCATAACTGAATATATTAAAGCATTAACTTTTCATGTAATCAATATAAACCTCATTGAGATTTTTATAGGCTTTGGGGAGGCATTTAGTCTTCAAAATCCTGGGTGAACCTGCCACAGCACATGTCAGGGGATAGCTACCTTCTAGGTGCTCAGTGGCCAACGCGTTCTGATTTAGAAAATTAAAGCTCAAGATGGGATGTAGTGGCCTGGACTACATACTAGACAAACAGCTCCAAGCTGAGCGTGGCGCCAGACAAATCCCTCCAGGTGCAGGTGTAGCTGTGCCCTTGTGTCCCACAAGGGGAATGTGGGAATGAGGGATGAGGTGGGGTTGGGGGCATTGGGGCAAACTGGAGTCAAGTCCGGGCCACAGGGGCAGCTGCCCTGAGCTCCTGTCCATAGCAGGTGGCAATGGGGCTGAGTGATTTGAAACTTTAAATCTCTGAAAGGAGCTAGAAATTCAGATTTTTTAAAAACATGAATCTCCCCTTCTTTCTGTGTTGGCAACTCACTATTTTGAATTGTTGTAATAAAATACTAGATGCTGGGTAATGTGCAAAGAACAGAGATTGATTTGGCTCTGGGGTCTGGAAAGTCCAAATGGCATCGCATCCACATCTTGCAGCAGCCCCTTTGACTGTGTCACGACGAGAGACAGGCAGGAGGGGACCCAGCCACATGGTAATGGACCCAAGCATATGGGGGACCTCACTTTACAACAGGCCCTCTTGTGAGAAGTGCCTGGTTCCTGCAAGGAGAACTATGTTCACCCCCTCCAGAGGTGGTGCCCGTGACCTGACCTCCTGGAAGGAGCTCCCACCTCTTGAGCATCCACAGCCTCAAAAATAACGTCACACTGGGGGCCAAGCTTCTAGCACGTGAACCTTTAGGGGAGAGACTGTATCCAAACCATACAGCAGCAACTAATTAAAAAAAAGAAAAATAAGCCATCCAGATGTGGGCCTGCCTGTGGAACTGTTGACTGCAGTCTCGGGTTTTGTGCCAGGAGCATGTGTACCTGGAAGGCAGGGCAGGGCACCCAGACATGCACATGCCCTGTGCTAATGGGAGCCGGGGAAGCCCCTGTCCCCAGGAGTTTACCATCCACCATGGAGACGCTTGTAAAAACTAGATTCTCAAACCAGGACCATGCAATAGTCAGAAGGTTCTGGACTCTGGGAGAGATGGCACTGATCAGATGGGTGAACCCTGGCCCTGGGCTGCCCTCCGGGAGGGTTTTTCAATTTCGTTTCTTTCCCCAGGTATGTGCAGCCCCCGATGATCAGCTTTGAAAGCATTTTTGAGCAGAGCACGCCCATGTCGCCCATTGTGTTTATCCTGAGTCCTGGCTCCGACCCTGCCAGCGACCTCATGAAACTAGCCGAGAGGACTGGTTTTGGAGGAAACCGCCTCAAATTTCTCGCAATGGGTCAAGGTCAAGAAAAGGTAATCTGTGGTTGGAAGGGACAAGGGCAGTTTAGGTGAGATCCTGGCCTCCTTTAGGGATGTAAGCTGAGAGCCCCCTCCGCACCTGGGTTGATGGTTTCCCACCACAGGGCAGAGATGGAGTGCTGGAAGGTGACCACATGAATAGCTGCAATCCTGCCTCCTTAAGAGACCCTGCCCTCTGCTGTTGTCAGAGCCTTCTCACACTCATTCTCTCCCTGGATCCCTGCCATGACCCCTGGGGTTCAGGATTGTTGTGATGCCTGGCTAAGGAAGTGGGTGAGGGGTGCCGTGCCCAGGACCGCACTGGGCCTTGAGCTTGCTTTGCGTCAGTCTTTGCTGGGTCCTGTACCACATCACACCCAGTTAGAACTTGCCCCATAAGTGCAGTGCAGCATGGGACGGAGCTGGAGGGTGAGCATGGTGGTCACACATGAGGTCCCAGCTCTGCTGTGGTCTGTCTGCGAGGCTCTGGCAAATGTTTCTGCTGCTGGACGCCCTTGTGAGGTGACAGTGTCAGGAGCCGTGGGCGCCACCCACCAATGGAAGCGATTTTAAGGTCAGCCCTCACGTCAGTTTGAAGTCATTTCAAAAACCAAGATTTTATTGAGTGGGGGGCTTGCTTTCCCTCTGAACTCCTCCTGGGAAGCTCTGGGGTTGTTCTCTACCCAGGGCCATGCCCATCTTGGCGGGTGGTAGAGCTTGGCGCCTGCTCAGGGAGTTCCAGGTGCAGCTGTGTGGGAAGCTGGAGCTCTGTGGCTGAGGAGGCCATGAGGGCTATGGGGGCGCTCACTGACCCGCAGGCTGTGGCTGCAGGAAACCCCAAGGAGATAGAGTCTCCAACAGCTGCTCTGGTATCGCTGGCTCCGCTGGCCTCTGTAGAGTGGGCACCCCTTGCCTGTGGGCAGAGTTGGTGGCTCTGGGACGCCCACCCTCCCCTCCCGCTCCCTCTGTGCAGGTGGCCCTGCAGCTGCTGGAGACAGCGGTGGCTCGTGGGCAGTGGCTGATGCTGCAGAACTGCCACCTTCTGGTCAAGTGGCTGAAAGAGCTGGAGAAGTCCCTGGAGAGGATCACCAAGCCCCACCCAGACTTCCGCTTGTGGCTCACCACTGACCCCACCAGGGACTTCCCCATTGGGATCCTGCAGAAGTCCTTAAAGGTCTGCAGGACAGGCAGAGGGCTGCCCGTCTGCTGGGGGGTGCTCGGGTGCCCCATCTCTGGCCCCATCTCTGCCTCTCCAGAGGAAGTGCTGGAGGTGGGGCTTGTGGCCGGCCTCCCTGACCCACCCTGCAAATGCTCTGGTGGTGTCTGGTGGCTGTCACGAGCCTCATGTGTCCTGAAGCTCTCCTGTATCTCTGAGGACAGACCACTGCAGTCTGCAGGGCCCAGCAGTGGCGGGAGGTCTCGGTGGTTTATGCACCTGGTGGATTTATTCTCAGGGAGGTCTCGTCATCTCCCTCTCTGGGGCAGGTGGAGGCAAGACCTTTCATTCTGACAGCTGAGGATCTGGGGTTCAGGGGGAGTGGGGTGGGCTTCTCCACCAGCTCCTGTCCTGCACCTTCTCCGCCTGGGCCCTGGACGAGGGACTTGCTGTGAGGGGAGGAGGACAAGTCATGACCTCTGGCTTGCCCCCTCTTCAGAGCTGCGTCCACGGGTCCATGACTTCCGTCTGGGTCTGCCTCCTCGTCCTTTCTGCAGGTTGTCACGGAGCCACCCAATGGGCTCAAACTGAACATGCGGGCAACGTACTTCAAGATCTCGCCTGAGATGCTGGAGCAGTGCCCGCACACGGCCTTCAAGCCCCTGGTCTACGTGCTGGCCTTCTTCCACGCCGTGGTGCAGGAGAGGAGGAAGTTCGGGAAGATCGGCTGGAACGTGTCCTATGACTTCAACGAGTCTGACTTCCAGGCAAGCGTGCGGGGCTGTGGCTCCTGCCCCTGCTCCCGGGCTGGCCCACGCGGGCTGTTCAGCCGTCTGGGCTCTGTTCGAGGCCTTGTTGGTTTACTGTGACCTCCTGTTCCTTTTCTCTCAAGGTCTGCATGGAAATTCTGAACACATACTTAACAAAAGCCTTCCAGCAGCAGGACCCTCGGATCCCTTGGGGCAGCCTCAAGTACCTGATCGGGGAGGTAGGAGCTCCTGGGGAAGCAGCCGGGAGCCCTGGATAATCCCTTCCTGCTTCTGCTCCCCTCCCCTAAGGTCCTCGTGAAATACCCCCACTCGCCATCAAGCTGTTCTGTCTTGGGTGACCTCCAGTCAGTGGGGGTTTCCTGAGCTAGATTCATGGCCCGGGGCTCATGCCAGGCTTCCTCAAGGAGTCAGCAGTGCTCTGCTAGCCACACCTGGGCACAGCACGGGCACCTTCGTCCTGGGCTCTGGGCTCTGGAAACCATGGCCCTCCAGGAGTGGCTGGGAAGCTGTCTTGGTGGCCTGTACTTGGTTCAGACAGTGGCCCCAATGCTGAAGACACAGTGGCTGCTTTCTTTTTTTCCGTTTGTCTGATGTGCGTTGGGGACTCTGTCAGGGACATACTGGTCCAGCCCTTCCCGAGGATGCTCCCCCCTTGGGAAGTCAGGGGGTACTGCACGTTTTGCAGACAAACCCTCTGCACCCATGGGCTGGAGCTGCACAGGGGCCAGGCTTGCAGGAGACTCATGGGGCCGAGTGGGTCTTCACTGTGGCAAGCCAGTGGCCCCTGGAGCCAGGAGCCCAGGTGCAGCAGTGGGATGTGCATCCCCCAAGCTCACGGGCTCTGGCCGCAGGTCATGTATGGAGGACGCGCCATCGACAGCTTCGACCGTCGCATTCTGACCACCTACATGGACGAGTACCTGGGAGACTTCATTTTTGACACTTTCCAGCCCTTCCACTTCTTCCGGAACAAGGAGGTGGACTACAAAATCCCTGTTGGTGATGTGAAGGACAAATTTGTTGGTGAGATTTCTCAGATATGAAAGCTATTTTTAAAGCTTTTTTGGGGAGACCCTAAATTCCAACAGTTGTCTTTCCTAAGGTCGTCTTGGCGGCTTTTTGGACCAGGACAGAGGTGGGGCATCCTGGCTGGTCAGGTGGGGTCTGTTCAGCCTGTTAGGAGCCCAGAGGGCCTTTCCTAGCCTGCAGAGGCAGTCACTGATTCCACCTGGAAGGACAGAGCGGCCCTGGGAAGCTCACAGCTCATTTCTGTAACAGAGAACTTCTGTGCCCACTGGTTTGGAATTTTTACTTAAAAACACATGGCCCACTCAGTCGTGGAAATTAGTCTTGCTTGTCTGGGAACTTGGGTGCTGTGGGCCCTTGGGAACCAAGGGCAGGTGACAGTACACCTCCGTTCTCTGGGGTTCCAGAAGCCATCGAGGCGCTCCCGCTTGCCAACACACCTGAGGTGTTTGGCCTTCATTCCAATGCCGAGATTGGGTATTACACACAGGCGGCTCGGGACATGTGGGCCCACCTGCTGGAGCTGCAGCCACAGACGGGTAAGTGAGCTCTGGGGGTTCCTTAACTTGGTCAGGGCCTGGGCGTCTGCTCAGGGCTCCTGGTTGGTTTTTTTAGCTTCCCCACATGGCTGATACCTTCCCAAGAACTAGCGGGCTTGGGACGTGCCTTCCTCCACCCAGATGGCTCGCTTTCCTAAACGTGTCCTGGTTTTTAGGGGAATCCAGCAGTGGCATCAGCCGCGACGATTACATCAGCCAGGTGGCCAAGGACATCCAAAACAAGATGCCCAAGGTGTTTGACTTGGACCAGATCCGGAAGTACCTGGGTGTAGGGATCACGCCCACCGCGGTGGTGCTCTTGCAGGAGCTGGGGCGCTTCAACAAGCTCGTGACGAGGATGAGCAAGTCTCTGGCGGAGCTTCAGAGGGTGAGCGCTGCTCCCCGTGTGCCCAGATGTTGGCCTGCAGCTCCTGCATCTCTGCTGCAGTCTGCCTGTTGCTCTCGATTCCGCAACAGGCCCTGGCTGGAGAGGTCGGAATGAGCAATGAGCTAGATGATGTCGCCAGGTCTCTTTTTATTGGGCATATCCCTAATATCTGGAGGAAGCTGGCCCCGGACACCTTGAAGTCCCTGGGGAACTGGATGATCTATTTCCTGCGGCGGTTCAGCCAGTACACGCTGTGGGTAAGTGGGAGCCACCCTGCCTCCCTCAGCCGCCTCCCCACCCTTCTCCCCAGAAGCAACCTCTGCAGGAGTTAATATTGCCACAGGAATGTCCTTGGGTCCCACAAGCACGTGGGGCTCTTTTCCTGCGTCGTCTTTGACTCTGAAGCATCCCTTGTTCGCTTGGGCACCCTGTCTTGGGTGAGCCTTGAGCCTCGTTCTGGCCCAGCACACCCTAATCCCACTGGCTCTTTTTTGGGAACTGAGGCATCACGCCTCACGGATATTTGGCATCCGCTCTCCTTCCGATGGGCGTCAAGGTGGTCACTTCCCATGTGTTTCTGGTGGTGTGTTTGTGCAACATGCTGGCGCACACGTCTGTGAATGCTCTCACCAGTGTATTCACGAGTCCATTCCAGCGGGGGAAGGGTTGAGGACTGTGCCTTCAGGTTTTGGTGGTCAGGAGGTTTTCTAGAGGAGGGGAAGCCACCTATATTTTGGGTCTCTGCCTCCCTGACAGGTGAAAACTGCGGTGGATTGTCTTGTTCTGCATTTCTCTAGCTGTGGTGGGCTGAGTGTATCTTACGAGTTTCTGCACAGTCTGCGTTTATTTTTCTTGGGCTGTGTTTTGGTTCTCAGTTGTCCTGTTCCTGAGGACTCCATCTTTTCCGCTGGTGTTGAAGGGCTCCTTGGGGATCAGAGGAGTTGACCTCTGGGCGCCAGGTTGTACGTGCTCCTCCAGCTCGTCCAGAGCCTTTTGACTTTGACTGTGGCACCCTTTCCACAGAAGAGTTTTAGGTTTTCAGGTGGTCAAACCTCAGTGGCCTATAATGGTGCCTGGGCTTGGGGCTCCCCACCTGAAGATGATGAGAATCTTACTGGAGATTGATTGGGTCCTTCTGTGGCTCTGTTTGAACCCACCTGGAACGTGACGGTCCAGCTCCTTTCCCCAGTGGGCCACCAAAGCCAGCACCGCCAATTTGCTGCCAAGGTGGAATACATCTTTGATCTTGTGCTGACCCTCCATGACCAGCTCTGACCCTGGCGTCTGGCAGTGGCCCTGGCTTCTACCACTTGCCTGTTTCTCTCCAGGTCAATGAGGGTGAGCCCCCTGTGATGTGGCTGTCAGGACTGCAAATCCCAGAGTCCTACCTCACAGCCCTGGTGCAGGCCACCTGCCGGAAGAATGGCTGGCCGCTAGACCGGTCCACCCTGTTCACACAAGTGACCAAGTTCCAAGATGCAGAAGAGGTGAATGAGCGGGCAGGACAAGGTACGGTTGGCTTGCTAGGGATTCTTGGCCTCTTATTTGGGGTTTCTCCCTCAGAGCCACCCAGAATTCAAAGGGCAGTTGCAGTGTGGGGCACGATGGGCTGGCCATGTTTAAAAATCGCTGTGTCCGTGTGCTCTTTCCTGCTGCCCAGGAGGGCCAGTACCTGTGTCCCTGAGAGCCGTGGAGCTAATGTCAGGGGAGGCCTGGATGCGATGCTAGCCTGTGGGAAAGGAGCTCCTAGGTCAGAATTAGTTCTTGCAAAGGTCACTGGGTGGCTTCCCTGTAAACCTCCAGGGGGCCAGGGATGGGGGGAGCCAGAGGGCAGTATGGGCTAACTGTTGGAACCATTACATTATACCATGATTTCAGATCCCTAAGACATTGAGTACTGCTATGAAAATAATAGCTAAGATCACATTTCCCTGGGGTCTTGGCCAGAGGCCATTTAACTACAAGGAGTGAACCCCGCTTGCCGCTTCATGAGAGGGGTTTAAGGTGCAGCTCCTAGGTGGCAGCAGCAGAAGCCCAGCCAGGGCTCAGAGGCAAGGCACGTATCTGGCTGCCACTCTCTGGGGCCAAAGGATTGTCTTCTTCATGTGCCTGCCACCCCAGAGAGCACTTTCTCTGCGGCTCCCTGGCCGCTGTGGCTCACCAGGAGCTGGGTTGCCAGCTCTGACGAGGTGCTACCCAACTCTGCAGCCTGAGCACCCATGGTGGTCTGAGGTTGCGTGCCCACCCTGTGCCCACTCCTTTGTGGCCCACTGTTCCTCTTACAAAGGCAGGCAGGCAGGGCAGAGGTGATGGAGAAAGGCCTGGCTGTGTTCCAGGCATGTGTGAGGAGGTGGGGCAGAGGTTGTGTGCCTGTTCCACCTGAGTGGCCACTGGAGTGGCCACTGGCAGGGTGGCGGAGGCCTCCTTGTTTATCTGGACCTGTCCCTACTGTCTCCAGGGTGCTTTGTCTCAGGACTATACCTAGAAGGTGCTGACTGGGACATAGAAAGGGGATGTCTGATCAAGAGCAAACCCAAGGTGCTGGTTGTGGACCTGCCCATCCTGAAGATCATCCCCATTGAGGTGCACCGCCTGAAGCTGCAGGTAAAGCCTTCCTACTTCTCCAGCACCTTCCCTTCTGACCTGGGGGTAGATGAGGTGCTTTCCACAGTCAGGCCTTTGGAAACCTCTGTGGGGTTGGGGAAGCCTTGGGGACCTGATAACAGCCACGGGCACAGGTGTCAGGCTGCAGTTCAGACCTGAGGTATGGGGACACCTTCCTCTCTTCCTGTGAAATTCTGCAGACACTGAGGCAGGAAGTAGTTGCATCTGGTTGGGCTGCAAGAGCCCCTATGTGGCCTGGGCCAGGTCCCAGCTTTGAACCTCTCTCTGGCCCTGAGCTTCCTCCTCCATGACTGCTCACCTGCCCTTCCCTTGCAGAACACCTTCCGGACGCCCGTCTACACCACCTCCATGAGAAGGAACGCCATGGGGGTCGGCCTGGTCTTCGAGGCTGACCTCTTTACCACCAGGCACATTTCTCACTGGGTGCTGCAGGGGGTCTGCCTCACCCTGAATAGCGACTAACCCTGGGGTGAAGGAAACCAGGGCAATGCGTGAGTTTTGGTCTTGAGTGCTGCTGCTCCCTGAAGAGCCCTCAGTCCTATCGTTCCTTGGGGGGCCTTGGGGGCAGGGAGGATGACCCTGATTTTCCTTTCATTTAAAATCAGTATTTGAATCTTTTTCCATTAAATTAACTCAATGGTTGTATTTTTTAAATTGCTTTTAAAAATATATACATATTTGTTTTTAGTTGCCAATGGACCTTTATTTATTTATATGCAGTGCTACGGATTCAGCCCAGGGCCTCACGGGCTAGGCAAATGCTCTACCCCCGAGCCCCTGCCCCAGCCCCAAATTGCTTTTTAAAGGATTCTCTGTATTGAGAAAGTCCACCCTAAGAGCCAGAGTTAGCCCCTCATTTGACCCCCACAGGGGCTTCTGACCAAGCAGGGGCTCCTCTCAGAGGTGTCAGCCCAGAGGGCTGAAGCTATTGAGGGTCAGGCAGTGCCCCTGTGAGCTGATGCACATGACACCCAGTGTGTGACGGCCAGTCACCTGCGGCCATCTCCCCCCTCCAGCGCCCTCTTGCCTGCTGGGTCTGTGGGGCTGTTGAGCTCCTTGCCCAACCCACTGGGTCTGTGCACGGCTGGGTGCAGACTTAGCACCTCCAGGACCAGCGGCCATTGGTGCCCCTTCCTTCTGGGCCCAAGAGGCTGGCTCCAGGCCCAGCTGGAGAAGCTTTGCTTTTTCCACCAGGGGAGGGGTGGCTGACAGCTAGTTGGACGAAAGGCAAAAGTAGCTTCTCCAGAACTCTAGGGACTGGCACCAGGCAGCAGGATGGCTATCCTTAACCATGGGCACTCTCTCCCCCACCCGGGCTCCCTCCTGGCCCTCCCCCAGGTGGTTTAATAAAAGACACAGAACAGAAGGAAGGCAGGTTTAGAAAATAAAGTTTGTTGGGGTCTGGAACATTTTGGGTAAGACTAACAAAAAATATGAACACACATTCAGGTTGCGGTGACATGAAGAGCAACGTCATCTTATTTAGTTCCTTTGGACATCTACATACAGCTGCTCGGTGACAAGTGCCGCCCGGGGGAGGAGGAGAGAGGTGCGGGGTCTCCAGAGGGAGCGGCTGCTCCACAGGCTGCCCTGGAGGGTGGTCGAGGTCGCTGTGCGTGGCTGGCTGTACACTCAGGCGTGTGCCCGTCTGCTCTGAGGACGTGGTGCAGTGTGCATCCTGTGGCCGGTGCCTGTCCACGAGTGCGCCTGGACGACACGGATTGGGCTTGGAAGCAAGCGGCTGGGCACGTGGGTGGTGGCCACAGCATTAGTAGATTATGCATTCTGCAGCAGGGACACGGTCGTATTGTGGTGTCTGCAGCGTGGGGCAGGAGGAGCAGGAGAGTTAGTGGACAGGTCTGAAAACAATTTGGCATGCGTGGGAGGTAAAGAAAAAGGTGCGGTGGGGTTCCCTGTGGTGCTCATGGTGCGTGGACAGTGCGGGCCACAGTCACACAGTTCTGTCCGTCCCTGAGTGCTTCCGCACTGCCTTGCCTCCGTTCACCTGGTCCACGGCCAGCGTCTCCACCTCGGGCTGGGGCTGTGGGGGGCTGGCATGGTGGATGCGATGGGCCACCCCGACATGGGCCTTGTGCGGCTTCTCGCGGGCTGGGCTGTGCTGCCCGCCTGCCGCGCGGTCCGAGGCAATGGGTGGGATGACCAGCGGCCGCTCCTTGATGAGCTGGACCTCGGCCGCCTCCCGGGCCAGCAGGAACGGGGTGGGGTCGGGCATGGCGTCCACAGGCTCGCGCAGGAGGAGTTTGCGGCTCTCGGCCCCCAGTCTGTAGACCTCCTCGAACTCGGGGTGCAGCGGAGTGGAGAGGCTCTTCTTCATGCGGCGGCGCGGTGTCTCGGGCAGCTTGTCTTTGGGGGGTGCGGGCTTGTAGCTGGCTAGTGGGGTGCCTCCAGCTGGGCTGGTGTCCGAGGTGCCACTGGAGCTCAGGAGCCTCTTCTTGGCAGCGTGCAGCTGCGCGGTCAGGTACGCCACGGTGCTGGCGCGCTGCTCCAGCTCGGCCGACAGCAGGCTCAGCTTGTGGCTCTTCACCTTCAGCTCCTCCAGGTACTTCTTCTCCCGCTCCTTGAGGGTGTTTTCCAGCACTGCCATCAGGGCGCTCTTCTGCCCCAGCTCCTCCAGCAGCTGCCTGTTCTCGTCTTCCTTGGCCTTCAGCTGGGCCTCCAGGTCCTCACATCGTTTCTTCAGCTCAGCGCTTCTGGAAGAGCCGTCTCCTGCGAGGGAGTCAGGGGGCCAGAGTGAGAACCCTTCGAGCCGGACAGAGGCAGGCGAGCGCCAGGGCCAGGCGACGGGAGGCCCTGCCCTCACCGATGAGGGCTCCCTGCGGCCCTCGGGGCTCCTAGTCCCCGGGCTCGCTGCAAGAAGCCTGTCTCAGATCTTGAAAACGCTGATGTTAAAGTGGGCCACTCAGAGCACTGGCCTCACCAGGGGCTAGGGATTCAGCTGTTACCAGGTCCCCCTGCCTGTCACTCAGGAGCTGCTTGTCAAGTGCCTGCTGCAAAGTGTTGTTTTGAAACTGAAATGTCAAGAGCACTGTCCAGTCTAACTCAGTAAGGTCTGATCTGAAGAGAAGGGAAGTCGGGCCGTTGCATCTCCCTGGCCAGGGGTCTCTCAGGCTCAGACGCCCCTGTGGAGCCCTACCCTAGCACTGTCTTGCGGCTACAGCCTGCCCCTAGGGACCTGCCCTCCACCCTCAAGCTTTGCTTCATACATGCTGACTCAGTGTCACAACAGTGTCCTCACCCCACTCCCATGCCATCTGGCCCCTAGGAAGCAGGTGAGCTCTCTGGTTCTTTCTAGATGCTGAGAAACTCACCTTGGGTAGAGCATGGCCTCTGTGAAGGCCTGACAGACACGTGCACAGCCTGTCTCTGCTGGGTCTGCACGTCCCCAGCTCTCTCTCACCTGTCCACAGGCTATGGACAGCCTCCTTGCTCTTCCTCCCCTCCTGGCTCACCGACAGCCTGTCAGCTGGCCAGTGGACATGTCTCTTCTCTGCCCCCTGCCACTGCTGCTTTCTGGCTGGGTGCTGCCTCCTCTCTGATCTCCTCCAACCCACCCTGTGTGGGGATGCTTGCTCCCCACCCTTCTATCCCCCATTAAAGCCTGCTCCTCCTTGCCTAGCAGAATGCACACTGCCAGCTGGCCTGCTAGTTCCTCCTGTCCGTATTGTCTGCTCCCTCATGACTCCCGTCCTTGGGCCGTCTTTATCGTGACTGCCATCATCGATCTAACTCCAGACCCACAGGCCCATCTTCTCATATGCCCTCAGGGCCGGCCTGGCGCCAGAGGCAGGCTGCATGTCTCCCTGGAGCCTCAGCTGCTTCCCAGGGCAGGTCTGTGTCCTGGCGCCCCCTGCCTAGCCACCACTTTTGCAGGACGTTCTGCCAGCTGGGCTCTGAACCGTGTGAGGTGAGGCAGCCACACCTGCTCTGTGCCCAGCACTTGTGTGCTGTGAACTCACCGCTGCGGAACACAGGTGTGCCTGTGCTTGTGCACGGTCACAAATGGCCTCCCATAAGGTGTTTTGGGTTTTTTGGCCGACAAGAAAAACAATGCATTCTGAAGTGCAGTTTTAGAGGTAAGGAGAGTGACGGACACATAAAGCTTCCTGTAAGACCTGGGCGCCTGGCTGCCTGGGCTGAGCCCCTGCTACTGAAATGCTGACCTCGACCACAGCGTTCAGACTCAGTGCCCACCCATGTCCCACGTGGGGCCCTCACTCTCAGCCCCCACATGGACTGCTGGCCTTTGCCTCCCTCCCAGACGGGTGTGACCTCTCCAGCTAGACATGAACATCCCAGGATTTGTCTTCCCCAGGCCACACTGCAGAGGCCTTTCTGACACCACAGCCCACCCTGGGCTCGGCACGTACAGGGCAGCTGAGGGGCAGCCCTGGACGGCAGGCCCTTGGGAGTCAGCCAGAAACCTAACTTTGGGGCCTATGGATAGAGACACATGCCCAGAAATGTTAGAGACCTTGCCAAAGGCACACAACCCCTCTGTGACAACCTGCCCCAATCCAGGGTCCTGGTAAGGTGTGCTCTGTGGCCACCCACCTCCGGCTGTTCTGCACTTTGTCCTTACTGTTCTTGATACCAGCCACGCTATGCTGTTCTGGGAGCTGGCTTGGCACTCGGTGATGTTTCCTGGGCCACCTGGGTGCTACCAGGGGAGGAGCTGGTGCGACTGACCCTCCACACCACCCTTTCTAGAACTTTCATTTCCTGCGGTGGTAATTGCTTTGTCACCCAAAGCAGCATTTCCAGGCCTTCCTGAACACTCCTGACCGAGACACCTCTTAAACACACAGGTCTGCAGCTCCTGCCAGACCTTGGGAATTGCCTGCAGGGCAGGCTTATTTATGACCTGCGTCTTGAACTGCCTAGGGCTAGGCAAGTTTGGGGTGCACTGAAGTGAGCTGCATCCCTGGGGAGGGAGATGCCTACCAGAGGCACCAGGAGGCTGCTGCAAGCCCTCCCCACCACACTTCACACACATGGCTGAGAGCCAGTGCTGCCAGGCATGTGGCCTTGGGTGGGTGGATGCCCTTGGGGCAGGCTTGAGAACCACTGGACCAGCCCTGTGTTGCTGCAGATTAGTTTGGGCAGAGCAGGGAGGGGCAAGGACATCCGCCTTCCAGGACATGGGTGGTGCTTTTCCAGAGGCTTCCATTATGGCAGGTTGAAGTCATGCAGAAATCCTGTTCTGAATTTCTGGGGCCCAGCTTCTGGCCTGGGGGCTGCAGGGTGGTCCTGGGACCTTTCATCTGGAAGGCAGGCTCCTGTCCCAAGGCCCCTTCACCACACTCAAAATGGTGAGAGGAGCACTCAGGAGACAGGAACACAAGGATCAAAGTGGAAAAATTGGTGTGGGATCTGACTCCATCCAAGGCCAACTGCACCCTGAAGCCTGGTTAGGCAGTGTCCCTTGGAGTGGGTCTGCACCTTCCCAGTCCTGCCCTGTGCTGGGAGCAGCTGTTTGCTATGCAGGAGGCCCTGGGAGGACCCTGGCTCCTGCCTCTTCTGCCTGCTGACACTGGGCTGACACCGTGGGTGTCCCCAAGGGTTCTGGTTGGGGAAGTACTTCTGGGACTGTAGTCCAGAGAAAGGTGGTCTAGGGGCTGTGCCCAGCCAGGATGAAGACAGCCCTGTCACAGGGTCTGGGACTGCTCTGCCCCACGTTCCTCCTGGTTTCCTTTCTTTCTGGAGAAATCACTCCAGGTTTATTTCCTGATTATAGAAGATTGTATATTCACTGTGGAAAAATCAGAAAATCCAGAAAAGCATATGATAGACATTCTAAATAGATTTGTCAATGAAAATCCATTCACTTGTCCCCCCCACAGACAACTGAGAGCTCTGGCGACACATGTAGCCCTTCACAGAGCTGTGTTTTGCTCTAGGCACCCACGTGCTGCAGAGGCAATGATACCCACCGGCTTTTAGGGAGGCCCTTACCTGTCGGCTCAGAACTCTTCAGTGTCAACTCATATGTCAGATCTGAAAAGGAAAGTTTATACATCAGCTTCCTAGCCATTCCCCACCTTCCTCAGCTCTGCAGAGCAAGCAGGGCTCTAGGAGCCACGGGTGACAGCAGTAGTGCTGAGCCTGCTGGGCTTCAGGGACACTGCTTTCCCCAAAAGCCTCCTTCCCATCTGCCCCAGCCACACTCCAACAGTGCGAAATTGGGAGCAGCTCACTCCACGTGTCCCGCAGGCTGTTCGGATTACGGTGTGAGCCACAGCCAGTCCTGCCAGTCCCCAGGATCCCAAGGCAGGCCTCGGGCTTCCTGCTCTTTGTGCTGAGGGAAGCATTCCAGGGGGCTCTGTGACAGGTGCTGAGCGCTACAGCAAAGGGTGGCTGGCTGCAGCGGAGCCCCTATGTTGAGGCTGCTCTGTGGCCCAGGGCGCGTCCCGCCTGCGTGCCCAGGAGTACCCGTGCAGTGCTGCTGCAGCCGCCTGATCTCCGCGTGCAGCCCCCTCAGCGTGCCCGCGTGCTCCCGCTGCAGGAACAGGAGGTTCTTCTGGGCACTTTGCAACTGGTTCTCCAGGTTCGTGGCTGCCATGCTGACATCCAGGTGACCTGCAGGAAACACAGACCTTGGTCACTGTCTCCATAATGAGGGTCCTGGGGCAGTGGCAGGAGGTGGGGCCGGCAGGCAGAGCCTTGGGGGGGGGGCTCTGGCCCTCAGGGCTGTTCTTCTTATGACCCCTGTGCAGGGCTGGAGCTCCACTCTCAGGACACTTGCCTTGTGCCAGGCCTCGCCATGTGCACAGTGGCACTAGGCTTGGTGAACAGAGTCACCCTGGGGGTCCAGGCCACTTCACAGTCCTAGGAAGGAAACAGGCTGTGGGGAGTGGATGAGCGAGCCTGGGTCCCACAGCCAGTGTGGGACGAGTAGAGATTAAAATCCAGGGTCCCGATTCCAAGTTCCATGCTCTCCACACCTGGCCTCAATGGGCAGGGACTGGCCCAAAGTGCTGCTGGGAGAGCTCCTGAGAGGGAGGCAACAACTCAGCCTTCCAAAGCACATGGTGCAGGGACTGGGCTGCTGGTTCCTTCAGGTGGCACCCGGAGCTGGCCAGGTGTTGGGGCAATAGTGGGCAGAACTCTGAGGGACACCCCTGCAGTGGGCAGAGCTGAGAGCAGCCTGGCCCTTCCTGGGAGTATCTTGTGGGCCACATGGTGGCTTCAGGAGTCTGGGGTCTGTCCCCAGTCCCTGCCCGCTCCCCACCCCAGGCTCACTCAGGGCCTGATTCTCTGCCTTACTGTAACTTGAGAAATGTGGTGAAGTCAATCTTTCTGGAAAACCTAGCAAAGTAATTCAAGACGCCTTACAAAGCACTGAGAGTGCTAAGGACAGAATGTGGGCTGGGAGCCTGGGAGCGAGCCCTGCAGACAGGGATGGTTCTGCAAAGCAGGTCTGCAAGGGCGTCTTTCCTGGTTTGCTCTGCCAGAGAACCCTCCCTACAGGACCTGCCATTTCTCAAATGCTTCCAGGGTGTAACATCTGTGGGGTGGTGTGAGGGGCACCATCCGGTCATGACAGCTCAGCATTTGGTTTAGGAGATGACAGTACACCCAGGCTATCACTACTTTGGATGACACCGACTGCTCTTTGTTAATTGTAAGGCCAGCAATATATTCCCGTTCTGGCTCTGGAGCCAAGACGGGTTCATCACTGGAACCTCAGGTACGCACTCCATTCACACAGGCCACTCGGCACAGGGGCCATGTGCCCCTCTGCGGGGGCATGCTGGAAAACACGGAGCACACAATTCACATGGTCACCAGAGCTGGAGGAGTGGAAATGACACACCCTCAAAAGAACCACGATAAACACAAACAGGAGGACATCAGAGTTAGGGAAAGATGACGAGGGACAGCAGACACAAATGGGAGAGGCCAGTCGAGCTCTGAGGGCATGTCACCTGCTGTGCTTCTAGGATCTTCCAAAAGGGAAGTCTCCACTGTTGTGTAGAAGAGGCAGGTGTGAGGAGGCTCACGTCAGCGCAGTTCAGAGGAGTGGAGAGGAACCAGACTCCGACCTCAGGGAGCCTGCGAGGCAACTTCCAGTTGAGTTTCAGGCCTTGACCCCATGGAGCTGCCTGGTGGCTCATGATGGCGGTGTTTGAAGCACACAGGACGCTGCTGGGCAGAGCTGGGGCAGTCTCTTGGCAGTGCAGCAAGGCTTCTGTGCCGTCGCAATAAGCTCCCGGGGTGCAGGGTCGCCTGCCCAGGCGCTAATTTCCGAGTGGAACCCCACAGGTCCCAAGACCCTCATGCTGCCTGCTTAGCAGGTGGCCTCATTACCTCATTGCCATGCCTCCTCAGTACCTGAGACGTTGGGGGTTGAGACATGGTGGAGCATTCACCACGGAGGCCCAGAGGGTCGGCGTGGTGGATGAAGGCCCAGATAGATGCAGGGTGCCCACCACAGACGAAGGTGGCCTCCTGTGGCTGCAGCGGCAAGGTCACAGAGCGTGTCTTGGGTCAGAAGAGCACACGTTGCAGTTTCTACCTCGAGCGCCCAGCTTGGTCTCTCTGTACCGTTGGGGCCACAACAGTTCACAGTCCTTTGCTCCCCAGAGGCAGTGTGGCCTGGACACCAGCCTCCTCTGCTCATGAGGTCCTGTCTCTGCGGCAGGTAACCGGCCCCACGGGGTGCGACACCCAGCTCTGCCGTCTCCTCCCAGGGCTCCAGCGGCAGCCAGGGCAGAGGCCCTCAGGACCGGGCTACCCGACCATGGCTGGAAGAGCCTCATCTGCGACTTTCCCTGAGGTAAATTCATGGGTCCGAACCTTCTCCTCACCTACAGTTCATTCTCCATGTCCAGAAAATTAAGTCTTGAGAAGGTTCCAGGCCACATTTTGTGGAGATGGCTCTGAAGCCCTGGCTGACTGTCTCTGGGGAGACTTCTGCCATCATTCCTAGTGACAACGTGCCCTTAATGGAAGGCCTCAGAGATGTAGGGCCTGCGTCACTGACTGCTCTCTGCCAGCATGGGGACAGATGGCCCATCCACAGCGAGTTAATTCTCCCCCTGATCCAGGCAATGTTCCTTCCTCTCTTCAGGACACTCATGTATAAATGATGACCTAATGATTTTCATAATGGACCATCTCTCCTGTGCGGGCATGAAGTACTGCTCCACACTGAGGTCATGCATTTCACAGTCCTCCTCCGAGGGAGGAGAGGAGAAGGCCCCATGGACACCCCCTACCCCGCGTGCACCGGAGCTGTGCAGCTGCCCCGCCGTAGGGCCACCTGCAGCACCGCACACCCCCTGAGAAGCCGGTCCCTCTGCACCCAGGTCAGGAATCACACAACCCAAAAGGACCTGCTGACCATCTCTAGAGACACGTGGTCCTGCCCCTCCTGTCGGCTTCCCAGGCAGCGGGTGAAGGTGGGCGTTCAGGGCCCAGTCGGTGCCTCCCCACAGCAGCAGGCTGGCTTAGGAAGAAAGGGTGGGGTGTCCCCCAGCACTCGCGTCCTCATCCCTGTCCCAGCAGGCGCTCTGTCCAGGGCCAGGGGCACGCTCACCCTCATCCTCTCCAAGGCCAGGCTGAGTCAGCGACAAGGCTGTCCTGTCAGGAACAGGGGCGGCACTTGGCTCAGCCAGGCCAGTCCCATCTGCTCCCCTCTTCAAGCTACACCCTTTCCTCAGCACCTCCCTGTGTGCACCCCCTCACCCATGCTTTCATCCCAAGCACAACTCTGCTCACACTGCATCCCTCCATGCTCCTGGGACAGAGGCCCACAGGTCCAGAGGCTCACCTGGTTGCCTGCCCCACTCAGCCCCACCAGCACTGAGTCCTGTGTCCTGGCACCTGCCATACCCTCCAACACAGGGCTTCTGCACAGCCTGTTTCCTCTGCCAGGACCGCCCCAGGCAGACCCCCCTGCCCTCTCACCAGTCAGCTAGGTTCCTGCTTCACATCTGAACTCATGCACGACATGCGCAAGTCCAAGGACCTCATCCTGCTCCAGGTCGGTGTTGAGCGGAGGGCTGAACCCGAATCATGTCGCAGTAACAAGCACTGACAGGGCTGGGCTCTGGCTCAGAGGTATGGCGCTTGCCTAGAATACGGGAGGCACTGGGTTCGAGCCTCAGCACCACATAAAAATAAATAAATAAAGTTATGTCCATCTACTACTAAAAACAAAAGAGGCATCATGACAACTCTGACCAGAGCACGGGCTCACTGTGATCCCTCAGTGTGGGGAACTGGTGTGTTCTCGGGCTATCAAAAGCATGCCTCTCTTTCAGCTGAACACAGTCTATGGAGACAGGGTAATAATTTTAGAATCTGGAAAAACAGCACCCAGTGCCAGGTGGGAGTTGTCAGGTAGTTGTAACAAGCTATTTTGGGTGCTAGTCATGAATAAGTGATAACCATTCACAGCAGGCCTCTCCCACCCGGACAGGAGGCACCTGAGCCCTGTGCACCTTCTGTGCTTTCTGCAAGGCCCTGTCCTGCTGGGCACCACCTGCTCTCGAGCTGGCATCTCAGCCCGAGCTCGAGGACCTCTGGGGGCTTTCTGTACAGCTTCGGTGTCCTCCAGCCATCAGGGACACCAGGGCTGGCAGGGGACAGGGGCAGCAGCTGTGGTGGTGAGACGAGAGGGGGAGAGGGTCTTCTTAGCAGGAAGGTGGTGCTCCATGTGGCCTCAGAAAGCCCAGGTGGAGGAAGTCTGCACCGTAGCCCTCCAACAACCTGTCTCCAAAGCAAGAAATGGAGGCCCACGGATCGCAGTGGAAACCAGGAGAACCTTGGGAGGGGCCAGCGTGCCTGGGGCCGAGGCTGAGTAGGGCTGAGTCTCAGTTGTGGAAGCAGCTGGCTAGAAGGAGGCTTCCAGGCTCAGTGCAGTGGGGGGTAGGGGAGAGGGTGTCTGGCTTACAGCAGGTGCCTAATAAATGTTGGCTGTATTACTTCTTTAAATATTAGCCCATAGTTCTATAAATACACTCCTAGGCTGCTCTGGTCGCCCCACCAGGGTGGTTCCTGAGCATCATCTCAGTATGGAAATGAGCTAGCAAAGAAGCTCCATTACTTCCACAGAGGGAAATGCAGATAGATGCATTTTCTGGTGGCCTTTACCCTCCAGTTTCACTAGAGAGAAGCCATTCAGGGAAGGAATAGAGAGTCAGGCTGAGCCAAGTGCCCTGGGGACAGTAAAACCTACTTCTTCCTTTGAAATAATCTATAGTACTCCACAGGGGGCTGAAAGTGGCCCAAGGCTAATTAGGCCAGGACTCTCATCCTTGGTTTAAGAAAGGAACCTCCCACTTCAGAAAGGAACTTGCACTGAGGGATTCTAAATTCACAATAACCTGCATAAAATAACCATTGTAAGTTGCAGGACCTACTCCCCCACTTGTATTTAAGAAAGTCTACTAGCAAAGGATTGAAAGTCCCAAAAAGCTAGGCCCACAAGACAAAGGACACCACTTCAAAGACGGGTAAGCATTTGAAAATGATCCCAGAAACATTTTGGTTAAAGAAAGAGTGGACACCACTAGAGAGTGGAAATAAAAGTGTTGAAAACAAAGGGGCAATTATTTTTTAAAGGGACAAAAATCTCACTTATGAATTGTTCTTCAAGAATTAGGGTTTTGTTGTTTTCTCTTTTTAACATAATAAAAACAGGTGAGGCTGCAAGCCTAGCATGAGATTCAGTCTCGGGTTCTAGTCCTGCCTTTACCGGGTTCAGGCTGTGAGCTCTCTGGGGGCCTCATCTTTCTCTTTAAAACCTGAGACCTCAGAGAACCATGACCCAGTCCTGGAAGGACACACACAGATTTTTCAATACACACTTTCCAGTATGCCAGGCCTGTTGTGATGAAGGGGGAAGGAACTGCCCTTGGGCTCTCCAGACGCAGCACGGGTGAGGTTCTGGGCTCCCCTGCTCTCCGACTAGACAGCAATCTTTATAGGCAGGTCTCCAAAGACGGACAGAGGAAAACTCCCGTAGAAACAACCAACCAATCAAAAAAGTCTTATATTTTGCGAGCTATCCACCAGAGGGCCCTGAACGTCAGTCGGGAAGGGAGGAGGCATGGTCACCCAGACCGTGCAATGATTAAAATACTGTGGATCTTTATTTATTGACAAGGAAATAGGTCTATGATAAGTTTAAAAAGGAAAGGATATTAAAAGTCGTATGTATAATATATAAGCAGTGACAAGATCTAGAATGAAAACACCCGAGTGCTCTGAGTGTTGAGATGGTGGGTTATGGGTTATTATTATTATGGGTTATTATTCATGTCTTAATAATCTGATTTGGTACCACCTACAGCTTCTTCTGTGGTGCACATATATGTATTACTTTATTGTCAGAAGAAGTTATAAAGCAGTTTCTGTTTAAAAAGTTAATCACTAAGCATCCTCTACAAGGGGTGACCTGCATCTTCATAATGCTGTTCCAGAGGAATCTTGGATTGCTAGGACCCCAACCGGTATGTCAGAATTGGCAAGAACCAATGGAAAGCAGCTTTTACAAAAGCACAACTTAGTATCCCCACGATATGCAGAAAATGACAAAAGAGCACTTGGGGGCCTCCCCTGTCCTCCATGACACATTCCTGTAGTTCTGTGACATTACCCGTCCTACCCACAGTTTTTAGGCACTAGCAGCTGTTTCCTTCTGGGAGAACGGACGGCCTGAATTAAGGCTGTAACGGGCAGAAAGACCCAGACTCTGATGCAGCCTGCCCGAAGTCTGCCCCACCAGGTCTGCAGGATGGGTTTATTCATGTCCCCTGCATCTGATGGTCACTTTCTGTGAGTTTCTATTTAAAAACCATGTCCAGTGTCTGTGTGCAGCTAAGGGCTTGGCCCCTCTGTGTGAAAATGTCTCACAAAGCAAGTGAGTTCGTAGAGCAGGTGTTCTGGGGTACCCCTAAGTGGGCTGCACAGGCCAAACAGGCTCATTTACGGGCTCCCACAGTCTGTCACACAGCGCCCGTTGGGTCTCCCTGGGCCTCATGGAGTAAGGGCCACCCACTACCAGGAGCCAGCACCCTGTGGAAGCCCCATCCTGGGAGGGAGCAACATCAGCACACTGCCTCCTGATCTCAGCACTGGAAGAGAATTCCTCAGAGGGAAGCCGTGTCTGGGGGAGGCAGCCGAGGGGTGGGCAGGGCTGTGGGGCTGTCCAGGTCTTTCCCGCTCCTGCACCCTCCTCCTACTTTTCCTGGGCAGCTCCCAGGATAAGCACCCTCCAGAGAGCACCCAAACGCCTTGATTTATAAACTGGAGCCAAAAGCATTTGCTACTTCATACAAAAGTCATTTGTGAACTGTTAACAAGCTGTTGCTGCACCAGGAGGGGCCTGAGCCACCAGCTGAAGGATATCACCTCCTTCCATGGATGGGTAAAGACCCAGGTCACGTCTTATTAGCACTTCCCTGTCCACATGCACTGTGATCATCCCAGGTGTGACAACCTGGTCAATAACCATAGCTGCGCTGATCCTGAGTGCTAACTGCCCTTCACAAGGATGAAATGGGAACGACTTCTCAAATCTTGGTGTTTGATGACTACAATCTAAATTGTAGCCCCTGGGTCAAGAAGGTGTGTTTATTGCTTTTAAACACTATAATGCCGAATGAATGAACCAGTTCAACTGACTTAGCTGATGAGCTGTTCTGTTATTTTGTGGGCCTGCCTAATCACACAGGTTCTGAGAAAAGAAAAGAATTCATTCGCTGAAGCTCTGTGCACTTCAAGTTAGTCATACTTTTTCCTTTGTTACTTACAAAACGTGAAACAACCAAAGGTTTCATGAGCTGTGGTAGAAAGTCCTTAGCTAAACTGGGCATCTGAGAGGATGATTGTCAGAGAGAAGAGACTTTGTCCTGGGATGCAGTCAAAAAAGCTCTGCCTGAATCCAGCCCTGGCATTGTGTTCCATGCATGCCACCCAGCAGAGCCAGGCAGCTCCTCTGACTTGCCGCTCTGCAAATGGGCTCATAGATGGCCTCAGAAGAGCTGGAATGGAGGGACATTAGAGATCTTTGAAATTATTAAGATAGTTCAACAGTGACCACCAACTCAATAAGGTTACCATGGCTGGGCATTTCACTGTAGTGATCACACACCTTTTGGTGATCACCAGGAGGGCATTTTTTATTAGAAATTTATTTCTTTGGAATCACGCAGTTTGAGTGAATGCCAATATTGTTTTAGTTAGCTTTTGCATTGCTGTGATCCAAATACCCGACAAGAACAATTTAGAGAAAGGGAAGTTTACTTGGGGCTCACAGTTTCAGAGGTCTCATCCATAGATGGCTGACTCCATTGCTCTGGGCTCACACATCCCGGGGTGGGGAATGCCCCAGTGGAGGAAAGCTTTCAGCTCATGCTGGGGCAGGGTGTGGGGGGAAGGAGCTTTGGGAAGAACCACCCTTCCAGGGCACACCCCAGTGACCTCTCCTCCAGCCACACTCCACCTGCCTACAGTTACAGTTTGGTTCATTCAAACTAGGATGGAGTGATTAGATCACAGCTCTTACCATCCAAGCATTTCATCTGGAAACACTCCTGCATTAACAGGAGCTTCTGGGGGACACCTCATATCCAAACTGTAACAAATATCTTTAAAGGAAAGAGAGCTTATTCTTTTAGAAGGCATTTACCATGTCCCTAGACCTCCATTTCTGAAAGCTTTATCTGATGGCTTCAGCACGTCCACTCACAGCTGCTTGACCCTTCGGCTTTCCATCTGGTGACCTGACATCCCGACATGGAAGACTCGGGTCTTGAAAAGTCTCCTTCCCGTGAACTTCCCGTGCTGTGGGGAGTAAATGAGGCTGCACTGGTGGCATTTTGGACTGACTCGTGCAGAGTTCCTTCTGCTCACAATTGCTCTTTGTGGTGTCAGAGAACAAGGGAACCCTGGGCTCGTGGATTCCAGGTCTTTGTCATCTGTGCATCAAGTTCCGGGGAGAAGGGAAACCTCCCCCAAAACAGCTGTGCGTGAAGAAGCCTGTCATTTAGAATACACAAGGAATCCAAGACCAGAGATGGGGACCAGTGCTCGGGTGCGGTGTGGCAAGGCTGGCGCTTGTGCAGGAGACTTCAGGGCTTGTGTTTGCAACCAAATTGAATCCAGCTAACCCAGCAGCACCATGTGCTGCTCAGGGAAGAGCAGGAAATGGGGGGGGGGCAGGGCTGGGAGGAGGAGGAGGAGAAACAAGAAAGGGAGCTTCGCTCACACTCATGGGGAGTTTTCAAAAAGACTGGGAGGCTAGCCAGTATTCTCGTATCCTGAGGGTCCCCAACCTTGTAAAAGGTCACTTTTTCCATTTGTACAAGTACCTTTGTCTTGTTTTCCTCTCATATTGGATCTCAGCTTCCACAATGGGACGCATCACACCCGTGAGGGGTGATGCTCCTTCAGGGTGCTTTTACCTGCCCCATGTGTCTGCACTCTGGAACTCAGCCATTTTGGTCTGGAGTGCCCAGGGTTTCCACTGAGTTCAACATTTGTAGGGTGGCATTTGAGCTCTTTCTGGTTGGCACAACTCTGGCCACGCCTGGGGGTCAGTCAGGGGCTATGAAGGTGCTTTCTCCCAGTATTCAGGACAGGTGGATGGATGATCACCACAGATCACCCCCACGCATCAGCTGCTACACCCATGCCCAGTGATACCTTCTGTTGGCCCTTCCTGCCTTTCAAGGGTGTGATCACTGCCCTGTGTAGCATGAATTGTGACCATGTCCCATGACAACCAATTCTGTCCCAACATAGCTTCTGGGTCTCAGGCATCTGGGCAAGAAATGACACAAGGACAGTTTAAATCTCAAAAAGTTGCAAGTCACTAATAAAAATTAGTGACAATGGCTATTTACCAGTGTCTGTGTGCCAGGCTCAGAGTCACCTAGTTTCTGTGATGATCATGCGAGAGAATTGAGCTCAGCAGACAGAGCACCTGACTCCACTTCCAGACACTGAGAGCGCAGCCAGCCTACCCGCCTGCCCTCCTCACTCCCCCAGCCCAGTGCTGGTGTTCCCACCACAAGTTCTCTCGCGGCTCTGGAGGAGGACAACGAGGCGCCTGGTTGTGTTTCCTGTGCACTCTAGAATGTTCAGCCTGAGCATGGCCATAGTAATGCAGCTGCTGACAGCCACTCGAGTCACCTGCAGCTAGAGCACCAAGCACTTCCCCCTCAGGTAGAGGACATGGGGGCAGAGCATGCTTGGGGGCGCACAGAAGCTTGGTATTTTCCTGGTGCTTTTTGGTTCCAGCTCCCTTTTCCAGGGGAAGCAGCTGCTCCTGTAGGCACACATTTTTGGTTGGAACACAGCTGGTCCTCTGCTCCACTGTCTTCCAGCTGAATCCCAAAGCATTAATGACCAGGAGGCACCAATGGGATGACACTGTCTGCCAGCCACAGTCGAATGGGCTGTATAGACTGGCTGTGTGCTTTTCTTGTGTGTGAGTTCAGGTGACAGTGGGTGGGGCTCACACCAGCTCTGCATCTGGACTGCCTGGGTTCGAATCCTAGCTTGCCATTCGCTACCTAGACAGCCTTGGGCAAGTCCCTCCAAATCCCTGGGCCTCACTTTCCTGAGTCCCTGCTTCACTGGAGGCTGTGAAAATGTCTATCATGAGGAGATACTCTATTCTTTGCTCTCTGCTAAAGTAGCCACTAGCCTAGTGTAGCTATTGAGCAACTGAAATGTGGCTCATATGTCTGACAAACTGAATTTTTCACTTTATTTTTATTCAAGTTCAGGAGGACTTAAATAGTCCCACAGGGTTATGATTTACTGCAGTGGGCAGCACTGCCTTCTAGAACCATCGCTGGCTACTGTGACCACTCCCCACATGGAGCCAGCCAGGTGCTTTCTCTTGCTCCCAGACAGCATCATGGAGGCTGCCGGAGCCTGTCCTCATTTTGCTCTGCACTGTTGAACAATTTTACTCTAAGTGCCATGATCATCACATTCTGCCATTTTGCATCTTCATAGCATTATCATTACCTAAAGCCAAGTCATTTCTCACTCTCTTACCTTACTAGCGGGTCAGCTCCAGGAGAACTAGGGCTTTCCTATCTTGTTCCTCGCTGATCCCCATCACCTAAAGAATGCCCCCAGTCATCCGAACCAGCCTTTTAGCAAGGGCTCTCCAGAGTTGGAACTGAGCAGTGACCTCACACTCTCTGGGCTCACACCTCTCTCGCAGCCCCCAGGATGTCGGGTAGTTTGTAGCAAAGAGTAAGAGGGCTTGCAACTTGTAAACGAGGACCCGGTTATGCTCTGGCCCTCTCCAGTCAGTGGTGGACAGGGACTCGGCGACTCAGGAGGCGCCTGTGCCGAGCTTTGATGGAATGAAAGAAGGCTGGCAATGCGACTGGTTGTCCACGAAGCTAACTTTATTTGACTCAAAGGACAATTCTTCCTTTTCACTTTAGATTTGCCCAGTTGAAAAATGTGCTATTCCATGAATTCCGTAGTCTGAGAAACACTCGTCACCAGAAGGTATGGTGACTGCCAGGAACTACACGTCAGCACTGGTCTTTTTCTTGAATGTACCCTGTGCTGTTTACAGTCCCATGACAACACGGGGGCAGTCAGCCCTTCAACAAGGAACCTAGGGGTCGGAGCCAGGCCAAGTATCCAGTGCCCTTGTGGACGGTTTGCTACTTACCACCACTTGGGGATAGGTGACTTGGTCACTCAAGGACAAAGAAAACACTCTACGATTAAGCCCTCTGAGGTGCACATGCCAGCTCAGAGCCGGGGAAGGTGGCCCATGTGGGTGGCCCTCACAGTGCCTCCAACGCTCACTCCCCTGCCTGCCTCCTGTACCCGCAGGGTGAACTCTGGAGAGCAGTGCCTGTCTCAACTAGAGCAGTGTGGCCAGGCCCCTGGAGGAACCCAACGACTGTGGAATGGATAAGGACTGGAGAAGCTGGGATGAAGCTGAGCCTTCAAGGATGGACAGGGCTTGGACCAGAGGAAGTACTTCTGGTGAGGTAGCCGTGGATGAGGGTTTAGAAGTAACAGTGAGACCATTAAACTATTGGACTCAGAAAGAACACTATGCAGAGTGGCAGGACATGGGTACACCAGCTGTGTCAGATTGAAGTTGCATACTCAACTACTCAGAAAAGTTGAGATGGCCAGAGAGAGGAAATGGGGGAAAGCTTTTTATGCATTAGAGACAAAATTCCTACCTAAGGGAATTTAATGTGGCAGAGAAGGAGCAGGATGCAGAGGAAGGAAGTGCAGAGGACCCAGGTCCCTCAGTTCTAGGGAAAAGTACAGAGTGACTTTTACTTAAGACTTACATGCCAGGCTGGGTACTTAACAGACACTCAAAAAGAGATCATGGTATTACCTGTGTTTCACACCTCTGCAGACAATCTGGAGGAGATAAACAACTTCGTTGAAGCTTTAGCTAGTGAGTGGCAAAGCTAGGATTCATCCCAAACCATGCTGACTCAGAAGCCCAGCTCCAGGTCACACTACACTGCTGTTCCCACAAGAAGCAAAATGTCGCTGCTTACTAAAACATACTCATAGAATGCTGTTCTCCCCACATTCCACTTCTCAGAAGTTCTCTTCTAGTTCAAGCCTGTAAGACCAGACTTGGGAGGCTGAGGAAGGAGGATCCAAGTTCAAAGCCCCAGACTCAGAAACTTAGCAAGCCCTAAGCAACTTAGCAAGATCCTGTCTCAAAATAAAACACAAAAAGGACTGAGCATGTGGCTCGGTGGCTAAATGCCCTTGGATTCAATCCTTGGTACAAAAAAGAAAAAGAAAAAAAAAAATCCTTTTCTTTCTATATATTTTACTTTAGGCTGAAAGTGTCTTAGGTCTAGTCTTTTTTTTTTGTTCTGTGCTAACAGAATTCTATTAATTATCTTGAGGCTGCTGCTTGAGAAAAAACATTACAGAGCAAGAGAATACGTTTCTCTTGTCCCACAGCTATAGAAATGCAGGACCTGCTCTGGCTGAGGAGTCTAGTTCTGCAGAGGAACACAATCCAAATGGACATTCATGTTCCATGTAATCACCAATGAGTATTTTAAAACACCTGGATTTTAGTGATTCTTGCAAATCCTTTAAAATGTAACCTTTAACTTCTAAAAAGTTTGTATTTTTAATTGTTTGCCTTACTTGATAACTTATGGTCTTAATAATACAATCTGAAGATGCATATCTTTCTTGATGATAACAAGCACTAAAGTTTGTTTGGCTAGCTGAAAGAGGGGCTTGGGATTCCCCTCTTCATACAGCAGATTAGAACAAACATAGGTAGTGACAAGCTCTTCATTCAAATGGAGCTTGAGTCTTTACCTGTTTAAATCAATAAAAGACTCAGCTGAACAAAATGGGGAGGGGAGAGAGGAAGACGGTGACTCCTCTGAGATATGTCACTGGGCAAGTAAGTGGTGTGCCACTGGGCAGAGCATGCTTCACTTGGACTTGGTGAGGAGCTGGCTTGCTTCTGCAAACTGACGCTGCCCTGCCTAGAACACACCTACATACGCTATTATTCTGCTCAATCTCCACAGTGGTTGTTCTGCAGCCGGTGCAAGATATAGCTTTTTTTTTTAATCCAAAGAACAGATGGAATTGCTGTGGACATTTTCTATTTTGAGACAATAGAAAGCAGAATACAGGGAATTCCATCCTCCCCCATATGATCAGGTTAGAGTCATGCTTTCATCAGGGGTGACTGTGGCCCGAGGGGACCCCTGGCAATGTCTGAGATATTTTGTTATCAGAACTAGGGAAGGGGAGCTGTTGGCACCTAATGGGTGGAGGCCAGGGTGCTGCTGTACAGCCTCCAGCATGCAGGAGGCCGTTGACCAAGAACCACCTGACCCAATGCCAGCTCTTCTGCAGTTGAGAAGCTCTGGGCTAGAGGTAATCTCATTTGAAATAAATTTTTGTCCCTTTTAACTTGAGGTTTATTCTGCTTTCCTTGGGTCCACTGGTCAACTGTGGGGGCACAGAGCTCGATGGAGCCATGTTTGCTTTTCTTCCTGTTTCAGAAAGCTACCAATACTGGAGAAGGGTCAGGCGCAGTGGTGCAGGCCTGTAATCCCAGAGGCTCGGGAGGCTGAGGCAGGAGGATTGCAAGCTCAAAGCCAGCCTTAGCAAAAAGCAAGGCCTTAAGCAACTCAGTGAGATCCCGTCTCTAAATAAAATACAAAATAGGGCTGGGGATAGGGCTCAGTGGTCGAGTGCCCCTGAGTTTGATCTCCTATGCCTCCCACCCCCCAAAGAAATATTGGAGAAGAAGGCAACCACCAGGCAGATGGTGCAGGTGCCTATGTGAGTTTCTTCTCTGTATCTGAAAGCCCTGGTGAGGCAGGTGTGCAGACGACACCGCTGTGCCTGCTTCACCGTGGGGATCACAGAACAGGCGTTGCCTTTGCTTGGAAGAACAGGGCTGCATGTGGACCTGAACAGCCTGGGGGGTAAGAACTTCCTCCCCAGCTCTTGATGGAGATTTTGTTTTTCCTGTATAAACATAAAGTGAACTGAGAGATGAAGAGGTGTGTGCAACCTCTGGAATCAAACAAGGACTCCAGCATTCTGATTACAAAGGATGTGCAGGTGTGCGGAATGGAGTAGGCTACTGCATGCAGCCCGGGTGGGCACTTCCCCGGAGTGCTCTGACCAGAGGGCTACCAGTCTCCAGGACATTGCATGAAGCTTTGACATTTTTCAAATGCAAGGGAACTTCAGTTGTTAAACAGAATATCAGAATCCCCCCTAAAATTATGAAATTATGCCCCAAATTCTAATATTTTACATGTACTAGCATTTTAAGAACAGCTTTCCAGGCTGGGAGAAATGAAAGTGCACGCTTTACAGTCACCAGAGATTCCTGCTTACAAAAAGAGACATCATTTAAACTTTGTAATTCGCATAAATAAAATGGAGAAGCGAAAGAAATTAGTGTTGAGCTAGTAATCTTAAAACCATTTTCTTCTTGGAAAAGGTCTCTTCCAAAGTAAAAACTATTGCTCAGGTTATAAAACCCCAGTTTAAAAATAAAATTTGAAGATATAAGTACAAATCAAAAAAGCAACTTGTCTTTAAAAAAAAAAACCTTCTGTACTAAGAATAAGAACGAGAATATGCCAATGTAATATGAAAAAATGACACAAAAAGAATTAAAATTATTAACATTTTCTTCAGATTCTAAAATCCTTTCATACATTGCTTTGTGAAGTTGGGGTTCCCTTTCTGGAGGCAATTTAAGTTTGCAACTCATTTTATCAATAAAGCAAGCAGTTTGGAGTCTTAGAGCCAGGCTCTGTGAGGACTTTGGAACACCCCCATGATCAAATGAAAACATTTTGGCCTCATGGAGACAGCTTTCTAGATGACCCACACATAGCAACTCGCACCAAAAAAGCAGGATTTTTTCACAAAGCTAAAGTAGCGACAATTTCCTAAGTTCCTTACACTTGCTTTACAGATCATAAATGATTCCTGTGCAAATTTAAGCATGAAGATTCAACTAAAGTGGATGGTACCTTAAGAAATTAGTATCTTCATAAATTGCTTAAAAAAATCTCTGACAATATTACATATTATAAATCTATAAAGTTCCTCTGCTTCTGCTAGCTGAGCCATGTTTGAAGGGGCTGTATTCCTCTGCCAATGCTTAGTGGCAACAACTGTGTTATCCTTTAGTGTACATTTTATATTTTTGAAAATCTCTTATTCTCTATGGACTAGTAGAGCACTGCAGTAATTAGTTAATAATGTATATTTACCTAAAGATTGTAAAGAAATTTAAATTCAAGTGGAAGAGGCAAACCTCACCATTTGACAGTCCCCATGGATCATCTATTGGGTCTTTTGAATGTCTGTTTTTTTAAGCTCAAATTAAGATGGCAAAAATCAATCAATAATACTTAAAATCTACACACTTAAATCTCTAAATAATAGACTGCCCTTTAAATGAACTGTTGGTGTGACTACCTGTGTGGATGGTGTGTGTGTCACTGAACTAAAACCAACAAAAACTGTGCAAAGCCGAGGAGCAAGTCCTGGTGGCTCTCAGATCAGGAAGCTGGCCTTCGGGACAAAGTCTGTTCCCAACAAGGAAGAAGCTCCTCTTCCTGGCCACTGCCTTCACTAGAGTAGGGAGCAACCCCGCTCTTGCCAACTCACCCTGACCAGACACTGCAGTTGCAGGCACTTGTAGTGCTTGAGGGCCTGTCTTATCGCTAAGTCATGGCTTTTAGAAATAACCGTCCTTTGGTGATCAGCATGACCCAGGTGCTCTATGGTCAGTTGTCCTTCTCAGGCTGATCAGCCCCTTCTTGTGCTTTCTTGTCCTCAATCAAGCCCCACATGATAACAGGCCTCTGGAGAGGGTCTTTACAACCAGACATCTTTGGCATTTGCCAAATATCCCCTTTGTAGCTCCAAGGGATATGGTTTCCTTACCTGGCTGTGTGTGCTGGGTGTCCCATGGCCGGGGACACACAGACAGGAAAGGATGTGAGGGGTCATTAGAGGTGGTATGCTCTATTTTCCATGGGTCAGCCTTGCTTGTCTAGCTCAAGTTCTAGGAAGAAACCATAAGCCCAGAGAGTAGCTTATGGAGTAGGGTTGTAAATATGTTCAGATTAGCTTCATTCAAAGAAAAAAACATGGTTTTCATGTGAATGTTGTAGTAGTTTCCCTGCGTGTAGAAGGTACCCACTTGCAAAGGCTGACACATGAATTCCAAAACACTCCTAAAATTTTTTATTTCTGGATTTGGCACATTAAGTGCATCTATTTAAAGCAAGAGTCCACAATTTAGAGACAAGGTTGTAAATAAAGCTGTAAAGCCCTGTGCATCCATCCGAACTTCACTGCCTCACCAGAAGCAGTAGAGGTGGGCAAGTCTCAAAAGGGAATTGTGAACAATACTCTGGTTGGGATTTCTGAAACTGGACTGAAGTGGCTGGATCCCCTACCTACAGAGTGTTGAGTGAGCATTTTGACAAAGTCTGGAACTTTCACCTAAAAGGTTGAGAGGCTTGTGAGCCTTATGGTTACTGCTCCAATGGCAGAACATTACTGTGCGAGATGAGTCTGTGCCCATCATTGGAAGACACCTGGGAAGGGTGTCAATGGATGTCATTCCCATACCAAAAATCTGTGAGGCTAGATGCACACTCAATTCAACTGTCCAAGACAATGTTGCAGCATTCGTGAGATCAGTTCCATAGTCCCTTCTAGTGTGCTCCTCCTGTAGGAGGTCATTGTCCCCAACTGCTTAGTCACTTCCAGTGAAACTCCGTTTCCCCTGAGGCACAGAGAAAGCTAATCTGCTTCCCATTTGAGTTTGAGACTCAACATGTAAGGGCTAGCTGGCATCTGAGGCCACCAAGAAAGGCTCTCCCCTCCAGCCACAGCCTGCTGATGGGAAGAACTCAATGACCTTCTAGAAGTAGTCAGTGGTCATCCAGAGCTGCTCTGCATGCCATCCTGCAAGACCCAAGAACACTTCAGAATAGACAGCTCCCAACCTGTCTCCTGCATTGGTCCCACTTACTGTCTCTCCCTGGAAAGCCAGTCAGGTCCTCTGCCCTTGGTCTTCTCTGCCCTAGGGCCCCTGCCATGGGATTACTCAGCTGGCAAATCTGTCAAAAACGAACCTGACCATTTTCTTGATGGGAAAGGGACCCTCACTAGAGAACTATCCCACAGCAGAGAGGCAGAGGATGGCAACACAGCCTTCTTGCCCATCCCTCCCCAGAGCATCAGGGTGCAAGCGAGTAGGTGTCCCAACAGCAGAGGCTGCTGCTCAGTGTTTGTAGAACCTGCTGTCTGGTCATAGGGGCTCAACCAGAAGACAAAGATGACCACCCAAGACAGAGGACAGGCCACACCTTCTACCCTGTGCCATGTTTTTATCTAGAGAACAGAAAACTAAGCAAGCAGAGCATTTCATCTTTCTCATAAATGCACAAGGGGTAAACATCTCTTTTTTTCAGTACAGGGGATTATATCCAAGAGCACTCTACCACTGAGCTACATTTCAGTCATTTTTTTTTTTTTTTTTTGGAGACAGGGTCTTGCCAAATTGCTAAGGTTGGCCTTGAAATTGTGAACTTCCTGCCTCGGCCTCCTGAATCTCAGCTAGACAGAAACATTTCTAAAAAGTGGAGCTGCTCTCATGTGCCACTAGCCATAGAAATAACCAATTCCTTTTACCTGGGTTGATATGTGATATGAGACAGTGGGAGAGAGAGAGGTTCAAAAATAACCTCCTTCAGCCTGGGGTTGTAGCTCAGTGTGAGACACTGGGTTCAATCCTCAGTACCACATAAAAATATAAACAAAGTTTTTGTGTCCATCCACAACTAAAAATATTTTTTAAAAATAGCCTCCTTCAATATTTAGGGTATGGCATGAGCCTAGCCTTCTCCATCATTAGTTCATTAGAAAAATTAGGTTGGGAACTGCTGGGTGTGGTGGTGCATGCCTATAACCCCAGCAACTCAGGAGCTGAGGTAGGAGAATCACAAGTTTAAGATCAGCCTCAGCAACTTAGCAAGACCCTGTCTCAAATAAAAAGTGCTGGGGATGTAGCTTGGTGTCAAAGCACCCCTTAGTTCATCAAAAAAAATCAGAGATTGCAGGATAATTATGCCATGATACAGGTGGAACTTGCTCTTGGAAAACTAGTGCTCTTATGCATATTCTATGTTACACCAAAATGGTCATTTCAGAGTATAGCAGTATTGTAATAATATTCGGAATTGTACTTTCTCTGTAGCAGTGAAACCCAACAATGGTACACGAGAGAGTGGGCTTAAAACAATGCCTCATACACTTTCCTACCTGTCCTGAAAACAAGGTGGCTACAGGATGTACTTAGAAGCAGACTGGGAAGGAAGCTGAGGAGCCGAGGATAATGGGCCTCACCCAGCTCTAAATTTAATATCTTAAGTGTTGCTAAAGAGGCAATAAAGACAGAAATTGTAGAAAAAAAACGTATCACATGCCTTGTTATCCATTTATTAGAGTTTTCTTTCTCAGCACTGAGTTTCCCAGGTTTGCTTCTTCAGTGCCAAAGAAGGGTAGCTTGCTGCTCAGTTCTGGGAATTCAGCTGGAATAAAGAAACCGAGCCTCGGGAGACAGCACATTCCCTCTTCCCTCAGCCCCAGGAGAGAAGGTATTTCTCTGTTCTTGAAGTCATTTCTGGCAGTGGTAAATTGGGAATAACCATGAAATATCACTCTCAGTCTGTTCTTCACTGTGGAGATTTGCATTAAAATGTAAATAGTTTTCTGATTAACAAGTCTTTTAAGACACCATGTGACGCCTTCAGAGGCTGTGACTAGAGGTTTTAAAGCCTGGCCTGTGGCCTCTCAGAGGCTGCTTGCTAGCTGGTTGCCTTACTTGATCATTTGTTGTCCTGGTAATAATATTTAAAGCAACATCTGTGATTTCTTCTTTTCTGAAAGAATAAAACCCTCTAAAGTTTTCTTATTTTAATTTTGGCTGACCAGACAAACTTGATGTCCATCTTTTTTCCCGTCACATGGCTAGTATAAATTAGTGATGTGCTCCTTGTCAGACCTACAAGGAGCACTACTGTCATTCAGCTCATCATACCAAGTTCAGCTGAAAACAGCACATGAGCAAAACTGGAGACAAACTCACCAGCTAAAGAACAAAGGAGAGGGACTATTTTCAAAAGGGGTTTAAAAATATTAAGCACCTGTATATATTAATTCAGACTTTTCCCCTATAATTTCTGAAATTGGAGGGGCCAGGCAATGCTCTGACTCCACTGGCTTACTCCCCTTAGTCCTGGTGTATGGACACTCGGAAGCGCACAGGGGACTGTGCTTGGCTCCTGGCCACAGCAAAGGTCCTTATCCCCACTGACCACTTGACGTTGTACTGAGATGACGTCCTGTAGCCTAATCTTTGCTATAACGGTGAAATCGTTATTCCTGTTGAATACATTCATCCCAAGGTTGGCTCAGTGGGGACAATGGTACATCTTTTTGTTCTTTAAACAAAGTTCCTACCCACCTACCCTTTCCAGGTCCCTGGGATCCTACTTCTCGCTTTGTCTCACCCCCAGCTGCTGGCGTATTTAATAACCATGCAGATGTGCCAGAAAAACATTTAGTGCATTCACTGTAGGTAGATATGACTGGACTTTTTTTTTTTTTTTTACTGTGACACTTGAGTCATGTTGAGTAATGAAATAAACAGAAACTAAAATGCAAAGCAAGCACAAGAATCATCTCTTAATCTACGTCTTAAAAAAAACCCAAACACTCTCAACTAAGGAAAAAATAAACAAACTTATGTCCCCTTTCAGCTTGATGACTCTCAAAAGAATGACTGACATCATCTCATTTTTAAAAAGAGCTTTTAAAACAGTGACTCCTCTGCTTGCCTTCCTAGAAAAGGCAATTTTGCTCTTGATTAATGTTTATTGTAGAAAATGAAAGCCAAGGAAGAAATACAAAACGCTTCTAATTAAAGAGTCTTTTAAAACAACCGTTGAGTGTGAGTGTGCTTGTTTATCTGGGAGGCCCCAACCGATGCAAAGAAGTGGTAGCATCACCTCGGAAACCAGGCAGGTAACCCAGTAAAACTCTTCCAGGGGTTCACATAGGTGTCTGGAGATGTCACTATGCCCACAGTGTAGAAGCCAGCGTAAAAAAACAAAAGAATCATAGAGCTGGGAGGGAAATGCAGAAATCCCTAGTCCAGTTGCCAGGGGAACCCAAAGGAGCCCCTTTCACAAGGCTGTGTGATACCACCCAGAATCCTTTCCTGCCAAGAGAGGGACCAGCTTACTGGAAGACCTGCCCCTGGGAAGGAGCAGCCTCTTATTTCCACTGCTGGAAGTTCTATCCCAAATAGCTTCTGTGTTTTTATCAGTGGGACACCTGTCTCCCCAAAGGACTACCTGTCCTCTTCTGTGCCAAGGAATTACTCTAAACAAATAAAGTCCCTTTGCTGCATGTCAGGCTTTCAAATATTTGAAAACAATTAGAACTACTTCCAGCCCAAACCTTTCTGCAGCATGAAGCATCAAAGCTGGAGAGGTGAAAACTGGTGTCTGAGCTAGCACCTATCTAACTGGTCTGGACCTTCCATCTGACTCATTTACTGCAGGCTTGGTGTGAAACATATAAAGGCACAAGTCACTGCCCTTGAAGTACATGCAATTCAGTAGACATCATCTTAGTTAATAAACATGCGTGCCCACTAGTATTAGGATCTATTTATATCTGACCTTGTTCCAGACAAAAGGAAAAAAATCCATGTTTGTTTCTTGCCAGAAATATAAGAAAATGCTTTATAAGTATTTCTTAAAAGCATCAGCACTCTAATTAACATCAGTATTGCTGTTAATGCATTCTGACAATTAGGGTAATAAGGTTAAAATCAATTTTCCAACTTGTGACAGACCATAGTTAAGAACCCAAAATGAATCAGCTGTTGTAAGTAAAAGAATTCATTTGCTCCTTAAGAGTTAACTCTATAAATATCTAATTAAAAAAAAAAACTATTTGTTAAACTGATATATTCAAACGTGTTAAGTAAAAATATGATATACCCAAATAATTGTCTTTTAAATTTTAGATATATTTAATCTTATTGAGTAATGATAATATGCTGCAGAAGAGCAACAAAAATATTTTAAGGTTTTTCAGTAGTGTGTATACAAATGTATGCGCACTATATATAACAAGCCAGAAAGTCTTCTTTCAAATCTTTTTGGAACATTCAGCTATTTAGGTAAACAGCCCAAAGAAATACATAAATTCCAAAACATCTCTGGAGAGAAAAGTCACTTTAAATGTTAACATCTTTCCCCCTACAATTCAATGGCGAGAAAACGCTGGGAAATTCTTTACTGTGCAAAAAAAAAAAAATCGTTTAACAAAATAATAAATTTCAAACTTGACAGTTTTTAAACGACAATTCTACCTTTAACATTCTTACAGGTTTCTGGAAATGCTTAATAACCTAAAGTATTACACTCATCTTGGTAGTTTATATTCTGTTATAAAATCGACTGCAGCCACCTACATTACAGAGCATGGTTATATTTTTCCTTAGGCCACCTCGTTTGCATTAGTGGACTAGATCGTACTGCTAAATATCAAAGCTTGAAATCATTCAACATAGGTCAGTGTGGAAACGCAAGTTAGAGAAACTAGAGTAATTCACTGTAGCGGACCACAGCTCAGTAGCCAAGCCTGGCTCCTCTGCATATGTGCATTATGCTCCATTTCAAAAGTCACAAGAAAACCGTTAATTTAGGGTAAAACTCAAGCTCGCCCGAAGCTTCGGAGAAGGCCTGCAAGGTGAGTACTTACGTAAAGGGTTACCAGGACTCCAGGCACCACAACTTACTAGGGAGGGTCTCGAACGTCCACAGCAGGAAAGCAGCTCCCTTCTACAGGCCTGGAGGATTCCGACGGGCTCCTCCCTCCAGCATCCTGGACCCAGCCCGGCCAGGCCCCGGGGCGCTCCCAGTGCACCTGCAATGCGGCGCCCTGGCCCCACGATCCCGCCCCGGGCTGGCGGCGCGGCCCGGCCGGCTCTCCTCCCGCTTAGCCCCGTAGCCCGCAGGGCGCCCTCCCCAGCGCGCCGAGGTCGCGGCGCCGCCCCCGGCCTCTGCCCGGCTTGGTTTCCCGGGAGCCGTCTCTGCCAGGGACTCTCCTGCCCCGAGGAGCCGGCGTTCCTCCCTCGAGCCTGGGGCGGGCGGGGACCCCTCCGGCGGGCGGCTGAGTTCAAAGCTGAGCACGCGAGCTCGGTCCCCACCGCGCCGCCAGGTGAGCCGGGCTGGACTGGGCGCGCCCCGGGCCCCGCCTCACCTGCGGCGCGGCCGCGGCGGTCCTTCAGGCGGCTCCGCGGCTCAGCGCGGTCCTCCGGGCGGGCGGCGGCGGAGGGGGCCCGCGGCCCATGGGCGGGGCAGGCGGCCGGGCTGGGCCCTGCGGCCGGCGCCGGGGGAGGTCAGCGGGCGCCGCCCGTCCGGCGCATCTCTCCGGTCCCAGCGAGCGCTCGCCGCGATGCACCCTGGGAGCCGGCCGCGCCGAGGCCTGGCCGCTCTGACCCGGCGGGCGGGCAAGGCGCCGGCGCGGCGGCTGGCTGCAAGTGCGGGTAGGGGCGGGGGAGCCGATCGGTACTCACTCGGCGGGGAGGGGGCAACGCCCCACTCCCCGCTGCTGAGGCAGGGCGGGGACAAGGACCCAGGGGAAGGGAGGGTCCGGCGGGTGGGACGCAGGCGCACTTGCTCAGGTGCGGCCGCAGTGCGGTTGCCCTGGGTAACGCGGGCCGGGGCAGGGGGCGGCGAGGGAGGCCGGCGGGAGCGCGCTCGCGCCGCGGTGGGGGCGGGGGCGCGGGCCGTACGGCGCGCATGCGTGCGGCCCTTCTCCCTAGGGGCTCGCCGGCCTCGTGCGTGCGCACGCGCGCCGTCCCCCGGAGGCGTCTGGGTGTGCGGAGCGCGCGCGCGCGGCTCGGAGGCGCACCTGTGAGGTGTCCCCGGAGGAACGGCGGGTGGGCGCGCGGAGCCCGCGGCCTGGGGCGCTCGCAGCCCGCACTTGGAGTGAGTTGGCGCGGCCGGGCCGTGGACTCCGTATTTTCTCTCCCGGCTGGGGGCGGGGAGCGGGCCGGGGGCTGGCGGGCGGCAGAGTGGGCTGAAGAAAAGGAAAACAACCCATCTCTCGGGACGGGCCTCGAGCCGCGCCGGTCCTGGGGGTCGCGCGGGAGGGAAGGTCAGCTCGGCGCTGCTCGGGCAGGCCGGGCTGGGAGGCCGCGCAGGGCCTCGGGCGGCGGCCGGGGGTCGCGGGGGGCGGCGGGGCTCCGCGGGCGGAGGCCGCGGGCGCCGGACTCCCGGGCTGGCCCATTGTTGTAGCGGCCGGGGGCAGCGGAGCGCGGCGGCCCGGAGGCCGTGCGGTCGCGCGGGGAGCGGCTTCAGGGGGTCCCCGGGGAGCGGCCATGGCCGCGCGGGGCCGGGAGCCGGGCTGCGGAGCGGCCCGCTGCAGGGTGCGGTGTTGTTGCTTGCAGCGCGCAGGCCGCGGAGCATCGCGCTCAGGTGATGAAGAGCGCGTCGCGCACCCGGCGCAGGAGCCAGCCGCCGCCGGACGCCTCCATTGTTTGACCACGCCAGGCCGGCCCTGCCCAGGTGAGCTGGCCGCGGCGGCATCCCTCCTGCGCGGCCTGCAGGCCGGCCGCTCCCGGCGGGACCTGCTGCAGCCCTCGCCTGCCCCTGCCTCTGGTTAACTCGCGGTGCCCCCTCCCCGACGTTTTCCCTTCCGGATTAGGCTGCCGTGTCGCCTTGCCAGCTCACCCCGCGTCCCCGCAAAACTCAGCTCCTTTGTGATACCTTTCTTGCCCAACTCTACCAACTAAATCGAATCTCTCCAGCAGAGTCTGCTCGGTACGGGCGAGCTGCTAGTTTGATAACTGGCTGTCTTATCGCAACAAAGGAGTCCCGGTATTGGAAAAAAAATATTTCCAGGCTATTGCCTTCTAAAGGAACGTTTTGTGATACTTAAAACAGTTTATTGTTTTATCAAGACCGAACTGTTTTTATGCATTTTGTCTTCTCTTTTAGAGGGGACCCCTAATCCCTTTGTAGATGCAAAGCTTTTCAGAGCAGGGAAGTGTGACCTTGTTCAACCTACCGGTTAATTTAAAATTTAAAAATTAATTTTGGATTAGTAGAGTAGTGCATTTTCTTTGTACACACGGGTGTATCTCAAGAGATGGCAAGACTTTGACTATCACCCCCACCCTCTGCAGATAAGGACTAGGATTTGTGTGCTGTGTGTCCTTCTGGCTTTTTAAAAATACTTGGAATCATCTGATTGTTTTAACAAGTATCAGCTAGCTAACATACTGTCTTTCAACTTCAGCATTATGTGCTTCAACTAATTTTTAAGAACTGCTGCATCATGTTCTGTAGTTTGGGTATACTGTAATTTATTCAGCCATTTCCCAGATTATGACAATCTATAAAGTTTTAGTTTGAAAAATAGCTTTATTTGGTGGTGGTGGTTCTCTGGTTAGATGCAGTTTTAGCAAAGGGAGAAATTTAGTGAAGGATGAAATTCTGTACTAATTACAGAAAATAGACATTTATGGTGGAAGTTCCTGGGTTAAGAATCTACATGTGGGAGCCTCCAGCCCTTCTGTGATAGTCGTGACTATACTACTTACAGGTCCTGTGACCTTGGGAGAGGACAATTACTCACTCCAATCCTCAGTTTTCTATAAACCCGTGTTAATACTGCTCTCTCTGCTTCACAGAGTTCAGTGATACCATGGGAAAGTGCTTGGTAGAACCCGAGGTCATAAACAAAGATTGGTTTTATTAGCCTTTCCAATCCAAAAATTATCAATTTGCAGTATGATTTTTTTTGTCAGATGTTTGTATCAGAATACTAGAGATGGCAACTTTGAATGATTTTTTTAATTCATGGTTTTGCTATAACTAATTTTTGTCAAATACTGGTAATGCTAAAGATTTCTTAAAGAATATTTGGCAAATCACATTTTTCCTAGCGCTTTTTTTTTTCAGTTGTCAATGGACCTTTATTTTATTTATATATATGCAGTGCTGAGAATTGAGCCTGGGCCTCACACATGCTAAAGCATTCACAACCCCAGCCTCCTAGTGCTTTAACATGCCTTAAAAAAAAAAAAAAAGTGAGGCATGTAAGTTAGTTGACTGAATCAATGTTATTAGCAAATTAAATGCTTGATAAAACTTCTATTGTAATAGTTAAAAAACATTTTCTGATGATGTAGATTGTACACACTAAAGCTAATCTGAGTCTGGCAGCAGCAGACTCAGATTAGCTTTAGTGCTTCTTCAAGGGAAAAAGAAATGACTTCTTACTGAGTTTGTAAGCACTATCACATCATTTCATCAATTTAAATTTTGATGAAATGATTTGATAGCTACACAATTAATGGCTTTGTAGATATTTTCCTTTCATATATTATACACACACACACACACACACACACACACACACACACACCCTTGTGGTATGACCAACAAAATCAACTCATCCTTGCCCTTTTGAAATTAGGGCTGTTCAGAAATGAATCTCACAACTGCACTTCTCACAAAGTGGTATCCTGAGAGGCTTGGGTAGTACCAGCTGTGAGAGAGGATGAAAATGGGTACTGAATCTTAGATTGGGGAGGGGGACTCAGGAAAGACTTGTGCAAAAATAAAATTAAACTGAAGTTTGTAGGGCGAGTGGGCGGTTAGTGTCAAGTGGTAGGGGATAATTTTCCAGGCAGAGGAACAGCATGTGGGAAGGCCCTGAAGGGGGAAAAAACTTTGCCCATTCCAGGAACTGAAGGAACAACTGTGGATAGATTCTAGTGGGTGAGGGGGGAGAGTGGCTAGGCATGGGGCCAGATCATGTAGGGTCTTGTAGGACAGGTTAGGGATGTTGTGTTTTATCCAGAACGTAATGAGAAACCATTAGAAAGGTTGGGTTTTAAGCATAATCAGATTTGCATTTTTAAACAACCACTCCGGTTGCCACATGCAGAATGTGGGGGTGTGGGTGGATCATGGAAGTGGGAAGAACACGCAGGCTACTTCACAGAGCTATCTAGAGGAGTTGTGTCCTATTTCTTGGACTTTATAGTGAAGTCATGCTACCACCTATGGTTTAGTCAAAATAGATGTTTGGTTTAAAAAAACAAAACCCCTTCATTTCTTACTCTAAAAAGGCAGTACTAAATAAAAGTAGGAATAAACAGATACTTTTTAAATGTACTGAAAAAGTGCATATAAGCATGAAATCAGTTGTCCACACTTAAAACAAAAACTGTCAGAAAATCAAGTTAAAAATTAGAACATTGTTTAATAAGTTTCCACAAAGCCATAACACAAATGAAGTAAAGATGTAAAATGAAAAAGAAATATTTGTAGACACTGTTGACTAGGGAAACATGCCTGAGTCTGCAGTGCGGGTATAAAATTCATAGTTGAATATACAAAGTAACCTAGCAGAGAATAAAACAAAAGAAACAGAAAATGAACTCTGGCCACATTTCAACAACAATTAAAAAAAAATCAAAACAGTGAAGCATGTAGGTAATGTGGATGCATCCTACTGAGGAAATACTGTCTACGTAGAGGTGGTCATAAAGTATCCTGAATGACTTGAATGTTTTTGACGTAAAGAGAGGCCACATTCCTGGAAGTGATGTTTAAATGTTATGGAGATGGCCATTTTGGTGTGAACTTAATAATTATGTGTACTGAGATGGGGGTATTTATGAGTATTTAAACACCACAGAGCCATATTCACCACATCAGCGTCATCCTGACTTTATTAGATTATCTGTACAGGTCACTGAAACCTGCACTCACCCCAGAAATAAACTATTTTATATGGAAATCTAACACATGATAAGTCATGAGTGCCCCCTAAATCTGAAGAAAACAGAAGTCCCTATCAAACATCTGAAAGGAGGAGACCTGTACACTCAGCACAGACTTTGTAGTTAGTTGTACAACTGGAGACTTAAATAAGGAAACAAATATCTTATGAGTGTCATGAGAGTGAGAAACAATGGAGAAAATATAACAAAAAAAAATGTATTCCACTTCATAAAAAGTTAAAGTACAGAAGAAAAGGAAAACAAAACCCTACAATTAAGTTACCACAAAATCAGAAAATACTTGTGTCAGTAAGCAAATGATCTTTAATATATAAAGTCCTATCTTACGAACAATTGGTGATTACTATTCAGAAGAGTTAGATTCTATTCTCAATAGCAACAAGACTAGATGATAATAAGAACAAAGCATGAATGAACTGAAACCTTATGCAGAACATTAAAATCTTATTTAAATGATTTAAAAGTTAACCTGAGTAAATGGGCAGCCCTTGCAAGGAATTCATGATATTCTTGTAGGAGAATATGAAGGAAGTCTATTACGGCATCATTTGTAATGAGGAAAAATAAAAACCAACTCCCATAAATTTTGGTGCTGCTACACTTTGGAATATTACATAGTTTTTAAAAAAGAGAAGCAGTCTTGAACGTATTGACATAGCCTGGATGGATGTCTATAATATACTATAGAGCCCCCACAAAATAAGTTTAATCCTGTTTTTTGTAAGATACAAATGTTATGTATGTTATATCTGAATAAAAAGGAAAAGGTCTAGAAGAATCCTTGGAAAAGCATTACTAGTGATTACTTCTAGGGGAAAGCATAGGACAGTTTATTTCATATGCTTTAGCATTGTTTTAGCGCTTTTTTTGAACAAGCATTTAAATAGGAAAAAAAAGCTACATTCAAAAGATGTAGAATTATTTTTAAGGGTAATTGATTCCCTAGCCACTAAAAATGTTCATGAAGAAAATACATTAAAATAGTTGTGACAGTGTTAAGTTGGAGAAAGTCAGGATAAATAGCTGTATACGTGATGTATTAAACAAAAGTCCCAACAACCTTCCAGTAAAACCTATGAATGGGGGACTTGGGTTGTAACTCAGTAGTAGAAGGCTCTTCCCTCGTACATGTGAGGTGCTGGGTTTGATCCTCAGCACCACATGAAAATAAATAAAGGTGTGTGTGTGTGTATACACAGAGACACAATTTGTAGAAAATTTGTTAGACTATTAAGAGTACTCAACAGGATTGACAGATACAAGATATCTTGTATGTATTTATGTAGACATAAATCAAAGGGAAAACTAATGAAAAATTATGGAATGGGATATTTCTATAAAGTATGAGGTTAAGTATGTCCAACTGCAACTAAAGTAATATTTTTAAAAAACCTGTGAATGGAACATGTCTAGAAGAAAGTAGATGAGAATCTTACGAATTGTGAGCTTTGGGTGGTAGAAAGTTGGTGATTTAAATAATCTGCTTTTTTATATTTATTGAGATCATATCTATTACATTTATAACAGAACCTATATATAATTTTATGTGTGCACTTTTTCAAAGCCACATAGAGGGGCTGAGGTTGTAGCTCACTGGCAGAGCACTTGCCTAGCATGTGTGAGGCACTGGGTTTGATCCTCAGTACCAAGTAAAATAAAGGGATTGTGTCCATCTACAACTAAATAAAATAAAATAAAAGCCACATAGATAAATTTGTAAATTACACTGAAAGTGGGATCCATTGAAAAATTTTAAGCAGGGTAGAAAAATATCATTAGCATAGATAATGAATTGGGAGGAAGTAAGACTTGGGGAGGAAGAGTTAAAACTGAGACAAAATAAGTGGAGCTAGTGGCATGGTTAGAAAGGATTTCAGGAAGTAGAGTCATAGGACCTTAGGATAGGGAGGGAAGGTTAAGCATTACTAATGATTACTTCTAGGTTTCTGGCTTGGGCAGTTGAAGAGACAGAGGACCCACTTACTATAGTTGAGATTATAGTAGGCTTTCTTGAGGAAATGACAGATTAAGTTTTAGACATACTGAGTTTATAAAGAATTTACAGGATATGTAGGTTCTTTCTGAAGGTAATTTATAAAGAATGATTTTATTGTCATATATGTATTTTGCTATATGAATGACTGGAAGCAGTGTATATATAGCTCATTATTGGAATCATTGTTACTATGTGGTAAATTTTTTTTTGAAACATAATTATACATTTGTAAACTGTAAAAGATTGAGGCATGTCTGTCCAGCAGAGATTGCACTGTATCTGAGGTCTTTCACAACTGCATGACTCTGGCTATAGGTGATACTTGGATTGCCTTTGTGGTGCACAGGGCAAGGCTGCTGCCTCTGTAAACAGATGGTGGAGATTTTGGGGGCATTAGTGGTCTTGTCATTCATCCTGTTGTCAGAGTACTACTAATTGGAGTGAAATCTCTTAGTGTTGGAAGGTGGCCAGGAAATAGAGTGGTTAGTGCCCTGGCCTTACTTCCATGTGGAAGTGACCACATGGCTGTTAGAAGTATGGATAGAGATTTTGGAGTGGTTCATTGTCCTTGCCACATGACTGGGAAACGGTAGGCTTGCAGAGCAGAATGAGATACTGAAGGCAGAGCTAGGGCATGTTTACCTTAAAGGACAAAGTAAGGAGAAGGTAGGGAAGAACCTGCCTGCAAAGGTAACAGAGGTTCATGAGAGAGGAACAAGGATGTCTTGACTGGAGAGTACTTGGTTGAAAAGTAAAACCCATTTGAGACGGTGTAAATGTAAGGAATTCTTTTAAAAAAAAATGTTTTTTTTTTTTTTTTTTTAATGGTACCACAGATTGAACCCAGGGGTACTTCACCACTGAGCCACATCCCTAGACTTATTTTAGGGTGTGGAGTCTTACTGAGTTGCTTAGTGCCTTGCTGTTACTGAGGCTGGCTTTGAATTCACGATCCTCCTGCCTCAGTCCTCCTGAGTTGCTGGGATTATAGGCGTGCACTACCAAGCCCAGCATGGAATCCCTTCTTGATTGGACCTGTGAGGGTTGGACATCAGCAGGGTTGGTGTGGCTGTACTCTGTGTGTCTTCTCGCTTTTCCTATTCACTACCTGTCTGCTCTGTGCTTTTGCTCCTCCTGCTGCATGTGACCCTAGAGTGGCCACTCTGGAAGGCCATCCCGAGTCTGTCACTCCTACCAGCCTTCTTCATAGACCAAGTCTTTTCACTTCCTAATTCTGAATTCTCAGGGTAGAGAATCTGAATGGCTCAGTTTAGCTTCTGCATTCCTGCTCTTGGGTTCACTGTTGTGGGGTGAAACATAGTTTCCCTTCGTGTTCATGAGCCTGACCAGAAGGGAATGACAGGAAGATGCTGAAGAGGTCTCCTGGAAGTTAGGAGGAAGTTTCAAGGATGGTCAGGAGCAATTGTTTTAAGTGGCCTTGAGATGTAAAAAGGGAGCTGGAGTGAAATGAGATTTGGCAGATTGAAATCATTTAGCCCAGGTTTGAAGTGGTGCCACACCAGGTCCTTGCAGGGGGTAACTGATGGCGATGACAGGCTCATTGTACAGAAAATTGAGTTGTTGTTTTTTTGTTAATGAAATTTAATTTTGGAAATATAATGGGAGCATTCCATTTATACTTTAATTTTAAGAAGGCATGTTTTGTATTGCTTTCTAAAACTAATGCAGTAATGTACCTTTAACTCTGGAGCATGCGGCAGTGTCTGCTGTGTCACCTGATAGACATTCAGTAAAGCTCTTTTAGAGCTCATTTATTTTTCATAGCCCTGCAAGTTCATAAAATAGTCATGGCTTATATCCATATCTTATTTTGCAGCATGTTCCAAGGTATTAGGAAAGAGTTTGTGAGGAAGCAGACCTGTCTCAAAGATGATAAGTTCTGCCTTTTAAGTTAATAGTAAAACAATTAAAAGAATCAGAACCCTCTTTTTTTCTGCAGAGTAAATGTCCTTATGGTCCTCAGGCTGTCAGAATCATTTTAGATTTTGAAATTTTCATGTAGGATTCCTCTTGTTAGAGTTAAGAATATTTCACTTTTTCAGAGGACTCAGCATTGGCCAGGAAACATGTCAGATTACTTAGTTCACTGAGATTCATTTACTTATTACTGTGTCATTATGATAGGATTAGGACCTTGCGGTGAGGCTTAGATTCACAGAACAGAGAACCTGCACAGACCAGGTTGCACAGATTTCCATGAAGCGAGGCAGCTAGTTAGAGGTAGTGATCCATTGTTAAATTAATTTCCTGTTCCAAGACCTCAGTGTAAACCCCCAGAGCTAGTTTCTGAGCCAGTGTTGGAGTGCCCTCTGGAGGCACAGGGAACACTCAAGTTTTTTGTAAAAACCAAAATTGAGACTCGCATGTGAGATGGAAGCAGAGAAGAGCTGGGGCCCAGGAGCTTGCCAGGCAGACTGAGAACGGAGTGAGGGTAGAACAAGAAGGCAAAGAGTGTGGCCAGCAGTATCCAGTGAGATATAGAACAGAAAGTGTCCTTGGATGGGTCAAGAGGAAGCCAGTACTGGGAGGAATGTCAATGGTGTGGTGAATAGGAAATGAAATAGTAGAAACCAGGAAAGTCAGTCTTTAAAAGGCCTGTTGGGGTTAGTGGGGGAGGAAGAGTATGGCAGCTAAAGAAGGCATAGGATCAAGTGTGGTTTTTATATAGTGTTTTGCATTGTGCTGAAGGGACAAAATAAGATGAAAGGTGTGGGGTGGGGGAGGAGAGAGTTGGCTGAGGCATTCCTCACCTGGAAGACTTGGTGGGGGAAGAGATTGCTTCCCCAGGGGCTCTACAAGTGGTGGAGTAGGGATTTCCTATTCACTGTGGGATAATGGGAAATGTTTTTGATGGCAGACAGAGGTGCAGGTGAGAAGGCAAGACTGGCATGTGAGGGTGTGACCTTCTCATCGTGCGCTAGCATCTTCTTTGTTGAGCTGAGAACTGGACTCAAGACTGACCTTTAGAGGATACCTGTATTTAGGAATAGGAATAAAAGAAATGATAAAAGCACTGAGCAAGGCCAGAGAAGAAGGGAGAATGTGTTGAATTGGGCCAGAGACATATAAACTGGGAGTTGGAAGGTGTGAGGAATGGCCTTGAGATTTGACAAGGGGAAAGCCATGTTGAGCAGTTTTATAGAAGTGACTGGTGGGGTGCATCAGTAGGGCACATGGGAGGCACATAGACTGTGCTCATGGAGAAGCTGAGCATCCAGCTGAAGCCACCGGGGTCAGGAGCTGGCTGTGGAGGACAACTGGAGAGTGAATCTGTGCATATACTTAGCATAGTTTGCATGGCTAGAGAAAGGAAGATGATTGCCTTTTTGTTTTTAACACCATTATCTCGGAGTATAAGATCTATGTTTTGTAACTTTTCTGCTACCTCCTGTTTTTTTTCAGATTGAAAAACTGGGGAGTTGGTTTCTAAGTCAGCCTGTTCAGGTTTTGTTTTGTTTGTTTTCTGGTTCTAGGGATTGAGCCCAGGACACGTTACCACAGAGTCACATCTCCAGGCCCTCTTCCTTCTCTTATTTTGTTGCAGGGTCTCACTAAGTTGCTCAGGCTTGCAACTTGTGATCTTCCTGTCCCTGTCTCTCAACTAGCTGTACAGGCATGCACCACCATGCCCAGCCCAGCCTGCTCAGTGTTGAGGGGTAAGGCCTGCTGTGTAAGGTGTGCTCTCACACAGGGCCAGCTTAGCCTAGACATGGCCCCTGCCCTGGGACTGGTATGAAGTCCTTTAGCATATCATATTAAACTTAAGAAAATCCCCCATGTTTCCTATACAGTTAGCTTCTGTAGAACTATATTTGTTAAACTTTATTTGACATTTATTAACTCTTGATTTTGCAATTTTCGTTTGCATTTTCTGTCCAGTAAATTTCATTTTAAAGTCTACAGCATCAGGTCTTAAGATGCTCATAGGCCCTAGGGACTGTGCCTATTGCCTGGGGATAAGACATCCCTGTCCTGTTGGGAAGCAGACCTTAGGCTATGTCTAGGCTTGTCTGGCAGGGGAGGACTTGCTAGGAACCTGCTTGTTTGTGGGGCCAGAGAGTCTCCTGGGAAACCTTCATCCAAGGGGGAGTGGAAATAACAGTTGTGGTTAGAGAATCTTTGTTGTTGTTGAAAGAAATGAATTCATTCAGACTGCTTTAAGAAAAAGGGATTTGGGGCTTAGGTTGTGGCTCAGTGGTAGAGTACTTGCCTAGCCTGGGTGAGATATTGGGTTCGATTTTCAACACCATATATAAATTAATTAATAGATAAAAGTCTATCAACAACTAATTTTTTTTTTAAAGGGGGGGATATGTTGTAAGGATGCATGTGGACTAGGAAGCCATCAGAAAAGAGGGCAGTTCAGAGGCCGCCTCAGGCTCTCTCAGGGACAGTAGGTCTCTGTGGCATCTCTTTTCTTTGTCTTTCTTCTCTTGCTACCATTGGGCTCATTTTTTCCTACTCTGTATGTTTTTTCTCTACCTTAGCCTCTCTTTCCTGATGGGCTCTCCTTCCTTTTTACTTTGGTGTGCTGTGATTTCTTGTGACCTCTTCAGTCTTTTTGTATATCGCAGCCTTTCAGCTTCATCTCACAGCTGATCATCTCATTCTCTCAGGATTGTTTAGATTCCTCAGAGAAAGAGAGAGTCTGATTTTGTTTTGCTTTTATTATTGTTCAGAGCACATAGTAGTTCTTAGCTAAGCTCTTGGGTCTTGGTCTCATAAATTGTCATATGGCCCCTGCTAGCCTGGGTCTACCTTAAAGCTGAGGCAGTTCTCGTTAGTAGGGTTTATATGTCCATAGGCACCATGATTGGCATTCTCAGTAAGGAGAAAAAACCCTGGCCTAGTATCAAAACCATTTGAAATTCTTCCACATGTATTCCTGCCCTTTTAAAATATATCCTACTAATAGCTTTATTCTAAGATAACCCTTTGTTCCCACAAAGAAACACTGATCCATAAATATGTTTAAAGCATTTTCACTCTTCCATTTTCTTTCTCTTTACTCTCTAACTGTGCAGTGCTGCTCAGTGTAGTCTGAAACCCTCTCATATTAGTGATTTCTGCTGCAAATGGATTTAGCAACTTCAGATAGTCTTTAGCAAGTTGGAGAGTTATTATTATTCTTTTTAATGGTACTGGGAATTGAATATAGGAGTGCTCTGTCACTGAGCTACATCCCTGGCCCTTTTTATTTTGAAACAGGGTCTCATTAAGTTCCCTGGGCTAGTCTTGAACTTGTGACTCAGATCTTTTATGTATTACTGTCCTCCAAAGTTCCAGGGAGCTGTATATATAGCATACAGTGATTCAGCACCATTCCCAGATTTACAGCATTTAGGGAAACAAGTAAATGTCCTATCCAAATGTAAACATGGCAGCAGTTTTGATACCTAGGTCCCTTAATATATTGTACCTCCCAAGGAAGAGTTGAGTTACTAAACTTTAAAAATAGACTTTGAAATATGTATCCAAACAACTCTGAGTCATAGAATGTGGCAGAAGAGGAGGTAGTGGATGAAATAAAGTAATGATAATGATAGCTCATCTATGTTGAGCCCTTAAAATTTGGTAGCACTGTGTGTGTTTTTTTTTTAATATTTATTTTTTAGGTATAGTTGGACATAATACCTTTATTTTATTTATTTTTATGTGATTCTGAGAATCGAACCCAGGGCCTTGCACATGCTAGGTGAGCGCGACACTGCTGAGCCACAACCCCAGTGCTGGTAGCACTGTTTTTTTTTAAATACTGATGCATTCACTTATTTAATCCTTCAACTACCTTAAAAGATTTGATGTCTTTGTGATCTCTTTAATTCCATTTTGACCTTTTAGGTGAAAGTCACACAGCAAGGATGGTAAGGCCTGCCTGTGAACCCATTCTGTCTCATTTGTCTCCTTTAGTGCTCCTCTTGCCTGTAGAGTCAGTGACAAAACACTGCTGACTTTTTGCTCCCTGGGACTCCAGTCGGAGTCAGACATCCAATACCCACCAACCTACATCTTGGTTTGAATAAAATTCCCATCAGGAGGCTCATTGTGATACTAGGATTCCTATATTTTGAAAGTTGCACAGACTGCCTGGATTTCCCTTTCCATGATTTCTCAGTGTTTGCATCCCTTCTTTGGTTTTCTATCCTTGGAATCCTATACATTTATATAAACCCCAATGTAAATGGTTCTGTCCTGTCTTGTGAATGAATGGACTGTTCGTAATGGCCAGTTCTTCAAAACACCTTTGAATCCCAAACTCTCCATAATGTAAACCTGCTTTTTTTTCTCTGCATCTCTCCCATCCAGCAGGATCCTCAGGCTGGAGGAAGTCGCCTGCTCTTGCACCCTGCAGCCACTGTGGGCCCTGCCTCTGCCTCCTCTTCTGGAATGTCTTGAGGGTTCTGATTCCTGTCACTGTGGTAAGTTTCCCCTTATTTCACCATTTGTCTGAGATGGAGAATCCCCTTCACACGTTTTGAACTGAAGCTGATTGTCCTTGGGTTTTTTCTTTCTCCTTAGCCCTCCCCACCATCTCCTTAATTTTTAGCAGTGCTCTCAGGTTAGGGAGGAGGAAACTCCCAGACCTCATGCTTTTCCTTAACTTGCCTTCATTTGACTTTCATTCCAAGGATGGCAGAAGCACTATTGCCCTGCCTCTCTCTTTTTTTCCACAATTGCCCTGCCTCTTTGTCCAGAACTTTATTTTCTTCTTTTCACACAAACCATTAGTTACTAAGCTTTGCCCCATTTTCCTTTGTTATCTTGGAGGCTTTCCTTGCTTTCTAGATCTTATGCCATCTCCTATTTCCTTGTTTCTCTCTTTACTGAGATAGCAAAATGTTTTTTAAAAGCTGTTTATTGCTCCATAAATTTCTGGTATTTTTCCCAAAGCTTGAACAGTGGCCTTTTCTAAATATGGGTTCCTGAAAACCATCTCACCTGGGGAGTGTGGTGGTACATCAGCCCCTATGTGAGCTCGATTCTGAGAACTGTCATGTACCCAGCACAAGTATCTTTTTTTCCTATTTTCTTTTGAGCTTCTGGATCTGCGATCCTTTTTTAATGATTCTCATCCCCTTTGACTCAAGAAGACAACTTGTATCTAATGTGGGACAGGCTTGTTCATCTGATCTTGCTGAGATGCAGAATGCATAGTTGAATACTCTTTCCAGGCCCAGCTAGAAAACATGAGAAAGGGAAAACTGTCTCTCCCAAAAGTCTGCCTTTGGTGGGAGCATGCCATTTGTCCTCTATTCTCCCACTGCCAGAGGTGGGTTTCTTAGGCCCTTGATGTCTCCCTTCCCTGACTTCACTCACTACCAGTGAGAATTGACTCAGTGAGGTAAAGGACATTTCTGTGGCCTCTGTCTTAGTGGGACCAACGGTGCCGAGTTGGAAGGTTAAATCCACTTGGATGTGTGTTGTCTTCCCTCTCTCCTGGCTTGCGTGGCTGAGTGGTAAGGCATAGTATGCTCCTGAAGGGAAAGTCTGGTCTGCCCTCTCTGTTCGGGTGTCCTGGATGGGTTTTCAGGTGATGCCTTGTTTGGAAGATGGGAGCAAGTGTGGCCTGGCATAATGTTCTCTGTCTCTTTTACTTTCTGGCTCTGTTCTCTTCCTGTCCTGACTTGGGAACTCTTGGCCTAGGCTGTATTCCAGGTGTTAAGACTGAAGGTTCAGGTCTAGAATTTTATGAATTCCTCTTCGTGCCAGTTATATATATTGGTCTCAAGCTCGAGGTTGCATCTAACATAGGAAAAAACGGTTTTCCACATGAATTTGCTTAGCACAGGAGTGCTGCACTGGGAATTGGATTCATGGGCCCAGCTAAAATTACTAGTAAAGTGTTCACGTCTTGCAATTTTAGTTCAGTACTATGCATGAAGCCTGGATGTTGAAGTAAGTTCTGTACAATGTGTTGTAACCATTCCCCCAACCCCTTCGGGAGAATAGGGTGGCAACACATCTGTGCATGCCAGTCTTGAGTTGTGATCACCAAGGCCCATTCAATGTCAGTATTCTTGCTTTCTATGACTCCTTGGCTGGAGGAAGTCGCCTGCTCTTGCACCTCATGCCTCCTGAATGAGCCTGGTCTGCATGGTGACTACCCTTGTTCATGCTCATGTTCATTTACTAGATGGTACAACTTACTTCAGAGCCAGACTCTGAAGTCCCTAGGGTAGTCAGATTTATAGAGATAAGGAAGAATGGGGGCTGCCAGGAGCTGGAAAGAGGGAGAAAAGTGAGGCTGTTCTTGAAGGGGGTTAGATTCTCACTTTTACAGGATAAACTATATTTAAAAATAGTTAAGATGGTAAATTTATGTTTCTGACCACAATTAAGAAAAATATGTAAAATACAGCCAGCATGCCACATCCTTAACTTTAAATCTAGGCACTACTATGATGGGGAACTCCTGCTCCCAGCGTCACTGAGGATAGTCCTTCTACATACCCATTTGCCATTTCTGTCTCTTCTCCAAGGCCCAGTCAGTCTGTCTGGTTTCTTGTATACTTAGCTAACCTGGGGGTCTTGAGCTTTACAGCTTATTCTTTTTTCTTCTGGACCTGCCCCTTTGGCTCATGGTATAGCAGCGACAGAAAGACCTAGGTTTGACAGGTGGAGTCCTTCCCTGAGCACAGGAGCTGATCTGGCCTAGGCCTCCTGCACTGTCTTCCCTGCTCCCTCCCCTCCTAGTTCCTGGCTGGCCTAGGGATGAGAGACTGACCCCTTGAGAAGACAAGATGGAGTAGATTCGATTCAACTAAAGGCTAAGAAGTGGCAGAGAAGAGGGCATTTCCTAACATTCTGTTGTTTATTGTGCACTGATCCTCCATCTAGATCTCCTAGGGTGTCCTAAAAAGATTTTTTTTTTCTCAGTGCTAGTGATAGAACCCGGGTCCTTGCAGCATTTAGGCTCTGCCACTAAGCTATATGCCCAGCCCCAAAACTCAGTTTTTTTATTTGCCCCATCTTGTTTTCCTGAGGGTAAAGTGATTACTACCTCCTTTGAGAGGTGGGCAAGAGTTTGCCCTGCATGACGACAGTAGCCTTCTTGCCTGTTTTGTTGCTGACTAAGCTGGAACTGATGGGAATAAATTACTGCCAATGGTCACACAGCTACTGAGTATTTGACCAAGAATTTGAACTTAGGCCTTTTGCCTGCAAGTTCAGTTTTCTCCCCACACATGTTGGGATTCTTACTGCTTATGAATGTTACACATTTACTAGGTAGATGAGATAAGCTGAGGCCATACACAGTGCTCCCATGGGGGCCATCCCTGAAGGAAATCATCCTGCTCCATTATTCAGGGGGTTGAATGTGGTGTTGAAGAGCAAGAAAAAAAGTAGTGGAGTGCAAACTGTGTCCTCACAGTCTCACTAAAGTCAGACTTGTAAAAACCACCTGTGCATAGAGGGCCAAGAAGGAGAAACTGGTGGGCGGAAGTAGGGAGGAGCAGGAGACAGACGCGCAGCATCAGTGCAGCTTCTGGCTTTGAGCAAAGGAGGAGCCCTCATCACCAGATTAGATCATCACGTCCTCAGGAGCCTCTGCCTATGAAATGACATTCTTGGCAGATGAAAGAACATGTCATGTGCTAATTAAAATACAGGAAACAAATATTTATTTAGCTCAGCCATGCTCTGGGCCTTGTGAGTAGATGCTTTCACATGCATTAGCTTTTCTAATCATCTCAGCAAAGTACTGAGATGGGGCTATCCCTACAGGTACAGATCTGACTGGGATCAGCTACAGATACACAGCAAGCGGCAGCACCAAGACAAGACCTGCACTCAGCTGGGTCATTCTGTAGGTTATTCCTGTGAGAGGACTTTGCTGAAGGAGGCAGTGGGGTATCTGCCAGTGTCTTCCTTCTCAGACTCAGAAGAAAACTTGGCATCGTTCCCTTGATAATTTTTGTTGCTCTTCTGTGGACTGAATTTCAGTCTCTGGTAATTTCTAGTTAAAAGGAAAATCAGACACAGCTTCTTTTGTCTTTTGTCCATTGGGAGTCATTGAACTGAGTCATGTGAAGAGCAGTTTTCCCTAGGACAAAATGAGAGCTTCTCTTCCCTATACCTCTTAAAACTCAGGGCCCAGTTGAACTGGGTCTCTGGGTCTTCTGTGAGAGAAACCAGAGGCCCTTGGACTTGAGGTTTGTAAGGTGTAAAGAAACATGAGCAGCAGTAAGGGAGGAGAAAAAAGAGGGGCAGGTGAGGGGCCCATTCGTGAGATGGATGGGGAAAGTGGGCTACAGGGAGGCTGAAGGACCATTGTTGTTGGATTCCCTTCTAGCGCTCAGGAGTCACACTGGATTCCCACAGTCTTTTCTGGTCAACTGGTGCTAGAGACAGACAAGGAGGCAGCAAAAGTGAAATAAAATCCTCTTCTGTCAGTAAATGAGCAAATGTTTTAGGAAGCAAATGTTTTTGGAATACTCTTATTCCAAAAAGGAGAAGAGTAGATTCTGATTGAGCTTAAAGTTTTAGATGGAAAATCCTGATTGGAGTCATAACCACTTTTGACACATCTAAAAAGTTGATTAGAAAACCTTGGGGAGGGCTGGGGCTGTAGCTCAGTGGCAGAGCGCTTGCCAAGCATGCGTGAGGCGTTGGGTTCGATCCTCAGCACCACATAAAAATAAACAAATAAAATAAAGGCATTCTGTCCACCTACAAACACAAAAACGTTAAAAAAAAAAAAAAAAACTTGGGGAAGTTTCTCCTGTTAGATTGGAGGCAGTGATTAATTATTAATGACACACTCTGGGCATGCTAGCCACTCCATGGGCACCGGGTGAGGGGCTGATTCCCATATTCAGAAGTGCACAGTGGAGTGCCAAGGTAGCTGAGAGGTGCAGGCCTTTGGAGGATAGAAGCTTGGACTGTGTCCTAGGGCCGTGCTACGATGATTGGCACCCCCTTTCTCCTACTGCCTTTAGCTTCCCTAGGGAGAATGAAGGAGGCCAAGACTGCACACTGAGAAAAACATTCTGGCCAGCAGACCTTCCCAGGAGCTATAGGCTGGAGTGTGAGGTGGGGGAACAGTAGCTGCAGGCCTTAGCAGCCATGGAGTGGACTTGGAACAGTAGGCAGGCTCTTCTCCAGAGTTTCTTCAAGAGCCTGGTGAGAGGCCTGGGACTCAGGGTGGGGCTCACTGTGAATCTCACTGTGAACTTTGTTGGTGATGGGCCCAGGGCACTTGCAGAAGACCTCACATGAGGAAGAGCAGCCCTGGCATCTTCAGGAATGGAGTGCTAGGAAGAGTTTGGGAACTGGGCAGGGCTTTGGGGGGATGTGAGCCTGCCTGGGGCAGTGGATGGGTATCTTCCAGGCTACCGGCAACTTCACAGGATGCTTAGTGAGCCATGGTGCTGATGATTGAGGGACAGGGTTGCTGCAGTGAGCTCACTGGAAGGCACAGCTGAGCAGGGGTCAAGTGACCTGAGCTCCCCCAAGCTCGTTCCTTGTATGTATTTTAGACTGGGACTTTCTGAAGGGATGGTGGGATAGTGAGGAGCAGCTCTATTAGGAACAGCTTTGCCAGGCAGAGTTGGGGCAGTGAGAACCACAGTTTGAGGAAAGTGTTCCTGACCCATCTTACAGACAGAAAGCCTATAGTCTGAGGTGAGGGCAGCAGTGGGCACTGTGCTTAGCATTGTGCTGTCAGGTCCCTTCCTTTGCTGGTGGAGCCAAAGGACAAGTTTCTTTTCTTTTTTTAAGTGGTTCACAAGTGACCTTTTCACATTAAGTATGGGATGTCGATTAGACACTTGCTGGGAACCACATTTACCCTCTGGGTTAATGCTTCCCAGACTTGACAGTATAGTAGACTGGTTAGAATTTCCTGGTGGTCTGGGCGCAGTGGCCATGCCTGTAATCCCAATGGCTCAGGAGGCTGAGGTAGGAGTACGTGAGTTCAAAGTCATCCTTAGCAATAGCGAGGCACTAAGCAGCTTGGTGAGACCCTGTCTTTAAATAAAACTAAAAAGGGCTGGGGATGTGGCTCAATGGTTGAGTGCCCCTGAGGTTATTCCCCAGGACCCACCCCCCAAAAAAAGTAAAAATGAAAAAGAATCCCCTGGTGTTCCTTGCAGTTTCTGATTTGGAAGATACAGGCCATAGGTTTTGCAATTCTGATAAACTATCATGAGGCTGACAGGGCTGTTCTGTGGATCTCTTTCTGAAATCATTTTCAGAGCCACTTTTCCTTTTCTGCGTGCTATGGCTGCATAATGTGAATGTTAACCTTAGTCACTCCAAGGAATTATAGAACAGAAAGGAAGGTAGAAAAACCCAGTAACTATGGAGGGTTGTCCTAGTGGGAATTGCTTGGGCATCTGTCCTAGGGCCATTGCTAGAATGTGTGACTTTTTTTTTGTATGGAGGATTGAACTCAAGGCACCCAACCACTGAGCCATATCCTCAGCCCCTTTTATTTTTTATTTTGAGACAGGGCCTTGATAAGTTGCAGAGGCTGGCTTTGAATTTGCGATCCTACTGCTTCAGCCTTCTGAGCCACTGGGATTACAGGTGTACACCATTGTTCATACCTGGATATAAAAGAAACAGAGTTCTTTTATATCACTTTGATGCTCTCTCCCAGTTCATAGTACTCGGGAGAAAAAGACTGGTTGAGCTCAGTTCTTGCCCTTTGATTATATCAGGTAGATATATCTAAACAGGAAACAGCACAGTTAGGGAAGAAATAGAAACTGGAGGCTGAGCTGTTCACTGTAGGCTCCCAAAGCCATCTTTTGGTTAATGGTGTGTGTTCCCTGTGTTTACCAGGCAGGCAAGTTGAAGAAATTAAAAATATATATATATATATATATATTAGTTATCGTATGTAGGCATTATAATAAAGGCTTGTTCATTGTCTTGTTTCCTTTTCACAGAATCCTAAGAGATGAAGGTGTGGGTATTATTTCCCTTTTTGTTGGAGGAGGTTGAGTCCTAAGGATAAATAACTTGCTTGAAGTCATACAATTAGTAACAGGAGGGCTAGAATTTGAATGCTGAGATGTTTGTGCTGCAGTATAAAGTGCTGGCAGAAACTGCCGCTTCCTGGCATGTGATGTGGCTTTTCACAGGAGTGGAGGGAGCTGGAGGTGTATAGAGAGCCATGATTTGGGAAATCAAGAGCTCTCAAGAACAAGGTTAAATGTAGCCTGGATGCATGAAAAGCCTGGCAACTTCAAGAAAGAAGCTCTCAGCTCTACCAACTTATGACTTTGCTTGTGATGGGAACAGACTCCTTCATAGAATAAAAAGACAAGATATGCCGTCAGAGGACAGCAGGTAAAGTGGGCCAGTCCGAGCTTTGTCATGCATGGTAATTTCTACTGGGGCCAGTTAGGTAGCAGTGCCTGGCCAAGAAGGGACCGTAGCTCACTCCTGTACAACTGAGACAGGGCCTGCTTGTTTTTCCTTTTTTGGAACTGGCTTTCAAACTCAGGGCTTTATGTGTGCAGGGCAAGCACTCTACCCCTGAGCTACATTCCAGGCCACCTGTGAACATTCTGCATTGTCTATCATATGAGCTTACTGGGGGACACCTCGTATCCAAACCATAACAAGCTGTATCCTCAGGGGTGTGCCTGTCAGAGGCCCACTCACAACATTGGGACTGTCACTTTCCCCTCCTCCATAGTAAACTATGGTAAGTGCGCAGGCCACATCTAATCTTTCAATCATCAGATTCTGTGGAGCCATGCCCATTGTCCAACATGTTTGTAGTATATGCCATTGTGATCCTGTGTCTGAGAGGTCAGCTCCTATGACTGGCATCAGTAACAGCTCTCTTCTAGGTCCACAATTTGGTGGTCCGGCTTCACTGGGTGTCACCAATATCAGCCGCTCATCAACTTGTCTTGGGAGCTGGGACTATAGGAACTTTCTCTAGAACCCTTCCGGTTAGTTGAGGGACCTAGAAGTCAGTGTGAGTCTTTGTACTTCCCAGTTACTGGCCTAGTGCCTGTGGAGAGCCTCACTTGACCCCCATGGCATCATTTTGTGGGAAGACGAGCTCTAATTTGTGGGAAGACGAGTCACTGTGTCAACTCACAGCATATGGTGGGGTTTTGGTGGAGGGTAGAGGCAGAAACATCTTCTTCCCTATTTTCATTTTTATTGTTCCCAGAAAGTGCCCTTATCACTTTGGATGGCAAATTTATATACCACACATTCTGATAGTTCTGATTCTGGATAGGAAGTTAATGTGATCTTTTTTGAAATAGATGCAGCTGACATGTCACACAGCCTGCTACTGGAGTGGCAATATCCACAGCCAGTGCTTCCTAGGCATCCTGAAGCCAGAACACTGAAGAAAGTCTACCAGGCTTGGTTGTCTCAATAATCAGAGGCAATTTTCACTTGATATTTATGAAAGTTTAGTTGTTCAAAGGACTTGAGTTTTTTTTTTTTTGTTTGTTTTTATGCCAGCATTCTGATTTTATGGTAAATGTATTCCTGATAGAAAAAGAGAGCTCAGTCCCGAGATCTGGAGAGGAGTGGTGTTGGCATGGACCTGAAACAGGATTGTGGATACTACTTCTGTTCCTGAAAGGAGGAAAGAAGGACTGGAATCGCACAGTGTTGCTCTCTGGTAGTATGGAGGGATCTGGCTCCATGTCAGAGAGAGGTTGCACGTACAGAGGGTGGGTTGGGGCCACACAAGCATTCTTGGCTGTGTGGAAAGCCCAGCTGGAGACACTACCTTGAAAACTATGGCAGTCTTATGATTTTCTCTGTCAGCATGTGAAGACCGGATTGGTGTAGGCAGGAGTTTCTTCCAGGTGGGTGGCCTTTTGGAGAATCTCTGTCCTTCAGAGAGTCAGCTGTTCCTCATGCAGCATCCTCATTTCAGCATGCAGCATGGGTGACTAAGCCCTGGGACAGGCCTGTGCCCACCCTCAGTGCTGCTGGCAGGTCACCATGTCTCTCTGGTCACACTGCTCTGTACACAGCCATCTTAAGCCACCTAATGCTCCTCAGGTCCTTGCTTACTTTGTCCCCTGCAGACAACCTTGCTTCCTGCTTCAGGGCAATCAGCACTGGCAGCTGCACTGCAGCCTGTGGGGCTGCTCCCTGCTTTTATGCTGTCCTGCCTCTGCTACGTCGCTCATCCCTCGCCTTGGGCTTTGGATCCTGTCTCCATTCATCTGTCCATGATTTGTCTGCCCTAGTTTCAGTCTTCCCTCTCAATGGAGTTCTTCCCATCTTTTCCTTTCTTGAACTCTTCTTGAGGTACACTATACAAGTTCACAGGTCACGGGGCTAGGTAATTCTCCCAGCTGTGATATGAGCATCACCAGGACCCCTCTCTCCCTGCTCTTGCCGCTTCTTAACAGTGTCCGTTCATTTTGCCCATGTTGAAATGTTATTAAGTAGGATCAGGCAGTACTACTTCTTCAGACTTGGTCATTAGGTGTTGGGTTTTGGTAGGTGAAGTCCCAGGGTCTTTCTCTTCACTTGGATCTCCTTCCTGGACCGTCTCATTCCTGGCTTCTAGTACTTTGTAAATGTTACTTGATGAACATCTTATCTCAGTGACAGTTCCTTTCATCCAGTTGCTGTCCTTCACATCTACTTTTGATGGGCATGTCTAAAATTGAGATCATGATCTTAATCACCAAGCCTTCATCTTCTGTATTTTCCTTTCTTAATGAACATTCAGCTATTCCAATAGAAGATCTTGGCAGAATGGTTAAGGGAGAAGGTTATGCCACTGAGCCTGACGGGCTTTTCTTTCACTGTCACCACCACTTAGACCATCATTCTAATCCAGACTGCTAAGGCAGTTCCAATTCCCTAACGCGTGGACCCTCACCCACTCTTGCTTCCCACCCATCAATTCTGTACTTTACAGTTTTCTATGAAAAATGCAAACCTGATGTTATCAGACTTTTAAAACAGGCAACAACTAGCCATCAGTGCTTTCTTCTGCTCCCAGGATAAAGATCCCACCTGCAGCCTCTCCTACACTTCTCTCCCCTCCCATTGTGCTGAGATCTTCTGGCTTTCTGTCACATAGACCTCTTCCTAATTTCCAAGTGCACCATTGCTTCTCGACACTGCCCTTTGCATTTCCTTTTACCAAGCTGCGTGTCTCCCTCACCTTTTAAAGTCCACCTCCAGATTGAGCCCAGCTCCCCTTCCTTCTGGTGGCCTCCTGGCCTTCTAGGCAGGTCAGCCTCCATCTTAGGTGAGCCCTCAGAACTGTCCAGGCTGTTTTGAAGCACTTAGTGTAGTTTCAGGTTCACACCTCTGTGTGGACCCCTTTGATGGGTCTCTGTCTCCCCATCTTGCTCTGGATGTCCATGGGAGGAAGCCAGGTGGTGCTCGGTACAGACTCATCACTGAGTAGATGTTTGTTGCCTGAACTAACTACCTGGGAGAAAGAGTTGAAGGCATTTTACAAACCCCCTAATGCCATGTGTGCCATTTTCCTGCTCGTCATGGAACAGGGAGAGGAAGGGCAGATGTGACCAAGGGAGAAGACAGGAAAGGAGGCACAGTGTGTGCTAGTGTGGAGGTATGGCTGGGAGGGGCAGAGGTCAGGTATGTCCAGTTGGTAAGCAGCAAAAAGGAGCGTACCTTAAAGAGCCACGGGAGGCTTTAAGCCAAGGGGAGTGAAGTTATCTTATTAATGCTTTAAAAGATTAAGGTGAGGCTGGGGTTATAGCTCAGTGGTAGAGCGCCTGATTTGCATGCATGAGACACTAGGTTTGATCCTTAGCACCCATTAAAAAAATAAATAAGATAAAAATATTGTGTCCATCTACAACTTAAAAAAAAGATTAGGATGATTGCCAGTAGAGGCCAGTTTTGGAGGAGCAAGACTGAAAGCAGAGAGCGGTGACTTGCAAGCTCTTGGTGGAGTCTGGGAGGAGGGGCTGTGCTCAGGCAGGCTGGGCTTGGGAGGCAATGGAGAGGTTACAAGGCCAGGATTGGTCAGAGCATGGAAATACCCTGGGGGCAGGAGGAACTGAAGTTGACATGTAGGTGGATGTCATTGCCACTTATTGAGATAGGGAAGTGTGAGGAAGGACAATCCCAGGGGAGTTTGGTTTGGAAGTGGTATATCTATGGGGCAGAAAAGACTGCAGGTAAAACTTGGAGCCAACATCACAATGGTATGTTGGGCTGTGTGACTGGATGAGATTGCTGGAGAGAAGGTATAGACTCAGAAAAGAAGGGGTCCTTGGTTGATACCCCTGGAAGAGTTGGAGGCAGCGGAAGAGGAAATGAGGGGTGGCAGTAAGACTAGAGGGCTGCTCGGTGAGTGAGGAAAGGTGTTTCCAACAGATGTGTTGTCTCCCAGGCTGGAGAGGGTTGTTTTCACTGGTCTGGTGGGGGGTGGCTGAGGGGCAGTGTAGTGGTATAGAGCTCTGCAAGGAAGTTTTTCATGACGGGGGAGTGGATGTTTTGGCTGATAACTGGGTGGGGCTGAGGGATCCAGAGAAGTTTATCTCAAGGGGGAAACAAGAATGTGTTAGTATAGAGTGGATCCAAGACAGGGTGAACTTGATAATGGCAGAGAGGAAACAGTTAGATGCAGGATTTGATTCTGAACAGACTGAGGAAGTGCAGACCTGGTTGCCATGGAGGGCAGCCCCTCCGAGGAGCCAGGAGTTCCCCCAGGAGTGGAGGTGGAGGTGCAGCAGGTGCACAGTCCTACTTTTGTCTTAGTAAATTATCTTAGAGTTCCTTTCAGCTGCAGGGTGAGGGAGGCTGAGAAATACAGGAGATTTGAGAAGAAAGCAGCAGTATGAAGTGGCAGTGTAAAATACTGGGAAAGTGTGTACATTCAAGACTAGATAATTGGGGGCACAGGCGTTCAAGTGTCCACTGGAGATTGTGATCTTGCACGAAGTAATTCTTGGTGCTGTCCAGCTGCCTGGTGCTATGTAGACAGGTGAAGGGTTGGGTTTCAGTAAAATAGGGACAGTGACTCAGAGGAGTGGAGAGTGAACAGTGATGGCAGAGTTGGAGTCCTTGTGGGCCTCTGGAGAAGTGTGACTGGGCACAGGAAGCCAGTGCCGGGCAGTGGAACCCTGGGGCAGCACAGCTGGCCCCAGATGGGTTGCTTAGCACGGGTTTGGTAGGCAGCACAGTTACTGCTGAGGGCAGAGCCAGGGTGCAGCCATAGGTGGTGGAGGGGACAGGGAGGGAGCAGGGAGAGGCTGCAGAAACTGAGCTGGAATGGAAAGCAGGATCACAGAGGTCAGACTGGAGCATAGTTATTCCATCAGGGTAGTGGCTGCCTCAGTGGGGAGGTGGGGTGTGGTCAAGCGCAGTTCCACTGGTTGTGGACAGAGGGCCAGCAGACCTCCCTTTAGCCTGACTGCCGTCCTATGTTATGATGTGATTAGATTGATGTGGGTTATTGGTGTCATTGGCAGAGTTTATTCAGATCTGTAATTTAGAATGCTGTTGTGTATTGTTCTTGTGGCTTAAGATTCCTTTATTCCAGCAATCTTGTGAGCAAAGGCTGTTTTTTTTTTTTTTTAAATGAAATTTAAAAATAAACTCAAGTAGAGAAAATAACAAATGTATCCTTTGGGCCCATCACCACAGGGACTGAAGAGCTGGGTTCAGGTTTTTGCTATTCTTATTGCTGTTACATGAGGAGGCCATTCATTTCCTAACCTTGGGGTTTGTGAAAGACTATGGGTCACATATTGGTCTCATCAGCCACAACATAGCACACATGAAATCACTATTTTCAAACAGGAAATAAATACAGCATTTCTTTGTCTCTCTTTAGTGTCCAAAGCTTGCTTCTTAGCATTTTGACTTATTAATACTATTTAAAACATGTTTTTGTGACAGGCCAGGATGTCTGCATTATCTCAATTTATAATTGAAAAAGAAGGTTAGGTTATATGTTTGCCTGAAGTTCTAAGGCTAAGCCAGGATCATTTTTAAATCCCCTTCTCCCTAGTCTACCTTTTGGGCTAAGCATCATTCAGTTCCCTAGTCTTTGGAAAACCACCTCTGTCTTCTCTCCCCATGCCTTAAGCATCTGTCTCCCCATCAGACCTCAGTGCTCTGCCTCTGGTGCCAGCCAGTCGTTGGCCTGCATCTCCCTGCCAATGTTCTTCTCCCAGTGTGCCCTTCTGCAAGCCTCACTTCCTCCATCTGGCATGCTGATGGTAGTTGCTGTAGTTTTTTCTCAATACAATGTAGGAGGTAGTTCCTCCTCTCTAGCCATGGCAACAGCTTCAGGTCTCTGCTGTGGTCCTGTGTCAAGGTCATGGCCTCATGTGGAATAGCACTGGTGAGCTGTCATCCTGTCTACTCAGCAGGAGCTGCTGCGCGTGTGTGCAGTGAGTGTGGTGAGCTCTGTGACTGGTGCTTGCTTAGGGCTGTAACAGGGTTTTCCTCTCCTGCTGAATCCAGATACTGTCTTGAGTCGTATCCAGCCTGTACTGAGTGTCGTCTGCATCAGCCTCTGCTCTCTAGAACGTGGGTTGCAGCTTACTGGCGTCCAACTCTATGCTGTGGATAGTTGACATTCCTCTGATGTGGTCAGTTGCCCTGTGCCAGGGGCCTGCCAGACATTGCCCTTCTGTGCACTGTCCTCACTAGCACCTGCCCTATGGAGACTGGTGCCCTCTGCTGCAACCACAGGTTCATTGTATTGAGAAAAAATTAGGAATTCCCACCTCTCTTTTTTTTTTTTCTCAACAAAATTTTATTTTTTGGCCAGATGTGTAAGATATAAAGGTGTTACACAGATGACTTCAGAGTCCACATTCAGTCCTCCCCAGCCAAGTATCTTGAGTCTTTTCCCAGGCAGAGAGGCTGTTACCTTCAAGTTCTGCCACAGACTTGAGCTGCAGTTTGAGATCTTTGCCCTGGGAGGTGTGACTGGAGCAGGTTCTGCTGCAGTAGGCTCTTGCCAGTACAGAGCCTGCAGCTCAGCCTGGGCACTGCCTCCTGAGTACCACAGCTTGGTACTTCTGGCTCCAGAAGTATAGGAGTATGTGGCCGAGCAGCCCTCCAGAGAAGCAGGTTCCATCTCTCAGCCAGCTGTGCTGCATCCCTGGCTCCCGTGGTCCCTTCCATGCCCCAGCCCAGAGCATTTGTTCTTCTGGTACTTAAGACTAGTTGTTTACTCCTGGTATCTTAGCATCAGTTACTTATTAGCTAGCCCATTGGTTTTTCCTATGCTGAGAGGTTAGCACTGGCACAGACCTTTTTGGGCATCACAGACTCAAGCCTCCCTGTGGCAGGGGCAGGGAGAGAGGGAAGACCTTCTGTGGAGGTGGAGCATGAGGCATGCAACTGTATGTTGACTTTGGCTCCCAATAACTTAAGGAGTAGTCCTCCTGAGGTGTAGGTTGGGTATACCCTGAGGTTGTAGGTGTGGAGTCTGCATGTTTCTCTTAGCAGTCAGGCCACAGCAGTGGGGGGCTGCCTTCTTCATTAGGTCACAGAGGTGGTCTTGCCTGTGTGGGCTTGTTACCTGAACCAACTTTTTTTTTGTTTGTGTATGAGTGATACTGAGAACCTAGGGGGCACTCTTAACACTAAGCTATATCCCTAGCCTTATTTATTTATTTATTTATTTATTTGAATTTTGAGACAGGGTCTCACTAAGTTGTTGAGGCTGGCCTACAACTTGTGGTCCTCCTACCTCAGCTTCCTGGGTCTCTGGGGTCACATGTGTGCACCCATTTGACTGCCTTTCTTGTAGGATGTTGAATATGAGGCATGTGAGTGAATCTTGAATGAGAAATCATGGAGTGAGTTGTTCATTTGCTACCTGTGGGGTTCTGTAGCTTGTCTCCACCCCTGGATTTGCATCTCCTTTACCTGTGTGGCTCATTTGGGCAGTGTCTCTCTGGAAGGCCCACAGGGGTGAGCCTTTTTGTTATTTGTTTGCCTTTCTGGTCTTTGGTCATATGACACATTTGCTGGAATATATTTTTATTTATTATTTATTATTTCTTTTTTCCTAAACAGTGTAGATTATCTCTCCTACCCCCCACCTTGCCATGCGGTGAGGCTTTGTGGCGCTGCCCAATTCCTTCTCAATAGGAGTTCTGCGGGAGCTTGCCCGAGGCTACCTTGGATGAAGGCCTGCACATGTGGGAAGGCTTGTCAGGGAGGAGCCCAGCACCCCTCATTCCTTGGTCCTCAGCTGTCTCTGCCACAAGCCACTGCCTTCCCTTGCTCTCCAGAGACCCTGCAGTGTGTTCGCCGGTGCTCAGGCGAGACTGGGGAGATGGGGCCTCTGGGGAGTGCATTTGTCTAGTTCCCAGTTTTACCTCTGTGGTGTGCATACTGCTGTTGAAGAGGAACAGAAGAAGGGCTTCTCAATTGTTAACTGTTGGGTGTTTTTTATTTTATTTTTTTAAATCATGAGAAACTTTGACAGCACACATAGGTAGAGTACTGTACTCATCTGTTTATCACATAGATTCAGTGATTAGGATGAGTTTACCACATGTGCTGGATCTGCCCTTTGCTGCTTTCCCTTTTGTCTCTTTCTTTGCTGAATTGTTTTCATGTGCTTCTCAGACATCACGTCCTCTCACTCCTGGACACTTGAGGGTATACCTTCCAGACTGTAGGCTTGGCTTACATAATGCAGTGGCTTCTCCTGTAGTTAGCCATGCCCTGTGACATCTGACACCATGTCTCTAGTCACATTTCCTCTTCTTTCAGCTGCTGGTTTATGTACAGCAGATTCCCAAGAAGGGTCTCCTTTTACATCTGAGAGTTTCCGCCTCTTTCATCTAGATTTCTCATCCTTCATACCTTGTTTCCCAAAATGGGGCAGCTGACCTGAAGGGTGGTTAACCTCTTGCTGGTGTTCTGCTGGCTTCCTGGCAGTGCTGTCCTCAGTTCCTCAAGAGGCCCCCTCAGGTTCTACACAGCTTATGGCAGTGAGCTGGCCCCGCAGCAGCTCCACAGGAGACACCTGTTCTGTTTGCTCCATTTTTTTTTTTTTTTTTTTTTTTGAGTCATGCTGAGATCGCTTTGTGGCTTCAGGTGATGACTGCCTGACTTGGCAGCTTGTTTTCACCTGTGCCCATCCTGCCTGCATCAGGGGCTTACTGGGGTCCATATTCACTAGCTAGGTTGTTTGGTGGTTTGGGAGAAAGTTCATGGAGGAGCAGGTGCTGTATTCTTTCCCTCTCAATTGCCAGAGTTTGCTCTTGGTGCCTTTGTTGCTTCCATTTTGTCCAGCACCCGGTTCTCCCCTCTGCTCTCTGCTTCCTCTTTCTCCCTGCCTGTTCAGTTTTGCATATTTAATGTGTTTCTGTCGATTGCATTTCTTACTCCCTTTGATGTTTTGAGGCTTTCTGTCATGACAAGATGTTCCAAGCTTGTTTTGTAAGTGGTGCCTATAGTGGTGAACCAGCTATTCCACCCAGGATTCCTTTGCCTCTTGGTGGGAAGAGGGAACGGGCTGTGGGTGTGCTCCTTGTTGCCTGTTCCAACTCCTTCCAGACCATTTTAGTGACAGCTTTAAAGAAAAAAAATAAGAATTTAAACTTAGATTTACTACATTAATTTTTATGTTACAGTATTCTTTTTTAACTTAGATTTTTGTGTTTGTCTTATTTTTCTTTCTTCAAATATTGGTTCCTAACAACGATATTATAAATTACTTTTCATTATCCTGCTCTGCAAAAACACCAGTTAAGCTGCTGAATTAAGTTTTTTTCTTTGCAGCTTTATCAATAGAATATGCTCTTCTGGGGTAGCTGGTACACTGTTCAGACATCATTTGTAGATATGTCACCAACATGAGAGTTGAGGGTCAGTCTCTTTTTTTTAGTTTTAAGGAATTTTTCTATTTCCTTCTATTTTTTGAATATATAAACATCTCTGTTTCTAATGTTAACAAAACTACAAAACAAGGTTTATTCAGATAAATCTCACTTCTCTTTCTTCCTCCCTGGTAGGTAGTCATTAAATAAAGGTTACCCTTTACCTTTTTTTTAATTTTTGTACATTTAGACAGATATGATACATTCATATTCCTTTTATTGCACAAAAGGAAACATGGTCTTCTGGGCCTTGCAATTTTCACATAGTGGTATTAACTTGGTTCACACACAATACACACACGCATGCGTGCACACACACCATGTTTTTAATGACTAAGCAGCATTTCATTGGAAGGAAGTGCTGGAATTGATTCAGGTAGGCACCTATGCATGGGCCTTGAGTTGCCAGCAGTTTTGCTGTGACAGGTACTGTCCAAGGAATCCTGCTCCTCCATCATTTCCTGTTTTTAGGAAATTCTGAGTATCTAGTTGAATATCACAGTCCTAACATATCTAGAAGCAGTCTGGTTTATTTTGCCATCTTAATTTTAAAGAAGTCTCCTCAGTTTCCTGTGTGCAGTACCTCATTGAAATTCATTTTAAGAAGATCTATTGATTTCATTTAGTTTATCAAAATATCACTGTGTAAAATACGAGGGATGGAAAGATGCTGGCATTATTTTAACCCTCAGAAGATTTAAGGTTGAGGATTTTGGGATTGATTTTCTTCTTTAATCTCCTCTATGTTTTATTTTGTGTATTTTGTCCCCTTAGGTTATCAAAAGACTAAAAAAAGGCACTGGAAAGTGTATCTTTACTGCTCTCCCTGAGTGGAGCAGGTTGTATCGGGTGCAAGGGTGTTCTCAAGGACCCTGGATAAACTCAGCACATATTAATTGAATTTCTCCTTCTGCCAGAACATAATAGTGAACAACACACACAACTTTTCCCTTGTAGCACTTACATCCTTGTACAGAAGATGGATCTAAAACCAGGGAACAGAGAAGACGATTACTAGTTGTATGTGCTTTGAAAGTATCAAATGAGATTCAGAGTCGAGCCAGGGTTGGGGCAGCTGACACACAATGGGAGAGAGCAGTTCCAGCACTGGTGACAGGCACAAATTCTCTGGGGTGGGAAGAGCTTGGGGTATGTGAGAATCAGAAGAAATCAGTGTCAGAAAGCAGTGGCTGAGGTAGAAAAGAGCAAAGACCAGGTCCTGCAGAGCCTTGTTTTTAGGGTAAGGATTTGGATTTCATTTTGAATATATCAGGAAACCATCAAGGACGATTAAGCAGGGGGATGATGTTGGATATTCGATGTATATGTACTTTTTCTTTCCATAGATTAGGAGGCAGCTAATATATAAGGTATTGATCTCCAAAAGCAGCAGTATTAATCCTTCTGAAGTTTAGAGTGGAGGTTATATTTCTCCTTGTTCCTTTGTGCAGGGCAGATGCTCTTCTTCTGCTTTATTTTCTCTTTTCGTAGTATTTCCCTTGGTGCTATGCAGATAGTTACAGTGAACAGTTGTAACGGATAATGAACTTGATTTAGAACGGAGCATGATATCTACAAATTCTCTTCTTCAGACCTGCAAATCCAAGAGACACATCCCTCTGGAAGAGAACTGCGTCCTCAGGATTAAAAAAGGTCTGTGTTATTGCTATCACATTTATGTAAAGATAATTATGGAATCAATAACAGTTTTCTGGACAGAAGAGGCATTTTCAAAGTATTTATTTATGTTTCTGTTGCAGAAGACTGGTGTGCTACCTGTGTAGGAATTCCCAGGAGCAAGACTCGCCACACCTGAGCTCACTGTAAAGGCTATGCAGCTTTGCAGGAGAAGAAGGATGTACTGACCGTCCCAGGGGAGGCTGTGGATGCTCATGACCATCAGTGCTCTCTCACCCTCGAAAACTGGGTGCACACTGTGCGGTCCTTTTCTAGACGTGAGAAGTACAAGATTACTCTATGAGAGGAAGGCTCCAGGGGCTTAAAGACACGTGCACCTTGGCCACCCCTTGGAATGTTGACGACTCAGGATCTAAAGGAAATTCTGTGTTAGAGTATGGAATTCATGTGGAAGTAAATGTCACTTTATAATCGGTAATAACACTGAGTAAGGAACACTATGCAGGAAGAAACCTTCCATAGAAAGACAGGCAGGGAAAAGCTTAGGCCGACCTTAAACTTGCCCAGCAGCTTAAGCCTGAGATAGGCTGCCAGAATGGCCAAATAAGAGACTCTATGAAGTAGCAGTCCTGTAACTGTAGTAGTTGTAAGGAAATTTTCTCCTCTAAATCACGATACCAAATAGGAAAAATGATCTACAAGTGCCCCATGTGTAGGGAATTTTTCTCTGAGAGAGCAGATCTCTTTATGCATCAGAAAATCCACACGGCCGAGAAGCCCCACAAATGTGACAAGTGTGATAAGGGTTTCTTTCACATATCAGAACTTCACATTCATTGGCGAGACCACACGGGAGAGAAGGTCTATAAATGTGATGATTGTGGTAAGGATTTTAGCACTACAACAAAACTTAATAGACATAAGAAAATCCACACAGTGGAGAAGCCCTATAAATGTTATGAGTGTGGCAAAGCCTTCAATTGGAGCTCCCATCTTCAAATTCATATGAGAGTTCACACAGGCGAGAAACCCTATGTCTGTAGTGAGTGTGGAAGGGGCTTCAGTAACAGTTCAAACCTTTGCATGCACCAGAGAGTCCACACCGGAGAGAAGCCCTTCAAATGTGAAGAGTGTGGGAAGGCCTTCAGGCACACCTCCAGCCTCTGCATGCATCAAAGAGTCCACACCGGGGAGAAACCTTATAAATGTTATGAGTGTGGGAAGGCCTTCAGTCAGAGCTCCAGCCTCTGCATCCACCAGAGAGTCCACACTGGAGAGAAACCTTATAGGTGTTGTGGGTGTGGGAAGGCCTTCAGTCAGAGCTCCAGCCTCTGCATCCACCAGAGGGTACACACAGGAGAGAAACCTTTTAAATGTGATGAGTGTGGGAAGGCCTTTAGTCAGAGTACCAGCCTCTGCATTCATCAGAGAGTCCACACCAAGGAGAGAAACCATCTCAAAATATCAGTTATATAAAATGTTTTGCTAAGAATTAAAAAATCTTAAAACCCGTAAGTGCCACTAGGAAGGAAACCCTGTATGTACCTACATTGACCCAAGGAGTATTCACGGCAGTCCCTAGCAGAATGTTCTTTTTGAGGAGGCATAGGTGAGGTTGAGGTTTTGATCCATTGATTCATACCAGGTGTGTCCCACAGCTTGACTTTGAATATGGAGTCCTTCTGAGCATGTGCCCAAGACAGGTGGGCTGTCTTGCATCCCAGGTGTAGATTTTGTATCCTGGAACTCCATGATGCCTCAGTAATTGAAGTACTGCTCAGCTCCTGAGCATTGCCAGCCTCCAAGTCACCTTGTGTCTGTGCTGTGCTTAGAAGTGATCCCAGATGCTCCCTCTCAGGAGCTCTTTCTCCTTCCTTCCTCTCGAGCCTTCTGGTCAATGCATTTGAAAATGGACAGCTCCCGCTAAGATTGTGTTCCGGCATTTCTGAGCTTGCCACATTACAGCCCTACGTAGCTTTCCATATATCCCGTGACTTCTGAACCCACTTTACCTCACATCCTCACAGTACCCATAATTCCCCACCCCTTCCTAGGTGGCATTAAATTTCATTTTAGATTTTAGGCAACTCATAATATCCATTCACTCGGCCTCAGAGAAATCACTGGCAGACACACATGCCCTGGGACTTTTCTTTAGTTGTGGATTCTGCTAATCACTGTGTCTATATGTTAGACTTATTTTCTTAGTGGCTGCATCACATTTTTTAACTTGAATTTTTTTTTTTTAATAGCTGAATGTAAATAGCAGGGACAAAGAAGCAAAGCAAGGTATGAGCTTGTCTTCCCTCCAGAGGCACCCGCAGGCTCCCTTATTCCCTGTGGGGAGCCCCTCTAAGCCATGGAGCCCTTAGGAAAGGGATGGTGGGAGAGGTCACTAAGGATGTGTGTCTGTTTCTGTCACCTTGGGCAGTATTGTGTAGGAGCCATTGGGGGTCAGGTGCCAGCTCTTGCTAGGCATGGATGTCTGTTGTCAGTCCATCATCTTTTCATTCTTCGTGCATTGGACAAGAATTTATTGAACACCTGCTGGGTGCTGGGAATGCCACTGAATCCGACAGACGAGGTCCCTGCTCTCGTGGAGTGTACTTCTGGTGGAGACAGATGATAAGCAAGTGAACATTAAAAATGTAGTCTGAGGTAGTGGTTAAGTGCTATGAAGAAAATAAACTAGGGTGGTGATGTAGATTGGTGGGGGGTGGGGGGCATTAGCTAGGGTCGGGGAGCCTTGCTGAGGGCAGCTAGGACTGGGCAGGCACAGAGGTGGCGCACCAGTGGGACCACGCAGGTGCCGCTGGGTGCTGCCTGCCCTGGCGGACAAAAGGCAGGCGCTGGAGGTAGCGGCAGCGGCGGGAGGGGGAGGGATGCTGAGCTCTCAGTGTCCAGACTTTGTAGGCCTGTTATGTTTTGTTTGTTTTGCTAGATATTAAAAACTCATGTGGAGGAACTCAAGGAATGTTTAGAAGACCAAAAGTCCCCAATGACAAGAACAAAAAGCAACCTATGTTTTCCTCATTTCTCATTCCTGTCATTGATTTCCCACAGGCAGGCCTTTTGCTCAGGAAGTCTTTGGGGGAAACTAGGATCTTTGAAGCTCTGAAATGGGTTGGTGGTGTCTGTCAACTGTCTAAGTTGGAAAATGAATTCAAGATAGTCGTGGAAATACTGTATCTGAGCTTGGTTTTCCCTCCATGTTTGAATTCGTTTCTTCTGTTTGGCTGGAAGGGGTTTTTGCATAACTAAAACCTCCATGCATAAAGGAGATTTAAAAGGAGCGAAGGATTCAGTGGGTGGGCCATGAGGTGAGAGGTGGGACTTGGAGATAAATTTAGTCCGGATGCCTCTGCTGAGAGTTTGCTGAGTTGCTTCACAGGTATTTCCTCCTTTTTGCGAAGAAGAGGGCTGGTTTAGTTATCTGCTGAAGCCCCTTCCAGGCCTGAAGTCACAATTGCGGTTTACTGTAGTGTCTTATCACTCTTCATGTCACAGTAGCGTGGAGCATTAGAGAAAAGCCTAGACTTTTAGTTGATAGAGAGCCAGTTGAAATATCATTGATAGAATTTTAGTTTTTAGGAAAAATTGGTTTGATTTCTAGTTTTATTACTATTAGGTATGTGAGCTTGGGCAGATCCCTTGATCTTTGAGTCTAGTTTTCTCACAAAATGAGGATATTAGGCTAAATGATTTCCGAGTTTCCAGCTAGTCCTAGAGTTCTATATTTCTACATAGTTGAATTATTTTATCATGCTGTTGCTGGGGAATATGACTAACACTTTTGAAGCTACTAATTTTATGTCAAGCTTTAAAGTCCATAATTGTTATCTTCAGAAAATATTATTTGACCTACAGTATGTCCAAATCAATTTAATAAAATCACTTTATAACAGGGTTCTGTGCTTGACGTGTAGTTGTGTGGACTCAGTGGTCATCATGGGGCTGGAGTGTGGGTTGGTGTGTACATTGTACCCTGGATTTCACATATAATTCAACCAGCTTAAAGTGTTGGCAACAGACTCTTTTTCTGATCTGTCCTGTCATTTCTGTTATTTGCCTGGTGCCGGTGGGCCTGCTTTGCCCCCTGAGCCCTGCTCTTATCCCTTCTGACTGTGACTCACTCGTGGTGAAGTGTGGACCGTGCTTGCTGACCATAGTCTGGAAGCCACCAGCTGCCAGAGTGAAGTCTGTGTTCTGGTCTCAGCTGGCATGGTCATAGCCTTCTCAGGGGAGCAGGAAGGAGAGGTTCTGCTAAGATTTGGGTGGGAGAGGGATCCTGAGTGACTCTGCAGCTTCTCACATCTAAGGTGGGCAGAGATCCATCGAAGAGCCCCACCTTCAGATGGTCTGCCTTCAGGGAATAGGCAGCAGAAATTGCTGGAGTTCCTTTGTGTCACATCAGCATGGCCATGAAGCTAAGGGACCTTCTAACTCTTGGTGCTCTTCTAAAGAATTTTAAGCTGTATTAAGCATTGTGCAATTTGCTGTTACTCTCAGAGATTTGGGCAAAGAAGATATGAATAGAGAGCATGTATCCGAAGCAGGGGAAAAAACACCCAGTCATAAAATCAGCCCAGGAAGAGATGCCAGGCCTGGCACCACTGCGGGGGCCAGAGCCAGATGTGACAGCCAGCCAAGGCCAGACGGACGTGGGATGGAGGCAGGAATGAGCAGGTGGCCCAGCACCCACCCTGACCTCATGGTCCCAGCTTTCTGGAGCCTCATGTGTCACACCTATAAAATGGCTTTGAAAAGCCTCAGCTCAGGATAATAGAACCAAATAAGCATATATAAAATCCCTAGTATTGTTATTATTCCTGTTGCCTTTTTGAGGAGATGAGACGTTTATTGGAGTTTTCTTGTGCTGAGTGCTGCAGTGGGTGAGGGCATTGAAATTTGGAGAGAGGGTTGGAGTGTTGCAGTTGACGGGGGGGGGGGCGCGGGGGGCCCTCTTGGGCACCTGTGATTGGAAAGGGAGCGCAAGGGGACCAGTGGGGAGGTCAGCGCGTCAAGCTTTCCTGTGAACATGTAGGAAACAAGTAAAAAACCTTTCCCTGGAGTTGGGCTTCTGGTGTGGGTGTTTCTCAGGGAGTCGGGGAGAATGCAGACAGACTGCTGCGTGCAGGCTGAGGAGGTGCAGAATGCACCTCAACATCGGAGCCAAGGGCGCCACAGACCAAGCTCCAAGAAACCAGGAGTCTGGGAGAGCATCCAGCTTCTGCAGGCCACAGGACTTGCAGGGCTCTGAGCCAAGTTTACCCAGACCCCCAGAGGCCTCTGTTACCAACCCTACGTACATAAGGTGAATAACTTTATGATCTTAAATAAGGTGAAATGGGCTTGCTAGTGGAGTGCCTGCCTAGTTATGCATGGGCTCAGCTTCCACCCTCTGTACCATACACATGGATGCACACTCAATCGTAAAGTTCAGTAAATTAAAATGTGCAAACTGCATGTTTTAATTATTCCCACATTTTAATTCTCGCTTTTAATCATTCCCATATTTCAAAGCTCTAAAGTGAAGACACATGAACAAACCACAGATCCCAGGGCCTATGTGCACACATGTGCTGGCATGATTTTGGTGTCAGTCTACATGAAAGATGACTTATGCCCAAGCCACTATTCAGATGCGGCCTGTGCACTTAAGTATGTTTTTAGAGAAAATGCACCAATGTAGATTCCTCTTATAGGTGACTTTATACTGTATAGAGTGTTTGGTGTGTACCCTGCCATTTGTACTTGCTTCTGGAAACAGGTTCATGTAGACTGACTGTCCTGCTCAACTCTTGGCTGGCCTTGGTCCAAGTCTTCACATGAGTTACGGGGGGATGGTTGCATTTAGAGAGGTTGAAAACCTAGGCTTTGTGGATGTCCAGGGAGGTCTGGACCTTCAGTAGTATAAAGATACCATGTTCCTGGATGCATGTGTGTTTTAGGAGAGGACCTTGTTTACTCTGTGGTTTTCATAGATAAGGCACACTGTTGGGGGAAGTGGCCAATAGAGCCACATAGCCAGTCATTACGAGGACTTAGACAAAGGTGGGACCTGAAACCACAGCAAATGATGGCTGTTGTTCAAGTTTGGATCTTAAGTGCTTCCCCAATGGTCCATGTGTTAAAAACTTGTCCCAAGCTGGGGCACTAATGGGAGATGGTGGGGCCCAGAGAGAGGTCTTCAGATCATTGGAGCCCATTCCTCACAGGGGGTTCTGGACCTCCTCTTCCCTGTCTTGCTTGCCAGCCACATGAGCTTGCCCCATCCTGCACTCCACCATGATGCATTGTCTCCCTGGAGCAGCCAGCCAGGCCACCGTGGACGGAAGCCTCTCCAACCGCAAGCTTAGTATAGGCTTTTTCTCTCTGTAAATTGAATATCTTAGGTATTTGATAGAATAATGAAAGCTGACTGACATGGATATAATAAATGGAAGAAAAAAGGGCTATGCTATCGTGAAGAAAGAAAAACGCTGACATGTAATGAAAAGGTATGTGTGCCTGTGATATCACGCAGGACTCAGTTGGGCTGGGTTCTCCTACGGAACAAGAGTAAGCAACCAGCTCGTTAAAGTCTGTAGGCATGTCAGAGGGAGCTGGCTGGAAGTGGGGAGAATGGACCCTGTGAATGCAAGACAATAGATCTACAATTGAGTCTGTCTCCTGGTTACAGAGGAGGTGTTCTGGCCATAACATTGGGGTGAGCTCCCCACTGCTGGATTGAGCTGTTTCTGGTTGCTCAAATAAACCTATTCATCACCTGGTTTTGTGCTTTCTCATGTTTAATTTCTGTGTCCACTTTACTTGCCTGGAGCACAAGAGAGGTCACATCTCTTTGTGTTTAAATCAGCCATGTTGAGCCTTCTTCCTGTCTGTTCTCAAAACGTTATTTTTGAGACTACTACTCTTTCACCCCTGGGTGCCCTGTCCCCTTCCTGAGACAAGGTCAAGATCCACAGAGACTTACTCCAAGTGATAAGTCCTATTTCTAAGATCTTGTGGGAACAAACCAGAAATTTGACCAGTAGACCAGCTGTCTGACTCCCAGTGTTCACTGTGGGCCACCAGTAGGGTCTGAAAGAACTAGGTTCTCTGCGTTGCTTACCAAGAAGCTCACTCGACCCTGTGAACATTAGGGAAAGGGAAAAATGGGAATGTATAAAACAGACTGCCAGAGTCCCATTTATCACAGTGAATGTGGATGAGTTAGAATTCTGCTGTCTATGGACATTTTCAGGTGGAATTATAAACACCATAATTATGTGTTGAACATAAGAGACTTCTAAAAAGGGGTGACACCAGAGGCTAAGAATAAAGGGGCTAGAAAGCACTGGGAGCATGCTAACAGGAAGAGAGTGCAGGAGAACCGCACTCTCTTCAGTAGCTCAAGCAGTAGCTTGATTAGAAGATGAAACAGAGGGGTGTGCATCCCCATCTCTGACAACATCCTTGAAAGTTCGGGTTCTTAGACTGCAGCGAAAAAGGAAGCAACACCCCAGTGGATCTGTTAGACTTGTTAATTGTTCTGACTTTGCATTTTCTGCTTCATCTAGCATGTACTTAAGGGAACTGTCCCCTGTGCTTCTGGTTTGGTTGATTTCTGAGTCTCTATGGTTCGCTGTTCACCTATCAGGGTTTTCTTTCCAATTGGCCCTCTTAGGTGTGAGAAAACCCTGTCTTGGCCTGTTCACTGGTGTCTGTCTCAGTTCTACATCGATGGAACCAGTGTCACATCTTCGTTGTGTCTGCCTAAGATGTTTATCTATTGAAACTATCTTTTTGTGTTTTGGTTTTAGGGAAAGGTATATATGCGTATCAGAGAAATACCAACCACAATTAAGCATCTAGCTCACCTCTCATTCCTGACCCCCAGTCTCCTGCCCACAGCAGCCATTGCTGGTGTGCGTCTCCTGGGGTATTCCTGCCTGTGCTCCCTAGGGAAGGTGCACTCCTGATTTTCCCAGGAAATGATGGCATTCTGTGCCCATGCTGTCATCAGTTTTATTCAGTTAGTGAAGCTTTCAGTATCACTGTTAATATCAGTGCGTTCAAGTCTGCGTCCTTTTTGTTTTGCTTTGGTGACATCATCGTTTCCCTCTGTGTGGAAGACTGTGATGTGCGTCACTCATCTTCTGTGGATGGAACACTCCCCCACCATTTTCTTCCATAGCTTTTTTTTTTTTTGTGTGTGTGTGTGTGTGTGTGTGATACTGGAGATGAAACCCAGGGCCCCACATATGCTAGGCAAGCACTCTACCGCTGTGCCACATGCCCAGCCTTTTTTATTTTGTACTGTGAGACGGGGTCTCACTAAGATGCTGAGGCTGGCTTGCACCTCGTGAGTCACTGGGATTACAGGCGTGCACCACTACTCCTGGCTTCTGCTTTTTGTTTTTTATGTTTAAATCTTTGATACAAACACAATTTATTTATTTTTATTTTTTTGCTAAGGAATGTGGTAAAGAATTAACAAAAATTTCCCCCAGATGGTAGCCAAATTAACAACCTATTAGCACTTATTAAATCTTTTCTCCACAAATTGCAGATTCCAGTTGCATTACAAATCAAATTCTCTATGTATCTGGATCTATTTCTATTCAAATAGCAATGCTCTCTTTTTTTTCTTTTAATGCCATGCTACTGGGGTTTGAACCCAGGGCCCCGCATGTCAGGTGTGACATTTTACCACTGAGCTACACATATAGCCCCCAAGTAGCAAATCTTACGTATTGCACCTTCATCATGTGCTTTAGTTTTTGCAAGGCCAGCCCTTTAATACCTTCTTTCCCAGACTTCCCCTGTCTCTTCTGGACTGTTGGAGTCATTCCTTTTAAACTTTGGGTCATGTGCCTTAGCTGTGTGTCTTATATACAGCATAACTTTTTGGACTGGATGTTCATTTTTCTTTTTAATAAGGACACTCACGCCTGGCATGCGTGCGGCCCGGGTTCGATTCTCAGCACCACATACAAAGAAAGATGTTGTGTCCGCTGAAAAATAAATAAATAAATAAATAAATATTTTAAAAGACACCACATTTTATACTTTGTGATATATGCCAAATTGAATGAGTGGTTACATTTTTGCTATTTGGTAAATTCATCACCGTTTCCTTTATAATTGAAATAAAATAAGTGTGACCCTCAATTCCTCATGCAAGGGGGAATCCCATTATTTTGGAGGCTGGGACACAGAGCATCTCCACTTCTTGGGGTCCCTCAAAATGGTGTTTTTGCCTCTTAGGGACAGTGCTGCTGTGCTTGATTCTTGATTCTGTAGACTTATGCATGTAGACTTATGCATGTGCGCGCATGTGCGCATGTTCTGCACATAGAGTTTGCAGCAATGAGGGATTCTGTGTGCATGTAGTAATTTCTTGTGGAATGGTGGACTTTCTGTTCTGGAGCTCCTGGTCACTGCTGTCCCTGGGAGCCCCATGGCTGATGCTCTGGGGCCCTACCCTGTGCTGGGTTGCTTGGCCTTGTTTTCACCTCCCCCTCCCTCCCTGACTCACTTGTTCACCCCAGATCCCACAAGTCCTGCTGTTGCCTATGGAGAACATTTAGCCACATCTCTTTCTCCCTCCATGCTGCCAGACTGTACCCAAAATGACTCACGCTCCTAACTACATGCAACGCGACAAGTGTCTCAACCTGTGACCTGCGAGGGAAGTTTAGCCCGTGTGTTTCTAAGCAGGATGCCTGCTGAAGGCTGCACTGTGAGTTCTCCTTCTTGTTCCAGCCAGCAGGAAGCCCTATGGAGCAGGAGAGTCTTTGCCAGGACCCCTGGGGGAGCTAGGAGGAAAGACAGCTGTTCCCATGAGAGGGGTCAGCCTGGGGGCGAGGAGCATCTAGAGCCGGCCATCCCTGAGAAGGACGTGCACCTTTGAATAGTTTCGTTTTACAAGTTCACATGATTCATTCTTTGCTAGTCTAGCTTGCCTTGGTCATTTGCAGAAGGTAGAGCCAGGAAGATCCCCGACTTTCTGCCCTGGTTGTATAGGTCCCTCTGGGGCCTGGGAAGAATGCTCTGGGTATATGAGCAGAGAACTGTTCCCGTGGAAAGTTCTGGGCAGAGTTGGCTTGCGAGGCACTGGGCAGGAATAGCAGCAGCTGGGCTTGGGGGCTCTGGCAGACGTGGAAGAAGTCACTGTGCAGGTAAATTGCAGCCAGTGGCATGGAGACAGCTGAGATATGGCATTGCTGCTCAGCGACCTGCCTAGGTCTCATGGGAGCATGGTGGCCAATGTGACCACATAGTTGGGCTTCCTTGTCATCGGTGTCCCCTCCTTCCTCCTGCAGCCCTGCATAATGCTAGCTAACAGAACCAACCTCAGCAGAAGCAAGAAGCCGCCTTCCTCTCATCCCCATGACTGTCTCACCACTGAGCTCTGTGGCCTTTGTGGAAGCCAGTCCTACAGCCCAATGGAGTAAAACAGGATCCTGACCCAGCCTGGACTTCCTGAAGATGTCCAAAGGACTCCAGGTCACCAACTCACAGTGACTTTCAAAGCACTGCCTCCACCCCCACCCCCGCCCGACTTTGCCTCCTTAGTTCCCATCTGGTGGCTGCCAGGGCTCCATCCTTCAGAGTTCCACCCTTCTCTTTGAAGTGGAGAATACTTCCTCTCTGGCCAGGCCTGTCTCTGCCCTCTCCCTATCTGGCTGCTCCTCTCTCTGTCCCTCTGTACTGTTTCTATCTACCCATGTATGTGTATCTCCACCTCATCGCCAGCTGTCTGTCTTTCCATCTGTCCCTCTATCCTTGCATAAGGCCTAGGGATGGATGGCAGACCCTTCCCCCTTCGAGAGAAGCAGTGGAGGGTCTGAGGGAGGAGAAAATGGGGGTCACTAACACTCATTAATCCTCTCTGTCATAAATGCATTAGAGACACAAGTGCCAGGAAGAGGCAGGTCCTCTAGGAGGTTGCGGGGAGGCTGGAGGCTGCTCAGCCAGAGGTAGCTGAGCCAAAGCAGGAGGCAGAGCCCAGAACCTCAGAGGCGCTGCACTGAGCTGATCCTTCTGGCTTTCTCCTGTCCCCTGATGCTTTGCCCCAGCTGGCCACGTTGTTCACCTTCTCTAGGTTGAGTGACAAGAAGGCGTGTCTGTCACCTTTCCATCGGAGCATATCTGCAAACATGAAGTGACACCCTGAGAGACCTTTGGGCTGCCAGAGCCTGAGGAAGAGCAGAAGTCCACCTGCATGGTGGTACGGAGGTTCCGGAGGGCTCCAGGGCTGTATCCCGTGGACAGGAGCCTGGGGGGCCTAGCTGTCCCTGTAGCTCGATGGCGTCATAGGGCCTCATCTCTCTCCTCTTTTTCTGACACTCAGAGAAAATGCATAGAATTGTTTGCAAGGCCCCCAAGTCCTTGAGCGCTCTGATGATTGCCTCTGAATATTGACATGAGTTTAATATACTGTACAATTTTGATACAAGACTGATTAATCAATCACTTCAATAATCCCTGTGAGTAGGGAACAATAAAGTAGATGTATTGCCTTAGAATTATTTATATTTTATTTGCCACCATGGTTTAGTTTTGAATAATGTAACTAAATGAACTTAAATTCTATGAGCAAATTCAAGTTATTGAGGAGGTTGGGGAAAAGCCAGTCATTTAAAGGAAAAAAGGCAAGTCGAGGTTCATTTTGGTTTTCCTGTGTGAGAAATAGAGGTCTGGAGAGGTGGCTGATTGGTGTAGACAGCTGTGCATTTTCTAGACACGAAAGGGGGTCACGTTCTTTATGTACTTCTATGGGGAAGTTTTAAAGACCATTATATAGCTAGAGGTATTTGAGTTTCTTTTATAAAAAATGAAGTAAAACAGTCTAAGAATGAAGAAGAATTTGCTTTGTTATATGTATTTTTATATATTGTGCTGCTATTGGCTTCTTGAGGGTTAGTCTATTTTAAAACAAAACAAAGCCCTAGAATTACATTTGACAGCACAGCAGAGTGAAGTATCACAGCTAGTCAAACAAAGGGAAATAAGAGCTGCTGAGCTTAGAAAAGGCCAGACGCTGTTACGTGACTCCAGAGGTGGAAATCTAAGCCCTTCCCTGCCCCAGGCCCAGCCAGTTGGCATGGAGTTGGGCCGCGTTGGGAGGCTGCGGGACATGGCTCAAAGCAAGTGGATGAGCCTGCTCAAGGCCAAAAAGGTGGACTTGGGGGTTCGGACGCGAGTTCCTTGTAATTATCTGTCCCCAGTCTCATACAGCTTTCCAAACTTTTTTTTTTTTTTTTAATGGACAAAAACTGCCACCTGGGCTTGGGCTGTAGCTCATTGGTAGAGCGCCCACCTCGAGGGTTTGATCCTCAGCACCACATGAAAATAAAGATATTGTGTTCACCTACAACTAAAAAAATATTTTTAAAAAACCAAAACTGCCACCTGCTACTACTACTCTGAATTAATTAATTTCTTTCTTTCTCTTTCTTTCTCTCTCCCTTCCTCTCTCCCTCCCTCCCTCCCTCCCTCTCTCTCTCTCTCTCTCTCTCTCTCTCTCTCTCTCTCTCTTCTTTCTTCTTTCTTTCTTTCTCTCTTTTTTGTACTAGGGATTGAACCCAAAATACTGAGCCTCATCCCCAGCCCTTTATTTCTTATTTTGAGACAGGGTCTCCCTGAGTTGCTGAGGCTGGCTTAAAACTGGCCATCCTCCTGCCTCCGCCTCCCAAGCTGCTGGGATTCCAGGCGTGCCCCACCGTATCTAGCTTCTGCATTGCTTTTAAAAGATAGCGTTTTGCTTTGTTGTTGTTGTTGTTATTGTTTAGTTTTCTTTCAGTTTTTTGTCCAAAGAGTGAGTTTCTGGCCCTCCATAGTGCTGCGAGAGCACCCGCCAGATCTGTGGTCTAGCTTTGTAAGTCCCAGCCCATTCCCTCTCTGGCGAAATTGGACATGTCTTATCTAGCTCGAATTGTTGGACCTGCTGCTTCAAGTCCATTTACTTTGTTTCATCTATATAAATTCCTTCTAAGTTCTACTGTCACTAGGCCAGTTCTTTAATGGTCACTCACTCGAAAGATAAAATTAAGAATGCTGGAGCTGGGGCCGCAGCTCAGTTGTAGAGCGCCTGCCTCGCATGTGTGAGGCCCTGGGTTCAATCCTCAGCACCACATAAAACTAAATAAATAAAGATGTTGTGTCCCATCTGCAACTAAAAAAAAAAAAATGCTAATGAGTCTTACTTTTTTTAAAAAAAAGTTTCTTTTTCTTTTTTTTGCAATTGTAGATGAACAGCATGCCTTTATTGTATTTATTTTTATATGGTGCTAAGGATTGAACCCAGTGCCTCACGTGTGCTAGGCAAGTGCTCTGCCACGGAGCTCCAGCCCCACCAATAAGACTGACTTTGCATGAAGTAGTATGATAGAAAATTAGGGCGCCATGGATTGCATCGGACATTTCTATGGGAAAATATAAAACGAGGATTGATAGTGTGTGCATCACTAAGTACAAACCATTGCTTCAGTGCTGTGGCCTGAAAAGATAGGTTCAGTCCCTCGAACAGCCGTGACACCACTGGTGGCAGTGTTTCAAAAACTCTGCATGAAGAGCACCAGGAATCACCTCAGTGAAGAGATTCTTTAGGCCTGTCCTGCCCTCCGGGCATGCGTTTCAATAAAGCAAGATGGTCTTCATTCTCTTTTTCCTGAGAAGCTGGTCAGTGACAAGAAAGTTCCACTAAGAATGCCACAGGACAGAGATGGCCCCCGACTCCCTGGCCTAGGAGGACAGGTTTCCACCTCCAGCCAGGGACAGTTCAGCGCCTTCTGTGGTTGGAAACAGTCCTCAGCCTCTTTTCCCCACGGGGCAGCAGCAGGCAGAGCTTCCCAGACGCTATTCTGGTTCAGAAGTGCATGCTGCTGCCTGCATATGCTCATCACTGGGATGCTCCCAGCCATTCCAGGGATGGATTCCCCAGCCCGGGAATGCACAGGATCTGGAAAGTGGTGACTTGTAGAGGCCACAGGGCAAAGCTAACTAAAGCCCAGGTGTTCTGAGACTACTGTGTGGCCCAGGGATTGCACTTCTGGGTTTAGACCCCAAAGGAGTGAAAGCTACCTTGCTAGAGGCTGAAACAGAACAAGGACATGCTTCTTAGCCTAGTGGAGAGAAAGATCCAGACATCGTGAGAACAATCACAGAAGTCTGATCAAAGACAACCTTAATTGAGAGATGAGAAAGAGTTACCCTATCTAGGGCTATGGGAGCCAGGAGAGGCTTCCTGCAAAAGGGTTTTAAGGGACACACAGGAATTTGCTTGACAGGTACAGCAAGAAAGCACACTTAAAGCGGAAGAAAGGAGGGGTGGTTCCTAAAATTAAGAGTGCATCAGAATCCTCTGGGAGGCTCTCTAGGCCTCACACCTGAGGTTTTAACTCACTGGTTCTGAGATTTCTAACAGGCTCCCAGGGGATGCTAACCCTATAACTTTATGGACCCCACGTCCTAACAAGTGCTAATTTACAGGAAGAATTACAACATATTGTCACAGTGTACATCTAGTGATCTGCAAGTCCCTGAGTACTGCTGGAGTTAGAAGTGCCTGGTCAAGTGCCTTGTAGTAGTGCGTGCCTATAATCCCAGCAGCTCGGGAGGCTGAGGCAGGATTATGAGTTCAAAGCCAGCCTCAGCAATTCATCGAGGCCCTGAGACCGCTGTATCTAAATAAAATACAAAAGAGGTCTCAGTGGTTAAGTGCCCTTGGGTTCAATCCCTATTACCAAAAAAAAAAAAAAAAAAAAAGTCCCTGGTCGAGGTGGTTAGGGAGTAAAGGAGGGGCCTTAAGTGCTCTACTGTGGTGTGGACTGTGGACAGACAAGACCAGAAACCATGAGCGTGTTCTGACTGTGGCAGGCACCAAGCTGTGGTGATATTCAATCCAGATCACAGACTCAGGCAGGAGAGGAACCTGTGGAGCAGAAGGTGAAGGGTATGTCCCCAGGCCCCTTGGAGTAAATGCTGGGCCCAGAGCTCTGAGCCAGCCGGGCCCTGAAGCCTGGGGCTTGCTTTCTCCCTTTCACAAGGCTCTGTGCCCAGCAGTAAAACCAAACTCCAGCCCACAGGCACAGGGAGCAACACCATCAGGACTTGGCTGCAGGGAATGGAAGGGATCAGAAGGGGCTTCCCCTGGACGGTTTAGGAGGCTCTTCAGAGACTAAGTGCGCAGACTCTGAGCCCAGGCCCTCTGTGGTTAGCAGAAGGCAGGTGGGGGGAGAGGTGGGAGGGAACTTGAGTCTGATGGGGTGTGACATGCACCATCTGGATCTTGACTTTGCAGAGGGGCACCCGATGACACTAGAAACAAGATCTGCAAAGGTCCCGCCCGAAGTCCTGGTGCTGGTGAACTCCCTCCATCCCAGCCACCCATCCTCCCCTCCAACTCTTCGTCCTCTCCCTGGCTCACTTGGTCATCACTTGGTCTCTGTGCCCTTCTGACATGACCAGATTCATTGCTAACCAGTGTCTCCATCACTATCATGGATGTAACTTTTTGAATGTAAGGATGAGCCCTGACCAGGGAAGAGGGGACACGTTACCTGTAACTCCCAGCTTCTCAATGGAGCATGTCGTCTTCTTGGTTTTGTGAAAAATTTCAAACAGAAGGAAAACAATTTCAACGGCTCATAGGTCCACCACGGGGCCATAAGAAGGAGCACTTCGCAATATTAGCTCCATGTTTTTCCTCTGAGGTATTTTGGAGCATATTTCAGGCATGACACCTTTAAATACATTAGTACGTGGATCTGAACGCAAGAGTTAAATAAAGGTGTATTTAAAGGTGATCAGACTTCTGTGATCGTTCTCACGATGTCTGGATCTACACCTACAACACACACCGTCCATCCCATTCCCTAGACCTGTCTATATTTAAATACCTCTCGTCATTCCCCAGTGTCTTTCCAAACATCAGACAAGTCAAAAGATGTCTATGGAGAACATTTATGTATCTGCCTCAAGGTCGGCATGGAACATTTTGCCCTGTGTGTCATGCACCTGGCCACCTGGCCACCCTTCTGTCCCTGTGTTATCCCACCTCAAAGTGCTGCTTTACAATTCAAATTTAGATGTAGGCATGGGCCCCTCCTGCTAACTGCTTCAGCTTATTTACCTGCAGTGAAATTCACAGATTTCCAGTACAATATGTGATGAATCAAGACAGGGGCCTCCGTGCAGACTGACCCCCCTCTGTGATTTAGAACATCGTGTTATCTCAGAAGGCCCCCAGCCTCAGGCCCCCATTCTGATTTTTCCTACCATTGCCTATTCTAGAACTTCAGCTTCTTTCTGTGGCAGGGAACTTTTGATGCTGTGTCTGTGCCTCCTTCTGGCTGGGGTTCAGGGTTCCTTTACGGCCTTACTGCATCCGCTATCCATTCAACCTTGGTGGACATGGGGTGGGTCTTGGTTTTGGCCATTATGAATGAAGTCACCGTGGGCATTTGTGGGCTCTCCCAATGGCTCTTATTTGGACCATGTGTCCATCAGCATCTTCACACTGCAGCTGATTGTTGTGCTTCTTGCACCTTTTACTATGAAGTAGGAGGAAGCTGGTCACGTCCTGTGTCCTGGCTCCTGTCACCTGGTGGGTGAGAGGGAGCTAAGTGTTCAGAGTGTCCACTCCCGGATAACCTCAGTTTACAGCTGGGGTTGTTGAACTGTGTCCTCTCCTGGAAACACAGATTTCCAGGTAGACACTCCAGACTCCACAATTAAACTGGTATCTCCCTGTCCCACCAGCCCAGGTCCCTTTCTGTTGGCTATGAGGCACTTCCAGCTTTCAGCCACTAGGGGGTGCTTGTTAGCTTTGTAAGGTTTAAGTTTTCCTGGTTTGCCGTAAAAGAGAACTTGTTCTTCCAGAAAGTAAGCCTTTTAAGGCTTTCCCTCGGTATTTTTTTTTTTTCACTCTGTTGACTCAGTGGTGATGTTTTCTCAGTTGTTCTATAAATGTCTGATGAACACCCACCACATCTAATGCATTGTGCTAGGCGCTGGGGGTGGCGGAGGCTTGACACATTGCCTGCCCTGAGCTCAGAGGAGGTGAGGTGCCCCCACAGCTTAGGGTGTGCTTAGGGTAAATGGGTAAATGTATAGAAATGCCTGCGGGTGTGAGCTAGCACTGGGGCTTTCCATGGATGGAGATGTCAAGAGGAAGGTGAAGTGGCCAGAGGTTCTGGAACACAGGAGTGTTTAGAGGGGCTGAAGGGGATCAGGCTGGGGGATTTGGAATCATTTGCTGTGTTTAATGGTACAGGGCGTTCTGGGGGGATGTGGCTGCTGGTGGTGGGTGAGAGAGAGAGAGAGAGAGAGAGGGAGGGAGGGGGAACCTGTTGGGCAGTGCTATCTGTCCCCTTGGAGGTGACAGGGCCTGCACTGGGGTGAGAGAGTGAAGGAGACCACCTGGGGAGAGGTGTGTTCTGGACCGTTCTTGGAACGCTCTTGTTTTGAAGTTTAATAAGGAAAGTCAAATACCTTTGTGTTATTTGACTATTCTTTCACTGGAGGCTGTGGGTACTGACAGTGCTGAGTTTTTGGCCTGTTTTTCCTCTTGGGTGCTGGGTTGGAACGCAGGGCCTTGTGCACGTCAGGCATGTGTTTTAGCACTGAGCTGTGTCCCCAGCCCTGCTCTGCCTGTTATGTGCCTCTGATGCTCATTAAAGTGACCAGGAGGGCTCTACAGGCTGCTGCAACTGTCCTGGAATGCCACGGGGGATTAAAGCCCGTGGCAGAGCACGAAGCCAGGGGAGGGGTGATTGCTAGAGCCACCAAGGGCCAGGGCCTGCTGAAGACAGGACAGGTTTGGACACCAAGGGCGAGCTTCGCTGTGACTCAGCAGGACCCTAGCCACTACTCATGAGCAGGTGGAAGATGGGCCCAAGGACAGCTCAGAGGGCGCAGAGGCCATCTAAGTTTTGGTCAGGAGGGAGTCTTTGTCCTGCCCAGGGATTAATCGCTCTTTTATAAATGCAAATTTTAGTACACAGAGTGGGACAGATTTTCAAAGTAGAAATTATCTATCTTTAAAAGTGGGAAGTGGAGCCGGGGCTGTGGCTCAGTGGTAGAGCGCTCCCCTAGCATGTGTGAGGCCCTGGGTTTGATTCTCAGCATCACATAAAAACAAATGAACAAAACAAAGCCCATCAATGTCTAAAAAATGCTTTTTTAAAAAAGTGGGAAGTATTCTGATTATTTAAATGGGAGCATGATAGTGTGTAATGGACAAATGGATTTATTTTAAGTAAGACGAAGCTTTAGATCATTTTTATACAAAAATGAAGCATTCCTGAAATTACAAACCAGTGGGAAAAGTTAGCACACGGGGCAGATCCATCACGGATATGATCCTTGGTTTCATCTTTGCTAAAAGAAATGGTATCAGTAATTAAAGAAAGTTTGTGAAATGAAATAAAGATACAAAGTGCTTTCTTGTCCATGGGACGAAGTGATGTTGACCGTCAGGACGGGGTTCCCAATTAGTAGGTGGATTCACACAAGCACCTGGTTTGTACCTGCTCACTTTATTACCTTGAAAGTACAAATGCTTCCCTGAAAATTTATGTTTTTCTCTTTTTCCCATTTCCTTTTAAAATCACCCCCCCCCTTTTTTTTAGCCACTGGGTGGGGGGTCCAGCCAAGGGCTTTGGATTTGACTCCAACTCCATCTCTTACTGGAGGAGTGACTTTGGCTTCCCTTGATACAGAGCAGGGATAAAGACTGTACTGCGGACGGGATGGCTGAGCAGGGCAAGCCAAGGGGCCAGCACACACAGGAATAACCCATGTTTTGGTCAGCATTGCCTTTGTCCCAAGTTTGCTTCCTTGGTTCAAAGATTCCCAAGACCCTGTTCATGCTGCATCTCTGTGGGATTGTCCAGCTCTTACTTAGCATCCTAGATTGTCCATCCCTTACTTAGCAACCCCTGGATTCTAGGAACAGAACAAAGGCGTCTGAATGCAGGAAAGAGGTTCCCCCTTTAACCCAGGACTTGCTGAGATTCAACAAACTGGGGAGAAGGCTGGCAGTGTGGCCCTGAGTGGGTGTCTCAGTGCTCCTGACTCAGCAGCCCCCGAGGTGATTTAGAGTAACCTTGACCTCTGTCTGGAGAATGTTTCCACCCGCAGGACAGCTTACCTGGGAGGACCGGAACTCTGAAAGAATGAAAAAGGAAAAGTGAATGGAACCAACCAGATTCCATTTGCTCCTGGTGGTGCAGGAAAAGGCAATAAGAACCAAAGGTCGGCCTCAGTGTTACCTGCAAGGGCCTCCTTTCAGCTGGCAAGAGGTTGGGTTTGATGGTTTGGGTGGTGATTCATAGGTGTGGTCCTTCACAAAGAGACACACAGTTGTTTCTAGAGCGTTTTCCCCAACTAGATGTAATACAGTCATAGCAGATAACTAGTTAGGCCTTTTTATCGCTCTAGTTCCTCAAATCTCAGATTTATTCCATTATTGCATATGTCTTTGGGAACTTAGCCCCCTTCAATCAGTGACCATCGCTGAAATGACAACTGAAATCTTGAGGGAGCCACATCCCTGGACACAAGCAGGGGTGGGGTTTGGGAGATGGAAGCAGGTTCCGTCGGGGTTTCTGCCTTTGACTTCCTGGTGAAACATGAAAAGGTGAAGCTCACAGGAAATGCGTTCTGTTGGATGGGAAGCAGAGGCTGGGAGAGACGCACATGAACCTGTGGGCACTCGATGGCGGTCCTCCAGGCTGTAGGGCCCACTGCCCATGCTGGGCAGGCCCGAGAGTGTCCTCAGCACTGTCAGAGCCTCCAAGCACCCCACTTGCCGCTTCTGCTGAGTTCCACGTGGACATTGGTCCATTTTGGTCTGCGTCCTTGACCTCTCCTTATCATTTCTGGTTATTGCCTTAAGCAGACACCGTTCCTCTAAGAACTTTTCATCTTTTGATTAAGTTAATGTTTAAAGATATGTTCAGTCCTTAAAAACATTTCAACGCCTACTAGCAAAGTCGAAATAGAGGATTTGTATTGTAAATGACATGTCATAGAAATTCTAACCTTGGCTTTGAGAAGGTGAAGCTGATTTTTAGAGTCAAGTGAGTCCTCTCTCAGGTTGACTGGTCATTAATTCCTGTTGCTGGTTCCGGGCGGGGAGGTCCTGTGGCTGGGTAGGGATTACCGGGCTCTGAACTTTACGTTCTCTTGAAAGTTGAAGGAGTGCCCTGGCTCTCGTGACACACAGCCAAGCACAAGGAGCTATTGGGATGACATTTGGTAGCAGTCAGGGACTGTGACTCCCAGCAACAGAAACGAATGGGCTAACTTGAGCAAAAGAGGAAATTTCCAGAAGGATATCACAGAACCACCAAGAGAGCTGGAGAATCAGGCTTGAAAAACGGTGAAGATCAGGAGTAAGCAGCTGCTGGGAGTGGGTGCTACCCGGGGTGCGGCCACCATGGCCTCTGGATACTTTCCACATCTCTGCAGGCACTGCCGCCGCTGGCCTTGGCTGCCCCCGTTGGACCATCAGTGTTGACTGCTGCTGACCCTCCCACCGTCCTGCACTGCATGGCCAAGCCCCACATGCTGGGTGAGCAGGGACCACAGACCTGTCCACTTTCCCTCTTGGGAGCCCAAGCTGCTGCGCCATGTGCCTCTGCCGGGCGCAGGAGGATAGGTGCTGCCTCTTTCCTGACTTCTGCAGGCTGCCAGCAACCCTGCGGCACAGACCTTTGTGGCAGTGTCACCTTCATGTGCCCTTCTTCTGTCCAGATTCTCTTCTCAGGATGCTGGTCATGTTGATCAAGGACCCACCCTGACCTAGTACGACCTCATCTTGACTTGATCACATCTGCAAAGACCCTAGTTCCAGATAAGGTCACATTCACAGGTTCCCAGGGGACTTGGATTCTGGGAGACATGATGCAATGCATCACAAGGACCAGGCCACATGCCTGCAACTCCACTACTAGCCGAGGGGACATCTGCATGTCAACCTTTATTTGCCACAGTGAGCAGTAGCCCCTTGCCTCCCAGCCAGACCTACAGATTTGCCCAGACAGCAGGGGGATTTGCCCAGACAGCAGGGATCCTTACCACTCCTACGAGGAGACTGTCCCCAACCATGTGGCCTTATTGCAATGATGAGATTATGCCAGCTCCATCAGCATCAAGATCCAATAGTAATTATGGAATAGCTTTGATTTTTAATTTTCTTCTGCTTCTATTTCTATTAACTCATCTTAATCACTAAGATGGAGGAGTAAATTGTGAGCCCATTATTGAGTTAATGGGCTCAGACTGAAGTGAGTCTTTCTCTACATCAGGAGTCTCAGGGCCACCTCTTCGCTGTGGTGGGTTCTGGAGTCCCTCTGCTGCCAGGAGGTTGAGTCTCATCCCCAGACTGAGCTCTTCCTGAAGAAACAGATGCCTCTGGGGAGGAGCATGAGCCAGGACACTCAGCCCACAGCTTACAGCTGCCTTCCGCGGGCACTTCCTCCCAGGCCCGGACGTCTGCAGGGATTTCAGCTTCTCCGGGTAGTGACCACCATCCCTATCTGCTGCGATCTGGATCTAGAATGTTCCCCAAAGGCTCACATGTGGAAGGCTTGGTCCGGCCCGTGGTGCTCCTGGAAGGTGGTGGAATCATGAGGGGGTGGGGTCTGGAGGATCTGAGGTCATGGGGGTGTGCCCTAGGAAGGAGTTTGGGGACCCAGGCCCCTTCCTGTCCCTCTCTTTGCATCTCAGCAGCTATGATTGAGCAGACAGACCTCCTCTGCACTCCTTGCCCCCACCCCAAAGAGACAGGGTCAAGCAACCATGGGCTGGAATCTCTAAAACCATGAGCCCAGATAAATCTGTTCCCTTGTTAATTTATCTCAGGCCTTTGTCTGGGCAGTGCGAGGCTGGCTACCACACCTTCGAGAGACAGGCTCCCCTCCCAGCATAGGACGAGCTGGGGGCCCTCCCCTGCCCTCCATGGCCTTCTGGGCAGTAAGCAGAGCATCTCCTAATGAGGTGTTCATTTGCTGGGTCACAAACACAGGGACCTGGCTGCCTGAGAACACGGGCTCATGTCCCCCACGCTGACCGCCATGAAGGCATGGATGGCCCCTGGCAGATTCAGTCAAAGAGGCTCTTGGAAAACCAGCCCCTAAGTCACCGTGTCTGAGCTCAGAGCTGGTCCTCGATGACACAAGAGGCAGCCTCTGCTCCTCTCCCCAGATAGGCTCGCCACATCTTGAAATACCACAGGCTGAAGGCCACCCCAAAGCTTTTATCTCCCTGAGTTTTTCTTGTTTGCACCGTGTGCTCCACACAGGACTCTGAGTCATGGTGGCCTTACACCCACCATGGGCAGTCCCCTGCGAAGCTCGGGTGCAGTTTGTTTGTAATCACTGGCTGGCATCTGGCTTGCCTTCAAGGCTGAGTATTCAACTTGTTCTCAACCTCCAGAAATGGATTACACTTTGGGGATTTTCAACACACAGATGAAGGAAAGAGAGTAGCCCCTCCTTCACCACAGTTTCACTTTCCATCCTTTCAGTTACCCGTGGTCATCATTGCCGCAGTCTGGCTGGGCACAGATCCCGAGCCACTGAAGCAGGAACAAACTTTATTTCTGAACTCCACCAGCACACTCCACACACACTCCTGGGAACTTTCCGGAAAGCCACGAGGCTCCTCCAGGAACCACACACCAACCCGAAATCCCCCCTCCGGCACCTCCCCAACCAATGGCAACTCTCCATGAATCCCTGCGAGAACTCCAAAGTAGCAGGCTGAGGTGGACAGCAGGGGTCTTATATACACAGCTTAACATAACCATTATCATCTCAATGGTTTGCTGGCGGCACCTCTCAACCACTCCGTTCTGGCAAAAATGCCATGCATCATTTGGACTCAGCTATGGCTCTCAGCACATCATGGTCAAAAAAAAAATAATAATAAAATGAAAAATTCCAGAAATAAAGAATTCACAAGTTTTAAGTTGCATGCCATTCTCAGTAGCAAGATGAAATTTTACACTCATGATCTGAGCCATCCCTTTTCTTAGTGTATCCACATTGTATAGGCTACGCTCCTGTTAGTCACTTAGTGGCCATTGAGTATCAGATCAACTGTTTAGTATTGCAGTCCTTGTGTTAAAGCAACGCTTATGTTATTTAATCATGACCCCAAAGTGAAAGAGAAGTGATACTGGCAATTTTATTATAGTACACCGTTGTAATTGTTCTATTAACTACTGTTAATCTCTTATTGTGCCTAATTTGTAAGTCAAACTTTATCATGGGCATTTGTGTATAGAAAAAAAACAGTATATACAAGGTTTGGTACTATTTGGTTTCCAACACCCACTGAGCTGTACACGTCCCTTGTGGATCAGAGGGATGTATCTACTATAACTGGGGAATGAGGTTGAAGATGTTTTGCAAAGTATCAAGTGACCCCATGAACACTGGTGGGGTCTTGCCTCCTGACAGCTGCTTCACATAGGATTTTGAGAAGCCTAAGAAGGACATCATGCAGTTCTATGTGGTATGTGCTTTTGGGATTTCTGCCATAAAACCTGAAGTGATGTGGTTCAGGGGGTGAACCTGCATTTTCAACTAGAGACCCCCAGGGATGAGTAAGTACCCTTCAATTGCTGATCCTTCTCCTTGACCCTGTGGTGCAAGGGGCCCAAGGACAGAGGGAAGCCAGCACCTCTCAGGCAACAGATGGGGGCATTCCATGAAGGAGCTCACGTCCAGAGTCGCCCCTTCCCTAGGGCAGTGGCCTCTAGCAGGGGCGGAGCAGCATAGTCAGTGGAGGGGAGCAGAGGAGAACGTGAAGGCTCTGGTTCAGGTGTTTTGTTTCATCATTATGATGACGTGTTAGGGTGTTAATATGTTTTTAGAGCATGTGATATAGTCCAGCAGCTCACCCGACACACACTCACACACACATGCACACACATGCACACATGCACACACACGCATGACATCTATGGAGGTATGCTGCTTGGATCTCCAGCTGCTAAGTGTGACTTCAGGGTCCCCCAAGCTTGTGAGCAGAGGCAGCGCCAGCCAGGGCCATCTTGGCAGGGGACCTGGGGCCAGGCCCTCTCCGCCAGCCCTACCAGGCTCCAGAGCACAGATGGCTGGTTGGAGGAGAACTGAGTTGGACAGAAATGCCTGGCTGGTCCTGTTCCTCTCTCTGCCATCTTTCACAGTGACGTCCCCAGTAAACCTCTTCCCTCCCACCTCCACCGCCGGGTCTGCTCGTGGGGACCCGCCTGACAGCACGCTCACTTAATCTCCTGGCAGGGATGCACCATTAAAAGCATTCACAGACTCTGTCATACAGGGACTGTGGGACAGTTTGCAAGGGAAGGAGGCTGCCGAGAATAACTGTGGCCTCATTTATCCTGTCACCTCCCCACCTACAGAGGGCCGGGAACGTTTCAGACCTGCCTTCCAGATGGAGTGCCCCAGAGCCCAAGGGTTTGGCTGATGTATGTGGCACTTTGCAGGCAGAGGCAGCGAGCTCCGCTGGGCACGCAGGCCTGGGGAGCCGAAATGATGAAATGCTTTTGTAGGCTGTGGTCCCAGAAGGAGGTCAGTAGGCAGAGGAAGAAGCCCTGCTCTGTCTTTTCCTTTCCTCCCGTGACAGTGCTCAGTGGGAACATGCCACTCCTCCACCTATTTGGCCTGTTCCATTGCAGATTCACCCGGGGCCAGTTGCCCTGGGGAACCCCCTTTTTTTCTTGTACTGGGGATTGAACCCTGGGGTGCTTTGCCACCGAGTACACCCCCCTGTCTTTTAAAAAATATATTTATTTATTTATTTAGTTTAAGAGAGAGTGAGAGAGGAGAGAGAGAGAATTTTTAATATTTATTTTTTAGTTTTCGGCAGACACAACATCTTTGTTGGTATGTGGTGCTGAGGATTGAACCCGGGCCGCACGCATGCCAGGCAAGCACGCTACCGCTTGAGCCACATCCCCAGCCCCTTAAAAAATATATTTAAAAAAAAATTTGAGATAGGCTCTCACTAAGTTGCTAAGGCTGGCATCGAACTTGCAATCCTCCTGCTTGAGAGAGAGGCCTTTTGACATAAGTGTCCTCCCCAGCTAAGTCCCTGAATTTTTTTTTTCTTAAAGAAAAATCTTGTTATCAATCTTTTGAAGAAGTTCACATGAAGCCAGTTAAAGGGTCCATGGGGCCAGGTTTCTCTTCTTTCTAGCATTTTTCCCTGCACTGGTTCCTACAGACTCATGGTGTTATTTCCGAATCTTCTGTGCATCCTGAGCCCTTCACCTCATCATCCCTTTCATCCGTGATAGTGGCCTGCCTCCTCTGCAGAGCCCAACAGGCAGCTGAGCCCTCACCCCATGACCTCGGGATTCAGGTCTGTGTGTTTCTCCCCAGAAAACTGTCATTGACATCATGATGTCATGCAGTGCCTAACCAGGCTCTCCCACCCAAGCCACCTCCCGGCAGCCACTGTTCCCTTCTTCCTCCTGGTTTGTCCTGGTGTGCCGGAGCCCCACTCCAGGATGAATCAGAAGGACGTCAGTCAAGCCATCCCAGTGATTGGTCACCAAGGGTGAGCAATTGGAAAATTCAGAGCATGGAGAGCCAAGAAGATCTGTCACAAAGAGGCGTGGTGAGCAGGAAGTAGAAGGAGACTGAGCAATAATTGGAACCAAAGAGGTATGCGGAGTTGAAGGAAATTTCCCCACAAACGAAAGGAGTGTTGAATTACAGCTTAATTCCTGAACATTCCTGAAAACATGTAGACAATTTGATTCACACAGAAAGTATTCAGATTCAGTTAATGAGACTTAAGGTCAATTCATGAGCTTTAAAAATGAAAAAATTTTCAGGTATCAGAGCAGGAAAAGTCAATAATATTTAAGAGGGAAAAAATAAGGTGCTGGACTTCTCCACATCACTATTCATTGTTGGAGAAGAGTGGAGAAATATTTGTAAAATTCTGAGTAAAAGAATGTGGGACCCAGCTAAAGATTTTATACCCAGCTAACTTGTCTAATAAACATCATGATGTGACTACAGTTTTAGAAGGATTATTTTTCTGGCTAGTGTGAGAAGAATATTGTCCATACAATTCAGGAAAAAAAAAAAAGTCTAGGGTTTTCTGGACCTCTCCCTGCCTGACCTGGTTACCTGGTGTTCTCTGACTTGATCTCATCTTCTCCTCCTCTCATCTTGCTCCTGTCATGTTGATGTCCTTGCCCTGAACACTCCTGCCTCAGTGACTTGCACTTGCCATCCCAGGATGCTCTTTCTCCAAGCTGTCTGCGTGGTTTGTCCCCATGGTGAATTGGCTTCAAATATTACCTTACGTATGAGGTTTTTCCCTCACTGTCCCGCCCGCTGTGTTCTCCACAGGGCTTATCACTCCCTAATATGTCTTATATACTTAATGATCTTTTCTGTTTGTTGATTTCTCTCTGCACAGAATATAAGGGCAACAGGCTGTCTTTGCCAGGCAGTGGAGGAGTATGTGGTTTATGAAGCTCTTTCTTTCTTTCTTTCTTTTTGCAAAAAGGTATTTGAAGATAAAACCCAGTTTATGCAAAGATGAGTAGAAAAGTGGTAGCAAAAGGCTTAACACACATCAGTTCAGGGACACAGTGGAACAACGTTTACACAGTTCTGCAGGGAAGAACTGAAACCCAAGAATTTTATACCCAACCGTGTTGTCCTTGGTTTATAAAGTCAGCAGAAAGTCACCCACCAACAGGGAATATTCGTGTTGAAATTCAACCAACCAAGAAGTGAATTGAAATAAAGAACTCAGAGTGAAGAAAATGAAGCAGAATAAACAGTGGTGAACACAGAATCACTCATTTTTAAAAGGTGCTATCTTTTTTGAATTATGACTATTTTGAAAATTTTGTAAGTCCTGAAGTCCTGACATAACTAGATCATAAATAACCAACTGTGCATTTGCAGGCGGGCAAGTGGAAGGAAATATCCATTGCTTATGGTTAAGAGCAGAGTTCAATGATTCAGCTTGATTTAAAATAAAGTTGGAAACACTACTTCTCCCCAAGCTCTCAAGTTGTTTTTTACAACTCATTTAACATAATTTTAGAGAAAAACTTAAAAGGACTGTATCTCTTATTGTTTAAAATATGATCTTAAATTTATTTATTTCTAAAGTTTTACCTTCACTTTCTTTTTCATTGTTTGAATTCAAGTTAAATGCAGTGTTTTCTGTTTCACAAACTGTGTCTAGTGAGTTAACATTGATAAAACGCACTCTCTGCACACCTGCCACCCACTCAGGAATCCACTCACCCACCTTCTAACTCCCTCCTACACAGGTAGAAAGATACCTGGAATCACCTCCATCTGACAAACACTGTTTCAGAGTAATTCGAATTGGACCTTTTTCCTTTTTGTACCCTTTTTCTTGAGTTCTGATCATTGACCAGTCACCATTTTTTTGTAAAAGCAAGAAGCTCATTCTTCTGGCTGCCCTGGCTTCTGACTCCTGGTGTGCTCACCTTACTCTCTGCCTCTGTTCCTGAGGAGGAATCCAAGGCCTCCATCAGCGTGCAGATCCCCTGATGACCTGGCACTCCTCCAGCCCCCCAAGACACCCTTCCCCCTCTCATCCCTCAGGAGTTGCGACACTTTGGGGCACTGAGTCCATAGTTGCTAAGTTAAATGTAGTAAGAAAGATAAGAAGGGAACTGCACGTATTCTATTGGACAAACTGTAGCCTCTGCCCAACCAGCTTCCAGCTAAAGTCCCACCCCTGATGGGAGGGTGGGTGACTCCAGAGCCCCCTGGGAAGCTGCAGGGGAAGGAAGCACAGGGCTCCTGCTGCTGCTGACCCTGGCCTTGGTACTGATGGCAGCAGCTGTGGAGGTCCTCAAGGTCCTTGACCACCAGGGCACAGGGGCTGGGAAATGCAGAAAGTGATTTGTGGCCTGAGACAAGAAGGCGCCCTGGGGCTCTGGGTGAGGTGCTGCCTTCTGGGGGCTCTGCTGCTCCTGCAGTGCTCTCCTGCCCCTCGTGCCTTGCATTGAAGGTCCTCCTCCCTGGTGGGGCCCGGAGCAGCCCCTGCTCCTCCCAGCTCACCTGTCCTTCCTGTCCCTGGAGCTGGGGGACTGGCTGAACGCACGCGTCTCTTGGGGCTTCCCAGCGGCCGTCCTCCAGGCCTTGAGGCTGTTCTGGCCTCTCACCGTGGGCCCAGCCTCTGCAGGTTGGCCTCACGTTCCTTCCCCGAGCATGAGAAGAAACGATGGCAGGTTTCACTGGGGGCTTCAGAAGGTCGTCTGGGTCTGACCTGGCTTGTGGCCTGGAGGGTTCCTGGACAGGTGGGCCATCCTCTAATGTCAGAGGCGCTCTTCTTGTCCAAGGGCGGGGAGGGCAGTTTTGGGAGCCAGCTGTGCCTGCGCCTGGTCTGTCCTGCCCCGTGGACCTCAGTTTCCACACGTGGGATTTGTCCCTTGCCTGTGGGAGCGACTGGTGTTGGTCACTGTGGACTCCAGCGCAGTGAGCAGAGCTGTCCCGAGCAGCCGCTCTCAGGGTCTGGTGGATTCCGTGTTGTTTACTGTCCCGTTGCTGCAGAGAGCGGGGCTCAGGAGCAGCCTCAAACAGGAGATGAGGAGCGGGTGGTCACGTGGGGCTGCGTCCCCCAGCCCCTTCCTCCCCTGCAGGCCTCCTAGGCCCTTCCCTTTCACAAACGTCAACACTGAAGTGTCAGGATGAAAAGCTCCGTGCTCCTTGTGGGAGGTTGAGATGACATGCCACCTGCATCAATTTCTTGGGTGACAGTTGGTCTCTTTTTCCTCTCCAGGAGAGGACATCAGGAAAGGTGGAGAAGAGACAGCAGGTCAAGAAGAGCAAGGTGGAGTGTCACCTTGGACTGAATCATCTGGTGTTTTTTCTGTTTGTCTTTCGTTCCTGGGGATGGAACCCAGGGGTGCTCTAACACTGAGCCACATCCCCTGTTGCAGTAATTCACTTGCAGGTCAGCATGGGAAAACAAAGAAGAAGAAGAAGCAGAGCAAGCAAAGCAGCAGCAGAAAAAAAAAGTCCTTTATTGTGTACAAGCAATCTTTTTATAGTATTGTGAACAAAGAAGGCAGCCTTCCAATCATCAATAAATCAGGTCTTTCAGCTAATTAAACATAGCACACAGAAGTTTTACATTCTAATCAGAAGTGACCCGCTTCTCATGGCTAATCTACTCTCGGCCTGGAGTATGCTGAGCTCTGTTCTTTGTTTAGAACAGATAAAAAATTTTTCTCAGCGCCCTCCTAGCCCACTTGGCAGAACATCCCGTTTGCAGGCAGGTTCTCCCAAGGTCAGCAGACACCTCGCTTTCAAGCATGTCCGCTGTTACTTTATCTAAACCTTGAAGGAGCCCCTCGTTTGCGAGCAAGCCCTCCCAAGGACAGCAATAGTAACGCAGTCACATCTGATTCTCTACATCCCCTGCCCCTTTTATTTATTTTGGGAGAGGCCCTCCCTAAGTTGCCCAGGCTGGCCTAGAACCCGTGGTCCTCCTGCCTTGGCTTCCTGAGTTGCGGGGGCTGCAGACGCACACCAGGGCACCAGGCTCCTCTTTTCAAGGCTTTACTGGTTACCAGGCTGACCGTGGGCAGGGAAGAAGGGACAAGTGGTGGCAAGTGGTCCTCTCCGAAGCTCACTGTTGTGCAAGTTCAAGCACCTGCAGTAGAACAGTCACATCACCAGTGTGCACACGCGCTTGCTCATGAAGTTTTTGTCTTTCAGAGAGACCCACTTTTGCATGGCTTCATTTCAGGCATCAAGACAAATATGGGCCAGGAAGTTAGACTTAGTGCATAACTCAAAGCTATTCAGTCTCTTTTCATCCAGTTTCTTCATCACAGGAGGATTAAACAAGGAAATAACACGGGGTTATAGAACATCAGTGCAATTTAACGGGCATTTCCCTTTACAGACCTACTGTTACTTTGTGGACCAGCCATTTTGTTTCCCTTAGCCTGTTGGTCAGAATGGGCTGGGTTAGGCCTCAGTAACAAGCATCACCAAAATTTTGATGACTTATTACAATTGAGATTTATTTCTTCCTCCTGCCACATATTCATCGTGGGTCCACTGGGGCTGTGCCTCTCTACTCTGGAATCTAGAATAATGGGGCAGCTGATATCTGGAGATTATTCATCATCATGGCAAAAGGGGGAGAAACATATCATGAACCAGGTACTGTCTCTTATATCTCAATTCAGAAATGACCCACGTCGTTCCACATCCATTTCCTATATCCTGCAAATCACATGGCCAAGGACGTTAGTCGGTTTTTCATTGCGGTGACAAAGATACCTGAGGGAAAAAGAAAATTTAAAGAGGAAAGATTTGTTTTGGCTAATGATTTTGGAGAGTTCAGTCCATGGGCTGGCAGCTCTGCTTTGGGGCCTGTGGCAGAGTATCCATTATGGCAGGGAACATGGGGTGGAGCACAGCTGGAGCACAGCTGCCTACCTCACGGTGGCCAGCAGAGAAAGAGAGAGAAGTAGGAAGGGACCAGGGGCAAATACACCCTCCAAAGTCACATCACCAGTGACCCACCTTCTCCCCAGTCCACCTTCTGGTGTCCACTGCCTCCCAACAGCCCACTGAGCTGAGGATCATGAAGGGACGAATCCACTGAGCGGGCCCAGCCCTCATGGTTCGGGCACCTCCTGGAGGCCCCACCCCTGAACCGTGCTTCTGGGGACCGAGTCTTCCACACATGGACTTTTGAGGGACGTTTCAGATCCAAACCCTAACCACCAGGGGCAACAGACATTTGGGAACAGTGGCCCAGCCTCTCGTTGCTGATGTCTTCAGAACACCCGTGGCATGGTTTGAGTTTACACCCCGGGTGCCAGTACCAGCTGACGTCCTTCACAGGGCCCTGGATGCCTGGAGGAAACCAACTTCATCAAGAGGAAAGTCAGCGACGCACCAGGAGAGCAGTGAGAAGGCCCGGAGGAGCCACCGTGCTGACAGGAGATGTGAGCACACACAAAGTCGTGCGGAGGCGGAGGCGGCCAAGCAACCACCCCCAGGAAGCTCTGGAGGAAGAACAAACAGGATCAGGACCAGGAGATCTAGGTGGGAAGACCAGGGAGGGGTCCTCACCCTAACCACAGGGTCGGCCGTGACAGTGGCTGGGAATGGTGTTAGTTCCAGGACACACAAGCTGGCCCCCGGGACAGAACAGAGTTCAGAACAGACCACTCGCTCTGTTCAATGCAACCAAGGAGGCGACTCCAAGGGCAGGAGGGACAGCTTGATTAATAAGTCAGTAAGAAAACGTTTGGGGCCTCCGGGGGGCGCCCTGGGCACCCCACCTGGCAGCCTCTTGGATGCTCTTTGGAAAACAACAACAACAAAACCAAGTAAGGATCTCACCTCATCTCATATCCTATATAAACAAAGGAAATAAATTTTTAAAAATGGATAAATTAGAAGAAAATATGGGCAATGGTTTTATGTGCTCTCTGGGTAAGAAGGTTCTTTCTTTCTAAATCTAAAAGCAATAGGGAAAAAAAAAAATCCCTGAGTAAGGAAATTAATAGGTTGGTCACTTAAAAACTTTAATCTCTACACACATAGTCATAAAAAAATTATTATGGAAAAGGAAAGGCTAAGGGCAAACTGGAAATAAATATTTGTTCAAATGCATTAAAGAGTCGTATCCTCAAGTACTTAAAGGTACAAAGTACCTTCACTAATAAGAAGAAAACTAGGAGCCCAGAAGAAAAATGATCAGTCTGTGTGTGGATGGCCATCTTATGGAAGACGAGGTACATTGGACAACAGTTAACTGCAAATGAAAAGTTGAACACATCTGCAACCTCAGCAATAATAGAAGAAATGCAAACCAGCCCCAGGAGGCAGCAGGCACTGATTTATTAAACAGGCCAGGATTAGAATCATTCAAAGCCCAGAGGCCCCAGGCGAGGGTGGCATCTGGGCCGTGATGGCCTCCAGGGGGCACCCTGGGCACCCCACCTGGCAGCCTCTTGGATGCAGAAAGCTTTGTCCTCAAGAAACCATCAGAGACGTGGTCCAGGAGCTGGGTACAAAGACGTGTGTTGTAACTTCCTTATAAATGTGGAAAATCTGGGAACAGACAAAATGTCTAACATCTGGGACTCACAAGAACAGACCAGTATGTGGCACATGGAAGATCTTTTTGAAGAAAACATCTCCCAGGGGCTGCTTGGCAGCAAAGGGCAGGCAGCATGGAGCACTTTGATGGGCGCCCTGTTCAGATGGTGATACGGAGGCGGCCTCTCCCATCTCCTGTGGGCACCTCTCAGCTCCACCCCAACATCCTCTCCAGAGGCAGCCCGGATGCCCAGGTCCAGCTCGTCCTGCCAGAGACTTCCCACTCTGGACAGTTAGTGGAGAGGAAATCTGGGTCAAGATGCATGACTTCCAGATGGAGATGTGGGGATGCTCTTAGACTGAGAAGAATCCAGAGGGAGAGAGAGAGGAAGAGAGAGAGAGAGAGAGAGAGAGAGAGAGAGAGAGAGAGAGAGAGAGAGAGAGCGAGCTGTGGGGCATCCCAGGTGCTGCTCAACAGCGGGGAGGGAGGGTGAAAGAAGCGGCAGAGAAGCTTGGTGGTGGGGTGGGAGGCTGGGGTGATGGGTGACCCCTTCTTCACTCTTGGACACGAGGCTGGATGAAGTGCCGGGAGGCACTTGTGCACACTGGGCAGACCTCTCCAGGGCCTGGAGGCAGGAGGAGGCCTGGCTGGCTGGCCATGTGTCCCTCCACAGCCAGGGCATAGGTCACCGAGAGGGGACCAGTCCCTTCCTCTGTTAAAAATGTTAATTATATTTCACACCCAGGTTGGCACAAAGGCACGTCTGAACTGCTACGTGCTCCAGGCTGTCATCTGGGAGGACTCGAGGCTTCTTCTCTGATCTCAGAAGGCTGGAATGCATATTTTGTGTCGTGGGCACTGCCTGCCCCCCCATGTCCCCCTCCAGTTGGGAGGTCTGCTCCCGGACCTGGGAGTCCCGGATGGTTCTTCCTCCCCCCAGCAGCCTTCCCAAGCCTCCTCCCTGAAGCCCAGGCTCTGCTGCGCCCTGGCTCGTCCTCTGTGGGAGGCCGCAGGGATGTGGAAGGCTGGTGAGTGGCTGTGCGTGTGTCTGTAATATCAGACTTCTGTTTCCCTGAAAAAAGAGGCTGGCTTCCCCACACAATGTCAGTCTGAGCAGGTAGATTAAAAAAAAAAAAAATGGAAACAAAGATAACACATCTCTCAAATGAGCCCCATATTAGATATTATTATTAGCAGTGTTTCTTAGTGGAAATGTAATCTTGTAAGCAACGTCATGCTACATGTAACAGTTGGTGGGCCATATTGGTTTTACGAGCCAGCTCCCCCCCCCCCCCAGCCTCTCCTCCGACCTCTGTGTGTTTGCTGGTTGCCCAACCATTTGAAAGTGGTTGCAGACATCTTGAGCCTTCACCCCAAGTACCACCTCAACACGCATCTCTAATATAACCCTCCCACAAACCATCAGCCAACATCACATCTAATAAGGGTAACAATGATTCCCTAAGATCCTCTGATATTCAGTTTTCTCCAACTTCTCACAATCTGTTTATCTTACCCTCCCCCCTTAATACTGGAATCAAGGAAGTTTCCCTCATTGTATTTGGTGATTCTGTTTCTTTTTAATCTAGCATCCTTCCCTCTTTCCCCCATAACATTGGCTTTTTAAAAATTTGAGACAGGGTCTCACTCTGTTGCTGAGGCTGGCCTTGAACTTGCAATCCTCCTGCCTCAGCCTCCAGACTCACTGGGATTACAGGCGTGGTCACCACAACCAGCCTCTGTTGGCTTTTTGAAGACGATTTCAGATGTGTCTTTAAACCACAGAATCTGGCCTCTCGGCAGCTGCAGCAGACTTGCAGCCTGCCCAAGGTACTTAGGGGAGAACTGCTCACCTCCTACAAACAGAAAAGCTATGTTTGGATTTGAATGTGAGCAGAAATGTTCTTTTAGACTTGTTGGTGCTGTGGGAAGAGGAGTGCACTGAGCAAATGGGGGTGGGGGGAGCTGCTCACATGTTTAACCAATTCGTTAATTAACTTTCACTCAGTCACCCCAAGACAGTCAAGTGTTGTGCTGCCGTCATGAGACCAGGGCTTAATTTCTCCTGTCTAGGTAGAAGAGGGGCCCCTGATCTGGTCTCCATTCTGAGGGCAACCTGAAGACTTGCCCTCCAATAATTTAACAGGTAAAGGACAAGTTACAAAAGGCAGAGGGGTGGAGGAGGGAGAACCCTTCCCCGTGCTGCCCAGGCCTGGGCATGGGTGGGGCTCCCAAGCACCCACGGGGGAAGGCCCTCCCATTTCTTTTCTCCTAATTCCAACATTCCAGTGGACTTGGGAATGGCTTCAGGAGGGTACCCTTGGATATCAGAGGTCTGGTCAGCACTGGGGAACATTCCAGCATCACCTCCTAGGAACCAACAGCACATGGAGTTAGCACTGCACATTTTGAGGGGAACCTTGAACCTCACAGCTTCTTGGAGCATCCAGAAAATGCGGCCTTGCTGGCTCGGTGAGCGGGTGGAAGCCTTGTGCTCCTGGAAGCCAACAGCAAGTCTTCCAGGAAGCTCATGCGGGAGCTCTTTCCAGCTCAGGGGCTGGGGAAGCTCCAGGGGATGCGACATGGGCTGAGGGGTAGTGGAGGCACCATGGCCTCCATCCGTGAACCGGCCCAGAACACGGGCCGATGATTGGCCAATGGAACAAGGTCAAGCTTGGAAAATATGGAAGAAGCTTTTGAATGGTCAGCCTTCATCGGATTTTCAAAATATTATTTTCTCTCATCAAGCCAGCAAAGGAGAAAGGAGAATAATGTGGATGACCCTGCAGTGAGTGAGATTCCAGATTGGAGCGGACTCTGTTTTTTTTCAAGAACTTATAAAAATACACGTAAATAAGATCTAAACATTATGTACATAGAAACAATTGAGCAATATGTATCAGAGCAGCACTGAGAATAGTACTAGTAATGGCAACAATGCCCATCACAATAGTTCACATTTCTTGAGGATGTTTTGTGTATATTATCTCATTTAATCTTCACAATGGCCCTGTGGCAGGACTGTGATTATCATCTCCATCTCACAGCGGAGGAAAGAGAGGCAGAGAGTAGTTAGTCACGTGCTGGAAGATCACCCAGCTAACAGCCAGCTTCAAAGTCTATGTGTCTCTGTCCTACCCCAACATGTCTATGCCCTGGGCCTTCTAATTTCACTTCTGGGAGTCTAGCTCATGGAAGTATTTCTAAATAAAGATTTATCATGCACAAATATGTTCACAGAAGCATTTTCAAGATATCTATTCCATGAATTGTTCTGCTATAATAAAAAGAAGTGTTCATGATGAATACAAAGTAACACACACATATATGTGCATGTGCATGTGTGTATGAAATGTACTCAGGGAATCGCTG